>NC_133666.1:158428199-158789902 GCF_037893015.1 Macrotis lagotis | reverse complement strand
ACTGAGATGCCTGGAAAATCTTTGAGTACAGAAAGAAAGGAGTAGCAGAACTTGTTTCCTGAGAAAATAGCTTTAAGTCTCACAAAGAAATATTATGAAAAGAATTCTTGAGAGGAGGATTTAATCAATGTCCTAAGATAGATGAATGGTGGATGAATTTGTGAATTGAGGTTGTTGGCAGGAGTAATGATGGTTAGCAAGCTTTCTCATAGATCATATCTTAGAAATAATTGCCTTTGTTTTGTTGTTTGTCATGTTGTTAAATACATTGTATAACTTTGAAGTTTATTTATTCCTAAGAAATTCACCTAAAGAATCAAATAAAATGCTCTTTGGCACTCAAAGACCTTTATAATCTGCCTCTCTCCCAACAACCTTCAAGTTTCCTTACTTTATATACCAGACACACACACACACACATAGACACACACACATACACACATACACGTGACACTGGCCTCCTTGCTATTTCTCAAAAAGTTTCTCCATCTTCCAATTCCATTGTACCCCATTCGGGGAATGAATTCCATCTCTGTCCCCTAACTTCTCAAAAAGTTTCTCCACCTTCCAATTCCATGTACCCCATTTGGGGAATGAACTCCATCTCTGTCCCCTAACTTCAATGGATTCCTTCAAGATCAAATTAAAATCTCAGCTTTTACTGGTCACTCTTAATTTCAGTATCTTCTCTCTCGTGATTCTTTCTAATTTATCCTGTATATAGTTTGTATCTAAAAATTATTTGCATGGCTTCTACATATTAGATTGTGGGTTCCATAAAGAAAGGAACTATTTTGTGCCTTTCTTTTTACCCCAGCACTTAGCACAGTGAGTCAATAAATATTTATTAAACATTTTTATCTAGGCAGTCTTTTATGGAATAAAGGGGCTCTGTGGTGTTTTCCTTTGGTTCTGTTATCTCATTGGGGCACTTTTCTTCACTATTATTAGGCATTATTAATGTCAATATTCAAATTTGGCTAGAGACTTAAGTCACTATCATAGCCTGAAGTCAACTCCAACTTCTTTCTCCATCAATATTAGAAAATGGTAAGTGTCCCCCTGCTGCCTTGGTAAATACTCTCAAACTCATAAAATTCAGCTCAGAAGATAGAAGCCTCTTCTATCTTCCTTTTGCAATAGGAATCTTTGTATATAGTTTCTACTACATAAATTCAGCACTAATAACTGCTAGCTGCCTATCAGAAAGTCCAGTATACCTTGAATTTGATGTGTTAATAATGATACACTCAGGTTTTCTTTTTGTTTTTAATTTATTTAAAGCAATGGGGTTTTGAATGTCTTGCCCAAGGTCACATAACTAGGCAATTTAAGTGACTAAGGACTGAATTTGAACTCGGGTCCTCCTGATTCCAGGGCAGATGCCCTTTCCTACTGTACCACCTACCTGCCCCCAACACTCTGGTTTTCTTGTACAAACTCCAAGTCTACTCACATTCATATCTTCCCATCCTTTTTCTGTTCCACCATTATGAGAGATATCCAAATTATTCAGATACTTGCTGATGTCTTCCAATACAGAAAAAATAATCTTCTTAAATTGTTTCCAGAAGGGTCATAGGGCAATGAAATTGATACTATGAGTAGATGCTCAGAACACCTCCCATACTCTATGCCTACATTGATATCACCACTGTTTTCTTGCTTAGCCTTTGTTTTAACTGATTCCTACAATTTCCTGATACTTTTGAGTTAGAAGACCCACTGTGTTCATGATGTTGAATGCTAACCCTTGTCTCTATCCTAATGTAGACTTCTTTCAAAGGTGCAGGTTTTAGATTCCAAATTATTGCTTGAAGTAAACTTCTATTAGTCTGGAATTTATTCTAATTAGTGCTTTGATACTTTAATCATAGTTGGTGGACCTGGACATACCATAGCCATCATTGTTGCCATTTAATGACAACAACCATTTCCATAGGAAACCCAAGCTTCTACTGAAGTATGGGTAGTTTTCTTACTCATTCCACCAAGTCCCTTGTTTTCCTCAAATGTTTCTCATAGAATAACCAGAATTTAGTGATCACTTGAGATCCATTTTTCAAAATATCAGTACATTCCACACTCTCAAACTTTACTATTAGCTGTTTTCAGGATCCCATGAATACTAGTGGGAGGAATTTGATATTATAAATACATTCTTATATTTTTTTCTTCACTATGCATATCTCTTAGGAGAATTTCCTATTTTTTTTCTTTTCCCCATAGCAAGTGGAGGTTGGAAGGGAAAGAAAATGATTTCTTGTTATTTTAATTATTCTTTTTTTTAAAAAAAGAACCAATAAGTTAAGATTTCAGGGAATGCTTCATAACTAAGTTTGAGGAGGGGTTGGGAAACAATTCACATCAAAAACAAAGCACTAATTTTTTTAAATTAGAAATCTTCAGATTTTTTTCTTGGTCTACTTATGAGTAAGTCATGTAACAACCATTTTAAATCTCCATGTAAGGGGAAAACTGAATTTTATACCATCCTGTTCTTTAATTCACTTACCCACATTAAAATAAAATGTGTCACAGCTTTTGATGTTTGTACCATCCCCCTACTAGGGCACCAATATTGTATTATAAAATACTTCCCTCAATCTCTGGCTTAAATTTATGAATAACAGACATGTTCCACATGTAAAATTCAAGTTCCCCTTCTCCTCTGATTATAGGACCCTCATTTTCCCAAAAATCACATGTCATCTCCTTGAAAGATACAAGTAACACTGCCCCTTTTCCTGTACCTAAATTTAACTCAAAAATAAGACCTGAATGCCACACACTTGTAATTATATAGCCCTATCATATCATGATGGGGGAGGGGGGAGTTGGGTAATGTACTAGATAACATGTCATACCTGAGGTCAGGAACACTCATCTTACCCAAGTTCAAATTTGACCTCAGACACTTACTGGTTTTATAATCCTGGGCAAGTCATTTAATATCAGTTGCCTCAATTTTCTCATCTATAAAATGAACTAGAGAAGAAATGGCAAACCACTCTAGTATCTTTGCTCCCCCCCCAAAAAAATCACAAATGGGGTCACAAAGAGTCAAACAACTTAAAAAACAGCTGAACAGCAAAAAAATTATAACATTCGCATTCACACCTAGGAACTTAAGAAATGTTTTTCCTCTCTATTCTACAAACATAGTACAAACCTGACTCCAGTTGGCAGGGTTCTTCTATTATCATAGTAACCATCCAACTTATTTATCTATGGATAACACAATTCTTCCTACAATTGCCTTGACCAGATCCCTGCTGATTCTACTTGCTTGTGATCTTCTATTTTCTTTTCCTATTAGTGTCTAGTGAATCCTGTGGTGTCAGAAAATGATGAATACTCATTCTTGCTCTTCATCTTGGCTCTCCCAATACACTTTTGATAACATGCTTGCAACAGTATAAACTTAAAGCAAAATAAACAAGGTTATAATGAGAAGCAACATAACAGACTGAACAGAGGGGAGTCAAAGAAACCTAGCTTCAAATCCTCTCTCTGATACATACTGGTTATTTGATGATGGGAAATCACTTATCTTGTATCTAAGGCAACTCTCTAAAACTCATAATTTCCAGACTAGTTCCAACTGTGCCTTGGTGAAGGTATTTTCTGCACTGGGAGTTCCCTAAATGAAAAAAAAAAAATTACAGACTCAAAGAAAAATAAAACAAGACAAGAAACAAAAATAAGATTGTTACAACCATCATTGTCTTTGTCCTTCCAGCCTTGTATCTGAGTCAAACTTCACCTCAACCCCTCATGTCTCAGACCTTTTTTCCCTTTGAGCCTTTTTATTTGGTAATGTCATCTAATAAGTACATAGTCACAGAAAAAATAATAATAACATGAGCAATCAGATAAGTACTTTTTTTAACCATACAGAGCTATGCATAGCATGGATTAAAAATGATAGTTACATGGTATAGAATTAGCAATAATTTTCCCCAAAGAACAGGGAAAACCCTTAGAATATCTTCTGCTATCAAATTTTCATCATAAATTTATTAGTGATTTTATGGGTTTTTTCCTAGTTCCCTATTGTTAAGACCTTGCTAAATGAACTGCTTTGGACCCTTGGCTCCACCCTTTTCTATTTACCCACTCCCTTGAAAACAAAAATGATTTTAGACAATTAACATTGGTTCTTCAAAAGCATCATCAACATATTTCCCCACTGGGAATTTGCTCATGGGTTATCTAAAACCCAGGTTTAGTGGTCTCTCTCTCTCTCTCTCTCTCTCTCTCTCACACACACACACACACACACACACACACACACACACAATCCCGAAACTCAGAACTGATGTGTACTAATATATATATATATATATATATATATATATATATATATATGTATATATATATATATATATATATATATATACTTTCTTCACTCTCAATGCCTAGACTATGAAAAACAGTGTTTATAGTGAAAATGACATTGGATTTGGAGATACAAGAGCTATGTTGAGATCTTGGCTCAGTAATTTACAGTAATTTATGTGATTCTGGGTACTCCTATGGGCCACAGGTTCATCATCTATAAAATGAAGGGGCGAGCTAAGAGGATTTCTAAGATTCCCTTTGAGTTCTTGATTTCTTCCACTTATAACCTGTGATATATTAGTTCATTCCTGTTCTGACTCAATTTTGAGACTCCCAGAGAATAATCTGTAATACTTTTCTACATTTTGAGTTCAGTTACAGTTCTAATTATCCAAGTGATACCTAATACCTCTAGTGATGCTCCTGTTCCCCTTCCCCATAATTATCCCACTTTTCACTTCTCTATAATTCTGTTCAACAAAGATTTAAGTACCCACCTTATGCAAGGCACTGTGGTAACTCTAATAGGTACTAAGATAAAAACATAATCAACTCTGCCCTCAAAGAGCTTACATTCTACTGACTTCTTATAAAAGCTGAAAAAACAGTCAAACTGCCTAGTGGTATCTACTACCACTGCCTTTTTCAGATCTGTTTTCAACTCCTCATTTTCACTGTTGCCGTCTGTACTTTTTTAGAAGCCCCTTTCTTTTTTTACACTAGGTTTCCTTGACCCTCATAGGCTAGAAGTGGGCCTAATCCCAAGGCTTTCACCATTTCTGACATCGACCAGTTTGCCCTTTCCTGAGTAGTGTGAAGCTGGGGGGGGGGGGGGGGCTATTACATTGACACCATATTTGTACAGAAACCGAATCAGCTTTAGCCCACTATAACTTAGAATTCTCCTCCATTAGCAGATACTAAAAATCCACTCCACCTTACCCAGCTGTCCTGGATCTCTTCACCCAAAATGAGCATTCTCCACCTTAGATCTGCCTTAGTTTTCATATTCTGACACTACACATACTAAGTTCAGGATAAAAAATTCAACCATGAGGAATTATTGATTTTTCTCTGAGTTTGGGTTCATTAGAGTAAAAAGCACTCTATATCCTTTCCCTACATAACTGTGAGAATACTTTCCAAATAATAGTTATTTATTCCTCTGCTATCTTACTGAGTAACTATGAAATATTTCCATATTCACCATCATTTTTTAAAATACATTGTACTTCTTATATTTCATCTGGATAGAAACTTAGGCACATAAAATAAATAAGGGTCCTGGTCCAGGCACAACAGGGTATAGGAAAATGAAATTGAATTCTGATTTTGTTAGGGAAAGACAGGTAGACCTGTACTTCACTGACCAAAATAACCCTATTAAATAAAGAAAAGGGGGCGGCTAGGTGGTGCAGTGGATAGAGCACTGCCCTTGGAGTCAGGAGTACCTGAGTTCAAATCTGACCTCAGACACTTAATAACTACCTAGCCGTGTGGCCTTGGGCAAGCCACTTAACCCCATTTCCTTGCAAAAACTTAAAAAAAATAAAAATAAAGAAAAGGGAAGAGTAATAAGAAGAGATTAAGACTATCTACTCTAATATTTTTTCCTAACCCTATCAATTATAGTTAGAATGGAAGTAGAAATTTCTTTCATCTGTACAATGGTCATTTAAGATGGTGCAATTATCATAATCCTTATTTTAACTGAGACTCAGAGAGAATAAACAGCCTATTTGAAGTCCTAAGATTACTTAATGTCAGCATTAGAAAGGAAAGAAGAATTTATTAATTGCTTATTATTTTGCCGAGCTTAACTATGTTTAGCAATTTACAAATATTAGCTCATTTGAGCCTCCCAACAACTCTGGGAGGTAGGGACTACAATTATCCACATTTTTATAATTAAGAAAACTGAAGCAAAAGATATCAAATGAAGTATCCATGGTTATATGGCTAATAAATGTTTGAGGCTGGATTTAAATACCAATCTTCCTGACTCCAACCAAGCCTAGTGCTCTATCTACCATACCACCTAGCTGCCTAGGACCTGAGCTTGGATTTTCTGCCTCCAAGTCCAGTGAGCTTTTCACTGCAGTCATTCTGCAGTTTTCTCTTCCAAGGCTTCTTCTAAGACCTAAGATAAATTAGGAAGAAAAGATCACAAAACCAGAATTAGAAGGAGTTACCTACAGCAACTCTTTCATTTTATAGGTACAGCTAGGAAATTTGAAATACTTCCTTCCCCAAGTTCACACAGGTAACAGACATCAGAAGCAGCCCTTGGAGTCAAATCCTCTGTCTTCCAAACTAGTGGGTTTTTTGCATCACAAGTTCTTGTCTTTACCTCACTTTCCTGCAGTTGCCCCAGGGACCTATCAAACATAAGGGAGGATTTCATTCACAGTAATTCAGCTTCTTCCCAAAAGTAGACAATATCAGAGTTGCCTGTCCAGTCTTTTTCTTTTTCTGGCAGGCCATTTAGGGTTTTCACAATTTCCCAGTTGATGAGAACATTTGAAAAATTGCTACTATGATGATGATCTACTGTACTGTCACTAGGTAGTAATTAAACATTTCTGACTACAGAGTTGCCTGAAATATAATATGAGCTGCATATTGAAAGAATTTATGAATGATGCTATATGAAAATTTGCAGTCAAGTCAGGATATCCAAGAGTTCTTTCCATATGATCCATCTGTAAAGGAAATGTTCAGTAATTGGTAAAAAGTCATCTGGAGTTTTCTAACATTCTCCTCCTGTGCCTTAAGGGGAACTGAATTGGAACAGGTTGTGGAGAGAAGGTGAGGGGAGAATGGAAGAGAGAGGAGGAAAAAAATAAAAGGGTTACTTAAGGTCTTTCTCCTCCTAGTTGTTTCAGTATGTAGGTAATACGTAAGTACGTGGATAGGCAAGTAAGTATTCATGTATATAAATGTATATAGTATACAAAATATATTTTATGTCAGTCAGGCAATGACCATTCATTAAGCATCTATTATGTTCAAGACATTGTGCTAAGGGCTAAACAAACAAACCAAAAGATCTTAAGGAGGTTTAAAGAATGTGAGTTCATATAAATTTGTAAGCATTAATTTTGATCTATAGCACTTTTCCCTGCCTAATAACAAAGAACTTTCTTTTTTACACAGAGGTAATAGTATGAGACAGCAATCTAGCCTAAGCAATTTGGGTCAATTTTGCTGTTTTGCTGTTGGCTTTGCTCGAAATCAAATATTCTCAAAATGTAATCTGAGAACACTTGGGCTTCTCTGAGACTTTTTAAGGGAATTGATGATCTCAAAACAATTGTCAATTAGGTGATGCAGTGGGTAGAGTATTGGGCCTGGAATCATAAAAAATTGATTTTAAATATATGACTTTAAAAACTAACTGGATAATCCTGGGAAAGTCACTTAACCTCTGTTTGATTCAGTTTCCTCAACTATAAAATGAAGAATAATTATACCACCTACCTTCCAGAGTTGTTGTGAGGATCAAATGAGTGTTTAACTATATAAATGTTAGTTATTATTATGAATAAAGATAATAAACTAATAGGTTTTAATTTCTAGTGCAATAAAAAAACTTTAGATATAACAAAAAAATTTGGGGTTTGGGGAGTCCTCATTAATCTTTTTTTTAGGTTTTTTTCCAAGGCAATGGGGTTAAATGGCTTGCCCAAGGCCACACAACTAGGTAATTATTAAGTGTCTGAGGCTGCATTTGAACTCAGGTACTCCTGACTCCAGGGCTGGTGCTCTACCCACTGCACAACGTAGCCATGTTAGTCCTTATTAATCTTTAAGAAGATAAAAGTCCAAAAGGTTCTTCAAATCAGTCACATCTTCTCCCAACCCTCTTTGACATTTATTTTTGAAAAAAATTAACTAGGATATGGTCATGAAAAGGAGGGAACTGATATCCTAACCATTTTCTGAATGAATCTCTGTGGGCTCATTATCCTCAGGCTATAATTAACAAAAAAAGATATATGGGATATAGAGCTCAAAATAGACATTAGGAACAAACACATTAAAAATTTTTATTGATTGAGTGATATAAATCTCTTGAATGAAGTCCCTTAATTGCTATATATACCTACTTGTTATTTGTTTCTTTTTAATTGAAATTGTCATCTTTCATGAAGGTTTCTTTTTGCTTAAAATACTATTAATTCAAATAATGAATTTTTTTTAGGTTTTTGCAAGGCAAATGGGGTTAAGTGGCTTGTCCAAGACCATACAGCTAGGTAATTATTAAGTGCCTGAGGCTGGATTTGAACTCAGGTACTCCTGACTCCAGGGCCAGTGCTCTATCCACTGCGTCACCTAGCTGCCCCCAAACAATGTAATTTTTAAAAATTATATCCTGTAAGATACAGCATTTTTACTTTACTAAAACTTCATTGTCTTATAAGCCTATGTCTATCTACTCTTACCTGATAATTTGATACCAGGTTTTGGAAATTATGTAAGAGAGCCAAGGAAGATCCAGGGATCTATCATTCTAACTCCAAGTCTGCATGCCCCAGTTCTAGCCAATACTTAGTTTATGGTCTGTAAGAAACTGGATGACTGCTGAGAAATTACCAACATATGTTTGCCTTTTCCTCTATGAGGCAAATAAAATTAGACCCCTTTGTGCTGTTGTCAACTCTTAAAATAAATCTTCAGTCACTTGGCATTTGCATGGCCACTGGCAATTGGCAAAAGATTCAATCTGCAAGTATAATACAAGGACACATAACTTATCAAAAGACATTTTGGGGAGTCACAGTAATTGATTGCTATCTCTTATTCTCTACCAAAGACTCATTTGGTTGAACCTTTATCATTCAATAAATTTCACAAAGATATATAAATTCTATACATGGATTATCTTTTTATTTCTTGTGTAAAGGTATGCATTACATCCCTATTTGGAGAGGATTTGGCATTGAGTGGCAGGAAACAGATAGGAAATGCTGATAACTTTTCTAATCTCTGATGGATCCCAGGACATCTGCGGGGGGGTTCTATAGTTTCACTGGATCAGCAGGACATTCAGAGTCAAATTCACTTCCAATGATAATATTCATCACATGCTGGGCATTATGTCACTTGTTTTAAGCATATTCTAGGAAACAACCTTGTCTTCATCAGCCTCTTGGCTAATATATATTGAGAAACTTTTACAGGATGTACATGATTTCCTTCTGTTCCATTTCAGTTTCCTTGAAGAACATTTTTTCTTTCTATTATAATTCCCAAACTAGCCTGGTCCTCATTTGACTGGGATTCTTTTTTTAATATTTCCTTCTCCTACAATATGGAATATCCCAGTCACATTTACATGAGATGAAAACAGGTTTTAAATATCCCAATATTTAAATTGATACATTATGGTAATTATTTAGCAACCACAGAAATGAACTTCATCAGCTTTGAAACAGAAAACATTTAGCAAAGAATATGGCTTGAAGGCAAGACTGGAAAACTACTTTAGGTTTTAAATGTTTGTTTTCAAAGTCTATGGGTGGTTCAAATCTCTATTTATATAAATGTGTTTAACTTAACCCTGTGCACTAATTATTTCCTGGGTTTTTAACCTATTTTTTCACATTCATTAACTGTTTAAAGACAAGATAACTGTAGACTTTTTTCCCTTCTCTTTGTTCATAGAAAACAGCAGGGAAAATCTGTTGTTGCCCAGAGCTTTGTTATCCCATTTGGAATTTTCTTGGCAAAGACACTGGAGTGTTTGTCATTTCCTACTCTAGCTCATTTTACAGATGAGAAACTGAGGTAAACAAGGGTTAAGTTACTTGTCCAGGATCACAGCTGGAAGCCCAATTTGAATCAAGAAGATGAATCTTCCAGACTTCAGGGTTGGCATTGCACACCACCTAGCTACCTAAGGAAAGATAGAAATGTTCAAGGTCTACCTCCATTTACCCTGTCTTACTCCCTAAAGGATAGGGAAATAGCCTATTAGCTGGAATAGAAAAATTATTGTGTGATAAAAAGTATAATTATTTAAATACCATACATGCCTCCATTCAAACATATCTCTTCCCACAACACTATCCCAAGTTCAAGGCACATTGTAACAGAAGATAATAATATTTTAATATCTATAATTCACAGATCTCATTGATGTGACTCCTTCACCAATCAACTTTTTAAAAGCATTTGCTCAAAGCTAAATATTAAAATGTTCTGATACTTCTTAGAAACAACTCTAAATTTAGTTGAGTATTAAAGACAATGGCTTATTCATGTTGTCCACAGTTTTCCAACTTTAGGCTGAATATTTTAGACCTCTTTTCCATTAAAATAACCTAATGCAAGTTCAAAAATCAGTATCTACATGGAATGAAGGACAAATAACCCACTGGTTCCAACACTTTGACATGACCTTTCAATCCTTGATTATGTTTTCCATTCCTTTTTCTGTGGAGCTGTGAATGTTTATTAACAAAATATAATCATCAATAATAATAAAAATCTTATTCTTTATCCCTTTGCTTATTCTAGTATTTATTTATTAGATTTTTATAATTCAGTCCCTACTCAAGGTAAAATATTTGAGCAAAATATTTAAAGTTACCCACAGAGACAATAATACCAAAATCAAAAGTTAGCAAAAAAAACTAGCATGTACTTTGTTATCATTCCACAATTTTTAAAAATTGAATTTTAAATCTATATTTCAAGCAAAGCCTCAGAAATACTGGGTTCTGCTCCATCTATGGCCCATTAACATAATCTCTTTACTTATACTATCTATTTGATAATATATTTCTAAGAAAAAATCTAACCCAGAGGTATGCTGGAGGTTGCTTATTAAAGTTCTCAAAAATCAACTGTTAAATTATTGGTGTGAGTATTTACATCTCAGAAATCAGTAAATGTTAAAAATCAGGGATTGATTTCTTTATTTCTAGAAAGCAATGGAGAAGGTTTTAATAATACAGTATAATCTGAAAACTGTATTGTAAATAACTTTCTTTAGGAGTTGTTAAACATTTGTCATAGAGATCAGTTCTACTAAAGTAAACTGGAAAACTGCAAAGACTCCCTAGCTATAGTAGAATCCAGACATATAATTTAATTTCAAGAGACCTACAATGACTATAAGGGAAATGACACCTGAGTTTTACACTGATTAGAGAGATGGCCATTATCACAACAAGATAAAAAGAAAGGGTTGGGGGTAGGGGGAGTCATTCACAGTTTCTGAGTTTCTTTCACATTCTTTCTTTGCAATTAAAATTGAGTTTCCATTTATCTATAAAAGCTTGGTGGCATTGTGAATAAAGATCCTGGAGTCAGGAAGACCTTAATTTATTTTTTTCTTTTTTTTTAGAAAGATTTTATTTATTTTGAGTTTTACAATTTTTTCCACTATTCTTGCTTTCTTCCCCCCATCCCCCACAGAAGGCTTTCTGTTAGTCTTTACATTGGTTTCATGTTATACATTGATCTCAGTTGAATGTGATAACAGATAAATCATATCCTTAAGGAAGAAAAATAAAGTATGAGACAGTAAAATTACATAATAAGATAACAGGTGTTTTTTTTCTAATTTGAAGGTAAAAGTCTTTGGTCTTTGTTCAAAGTCCATAATTATTTCTCTGGATAGAGATGGTATTCTCCATTGCAGATAGCCCAGAATTGTCCCTGGAATGAGCAAGTCCATCAAGGTTGATAATCACCCCCAAGTTGCTGTTAGGCTGTGCATTGTTTTTCTGGTTCTGCTCATTTCGCTCAGCATCAGTTCATACAAATCCTTCCAGGCTTCCCTGTGTTCCCATCCCTCCTGGTTTCTAATATAACAAAAGTGTTCCATGACATATAAATATATATATATATCACAGTTTGCTAAGCCATTTCCCAATTGAAGGACATTCTTTGCCACCACAAGCAGGGCTGCTATGAACATTTTTGTACAGTTGATGTTTTTACCATTTTTCATAATCTCTTCAGGGTAAAGACCCAGTAGTGGTATTGCTGGATCAAAGGGTATGCACATTTTTGTTGCCCTTTGGGCATAATCCCAAAATGCTGGAAGACCTGAATTTAAACCTATTTTCAGATACCTCTTGGTTTCAGTTTCCTCATCATTGAAGTTGAGATAATAATAGCTACCTCCTCTTATAATACCTCTTATAATATCTACCTCCCAGACTTTCTATGAGAGTAAAATGAGATAATATTTATAAAGCAATTTGCAAACCCTAAAGTACTATGTTAATGCTAGCTATTATTATTGTGTGGTGTAAGAATATTGATGAGGAACGAATCATGAATTTATTAAGCACCTATTATTAAGTCATTGAGTACAGACATTTTATTACCTGATGCTCAGAATAATCCTGTGAGACTGGTGCTATTATTATCATATTACAGCTAGGAAATGTCTATGATTGGATTTGAACTACCATATATTTCCCCATGTATAAGATACACCCTTTTTCAAAAATTCAAGGTCTAAAACCTAGGAGCATCTTTACAGTGGTTGCCCATTTTTTTTTTACTTTCATTTCCTGATTTTTCATGCTTGTTGTCATTGTTTTGCATTTGTTACCAGTATATTAGGTTACATTTTGTCACATTCTGCCCAGAAATGGCTCAGAAAAGATTTTTGTACAGTGCTAAATTCATGTTCAAAGTAATCCATTTTGCAAAAATGAATGGAAATTGTGCTGCTAAACGCCAGTTTGGTCCTCCTCCAACTGAGAAAACAATCAGAGACTGCCTATGCAAAGAAGAAATCCTCCTGAAAATGCCAGGGCAGAACATCATGAGAGGCAATGCAGCCAAATGACCTGATTTAGAGAGGAATTTGAAGAGATGGATTGAAGAGCAATGGGCAAGTGGAATTCCTGTGTCCACAAAGATAGTTCAGCAGGAGGCAAGAAGAATTGCTGATGAATAAGAAGTTCTGATTTCTTTTTTTTTAGGTTTTTGGCAAGGCAAATGGAGTTAAGTGGCTTGCCCAATGCCACACAGCTAGGTAATTATTAAGTGTCTGAGACCGGACTTGAACCCAGGTACTGCTGACTCCAAGGCCAGTGCTTTATCCACTGCACCATCTAGGTGCCCCAGAAGTTCTGATTTCAAAGGACATAATTGATGTTTCAAGTTCATGTAACAGAATGGACTAAGTAT
Organism: Macrotis lagotis; assembly: GCF_037893015.1. Taxonomy (NCBI): domain Eukaryota; kingdom Metazoa; phylum Chordata; class Mammalia; order Peramelemorphia; family Peramelidae; genus Macrotis; species Macrotis lagotis. The sequence continues at coordinate 158,776,399 of NC_133666.1, read as the reverse complement.
CCACCATGCACCAGACTTTCCCAAAAGAGCAGAAGGTCCTTGAATTTCATGATGAATAAAACTTGATTTCAATAACTTTATGTAATACACTTTTTTTTTCAAATTTTGGGTCCCCCAAATTATGATGCATCTTATACATGGGAGCATCTTATACATGGGAAAATACAGTAAAGTCACTCTGACTCCAGGTCCAAAGCTCACCACCTAGCTGCCTAATGGGCAATGTTATATAGAGTGGGAAGTTGATAAGAAGTATGCCTGAATAACTAGAGTAAAAATAAATTCACCATGGTTTAGGATAACAGATACACATAACAACTTGATCCTGGAATTATTATCCCCTTGGGAACTCAGCCTGTGTATAAGTTGAAGGAGATAGCCCCCTACCAAAAAAAAGTATTACAGATATATAGAAGAAAAATATATTAGGACTCTACACTGTTCATAAAATTCAAATTGCTTTTGAATTTTTTGTCCACTTCACACATTCAAGGAATTATGTACTAACTAGACTTAAACATAGTTTAGTTTCCCAAGCAGATCTAAAATCATTCCAAAAAAATTATGCATAGACAAAAACAACAAAATAAAGGTAGGAAAGGATGATAATGGATAATTATATATACATATATATGTGTGTGTGTGTGTGTGTGTGTGTGTGTGTGTGTGTGTATCTGCGTGTGTATATATATACAAATATGTCATATAATGGATATATATAGTTATATTCTGTGTGTTTTCAGATACATATGTGTATATATATATACACATACATATATAATTATTAATTATATATTTGCATATATAGTCAAAAATAAATTAAACTCAATAAACATTTGTCAATTGATTACCATCTTGTCTACTGTGAAATGCAATAGCTTATATCATTTCTTCCTGAGACATAAACTTTTATGCTAAAATATTAATTAATAAAGAAAATTAACAAAAATCAGAGAGAATTGGGCACCATCTATTAGCTAATATCTCTGAAAAGTTCCCAGTGAATTTGTGCTAATTTTTTCTCTATTCAATAATAAAAGATAAAATTATAATACAGTGCTGTTTGATGTACCACTTAATTAGTACATTTATTTGCCCTGTATCCTAAAAAAGTGAACTAAGTAGAGTGATACAATCATCATAAAAGACAAAGGAAAATACTCCCCAAGTTCAGTTCCTCACTGTAAAAGATTATACCATTGCATGAATCAGTCAAGTCTATGTTGGGGCAAATTATGAAACTTTCTTTTTCACAAAGCATTCTCTTCCTCTCAAATCAAGTATTTAATCATATTCACATTTTTTTTTACTTATCTTCATTTATGAATCCATTTTTACTGGCTCATCAAAAGGCAATATCAAATTGCTTCTTTTGATTTTTAAGGCAGTGATCACAATAGAAAATAAAGAGAAAAATGATCTTTTCATTTATTATTCTTAGCACTATTTGTTTGTCTCTTCTCATTCCCACTGAACCTCCCCTCTGAAATTTCTGGAAGAAAAAAAAAAAAAAAGCTCTTGCTTCCAAAATCAGCTTCTATACCCTTGAGCCAGTAAAAGTTTGAAAGTGACAAATACTTGTTTTATCACAAATATCAGCATGTTAGAGTTAGAAACATCCTGGGAGATCATCTAATTCAATACCCTCATTTGACATAGCTAGTTTAAGAATAAAGGTCTCAACTCCCAGTCCAATACTCTTTTCACTGCACCACTGCACCACTCACTCACCAGGCTTATAAAATATGCTATAATAATTCACTCCCTAAGGAAATTAGAGCTTCATATCCTATAGGTGATAAATTCCAAATGAGCCAGACTTCCACAAGAACACATCCATAAATTTTCTCAAAAGATGGGAGATATATATAGGTATACATATTCATGCTTTTAAAATAAACTTACTTAATACACTTATGAACATCGAATTCCCAAACCAAATTTTTGTCACTGGCATCATTTGTGTATTACTTTCTCTATAGTGTCCTTTCCTTTACTCTTCCTTTATGAAAGAACCAAGAGCAGTGGGTAGAAATTAAAAAAGAAAAACAAAAAAGATACAATCAGCTCAGAGAATTTTTTTTTAAATTATAACTATCCAAAAGTGAAATGGACTACATTAGGGAGTTAATAGGTTCTCCCTCATTAGAATTGTTCAAGAAGAGGTTAGATGATCACATTTAGGAATATTACTGTGTGAAATTCCTTTTTTGTCATGATTATACTCAGTGGCCCTGAGACACCTTCAAACTCAAAAATTGTGAGTCTATGAAGCAACACTATCATATGATACCCATCAGTGATGCAATCTTGGGTTCCATTAAGAAAGATATGCTGCCCAGATATAAATCATTGACCATATTGTTTTACTCTGCATTGATCAGACCACATCTAGACTTCTGTCTTCAATTTAGGCCACCACAGTTTAGTCAAGACACTGAAAAACTGGGGAACATTTCATGGAAGCTGATAAAAAGTATTAGAAGTTCTGTCATCTGAGAATTAGAAAAACTTGAAGATGTTGATTAATCTGGAGAAAAGAAAATCCAGGTGGAATGTAATAGCTCTTTTCAAGTAGTAAAGGACTTTCTTTGGGAAGAGGGTGGACTTATTCTGCTTGATCCCAGGGAGCAGAACCAGAAATGATGGAGAAGTTGCAAAGAGAAAACTTATAATTGATATTTGTCATAATGATAGATCTCTGCAAGTTTCTTTTTTGTTGTCGTTGTTGTTCCTATTAACTGACCAAAGAGGTGTTAAAGGCAACCAGGTGGTACTATAGATAGAGTGTTGCACCTGGAGTAAGGAAGATATAACTTCAAAAACAGTCTCAGACTCTAGCTTTTGCAACTTTTTGTGAGTCATTCAATCTCTCTGCTTCAGCTTCCTTATTGTAAAATGGGGATAATGATAGCACTTTAATCACAGCATTGTTTTGAGGGGTAAATGAGGTAATATTGGAAAAGCACTTTGCAAACCTTAAAACAAGGAAGGAGGGAGGGAAAAGAGAAAAGAGGAAGGGAACAGAAAAGAAAGAGGAAGGATGGGAGGTAGAGAGTAAAGGAGAAAGGATGTATTTATTAAAAACTACTAGGTGCCAAGCTATGTGCTATGCACTCTACAAATTTTTAATTTAATCCTTGCAAAACTCCAAAAGACAGATTCTATTGTTATCTCCATTTTACAGTTGAGGAAACTGTGGTAGACAAAAGTTGTCACTTGCCCAGAGTTACCCAACTAGGATGTATCTGAGGCCAGATTAGAATTCAGGTCTCTCTGTCTTCAGACCCATTGTGTCACCTATATAAATGTTAACTATTAAAGATGTCTTCTATAGAAATAACTAGCTTTTGATGTCATCTTGCAATACCCTTCTGTGCATCTTTAGTGACCCTTTCAAGTTGCCAGTACAACTTGAAGATGTTTGATGCTGATCTTTAAAGGTATTACTTGATAAAAATCACCTTTCCTTCTTTGAGGAACTTTATCATTCAACAGCATAAACATGGAAGTCATAAAATGTTTTTATGCTTTCTCTCAGATATCATAGAAGAATACATTCATGTATGGCATAATAGATACCAGAAATGTTATTTTATTAGTTACTTCAGTTTGATGTAGTTGGTCTTCTAATTGGATTTAATATTAGACTAGAAAGGGAATTTTTACAATTTCATACCAAGTACACAGATACTCTTTTTAGTTATTTAAGACTTTAATAATGTTTTGTCATCTATTGATTATTAGGAGAAATTGCTGGATTTTGTATTAATTAAAGATTTTTCAATGACTTTGGGTTCTTTAAATTTTCACTGTTCAAACTTTAATAGTTCCTCAATTTTAACTCTCATTTAATCTAATTGAGGATCAAGAATAAAGTAATTTTCATGGTTGACCTGTACTAGTTCCTAAATTGTTTTGTGAACTCAGGGTACTGTTGAAAAGTAACATGTTAAGTTCTTGCCTAGAGCTGGTAAAATATGTTTTTTAATTTTTCTATGAAATATTGTAGTATTTGTTAATAATGAAAATATTCATATTTTGACTGTTTCATGAACTTGAGTAGTTTATCCACTTAGGTGATCAATTCTACCTGCATGTAAATTTTTTTCAGGAGCTGGGATATAAGTATTAATGATTTCTTGTAGCATATCATGCTTTTTTGTAATATCAGATCACTTGAAAAGCCATTTCTTTCTCCTATCCTATGTCAAGGAGATTATTACAAGGAATTTGGTTAGGGTCAGCTTGCAGGCCTATACCACCATACTTATTTCTTTGACTCTTAGAAGTATTTATAACACATTGTCCAACTAATCAGTGACTTTGGCAAGGCTCAATTCACTAGCATTCCAGTGTTCTGTTCTTTCATAGCTGCATGAAATTTCCACTGACAAGCCATCCCTTTCCTTACAATTTCTTTCCTTAATCTTTTACATCATGGACAATAATTTAGAGTATGAGGAAATAAAAAATGATTATGATTGAAATCAAAACTTTTAACTTTTTTAATTTACTGAAAGTAAATGGAGAAATTGAATAATATTGTAGAAAAAGACCTAGGTTTGACATCAAGAAGACATGACTTCATATTCTGCCTCCTGAAATTATTAGATGTGTAATGTTGGACAAATGATTTAACCTCTATTTGACTCAGGCAACTACCTTGGACTTACCTATGTAAGTCTTGTTGAAGAGAGTTGCTGCAGTGGTACTTCTCCATCTGAGGATTTACATATCTTTTGTATTTACATCACCCAGGCAAATTGATAATTAATCATAGTAATAAGAAGTTATTTGTTATTTATATAGTGCTTAAAATATACCAAACACTATATATGTTTTCTCATTTGATTCTCACAACAACCATGGAAAATGGGTACCATTATCATACCCATTTTATAGATGAGGAAACTGAGAGGATTCGGTGATTTGTCAGGGGGTCACAGAGTGATTAAGTATCTGAAACAAGATTTATATTCAGGTCTTTCTGACTCCAAGTAAGTCCCTTTCTCTATCCACTGAGCCACCTAAAGAATTGGTGGCTAGAAACTTCCAGTCCCAGGATTTATCCACACAAAACCATTAAAAAATCAATCAACAAATAGATGCTAAACACTATCCTAGGCATTGTGAATACAAAGTAAATAATGAAACAATCTTTACTCTCAAGGACTAAAGTCAAGCTGGTAATGGTCCCAGAGAAATACTCAAGACACTGGCACTGTGGCATCAATGTAAGCATAACTTCAAGTCAACTCTTGAATGTTTTTACATATGCTGCCTCTTATAACAGCATGTTCTAATCACATAGTCAAGGTAGCTGTCAGAGCTAAAAAGATTTGGCAGTGGTTCCAGAAACAACCATGAAAAGCAATTAATTATAAAAGCTTTTCAATTGAATGTGCAAAACTGGTTAGACTTTGTCAGTGAATCAGATACCTGTCAATCTCCCATCTCCAATATAATGCTTCTGACAGCTAGTTCAAAATGTGTGGTTAGTTTTTAGTTGAAAATTTCTTTAAAGGAAAATGATGAGGTTGCAGGGTAACAACTACTTTCCATCTTTCTCTGACATGCTATTGGAAATTGATGTTAAACCTCTATCAGAAAATATTTTAATTTCTATGTAATTAAGAACAAGATACAAAGGTCTATGCCCTCATTCAAATTGAAAACCACAGTCAAGTTTTAACACAGACAATATGGTCAATATGCTAGACACTCCTTGCTATAAAGACACTCTGCCAATCCATCATCTAAACCAAAGTTGACCCTTGGATCTCAATGACTTTACCAGTGAAACTCCAACTATGTCAGATCCTACAAAGCTTGAAAGATTTAAGTAAAGGCTCAGGAATGAAGTAACAATCAGTGTTTCTTCAACATATCATTACAGAAACTCACAAAAAAAGTGTCTACTAAGACATGAAAAGTCTCCTAGAGGAATGAAGTCATAGGTCTGGAAAGTATTAAATAAGTAAATTAAAATTAATATTGTGATAATTCATGATATTTAGAAGATTTAGAAGGTCATCATGAAAGTATTATGAAAACATTTAAGAAACAGTCGAAAAGAATTTGGGGGGGGGGTGGCTAGGTGGTGCAGTGGATAAAGCACCGGCCTTGGAGTCAGGAGTGCCTGAGTTCAAATCTGGCCTCAGACACTTAATAATTACCTAGCTGTGTGACCTTGAGCAAGTCACTTAACCCCATTGCCTTGCCAAAATAAAAAAAAACCTAAAACAAAATGCTATTCTGGCTACAGTCCCCCTCTCCTCCCATAAAAATTTGAACCCAATATTATTGAGTAGTTTATTTCCACTAATATACCTGACAGAAAATATGTTTTTTGTTGTATTTATATTTATGTTGTATAAAGTTGTTTAATTACAACTTTAGTAATGATTTCAATGCCCTTGATCGACGAGAAAATAAATATCTACAGGACAGGAAGAATAGAATTTTCAGGTACCAAAAATATGTGCATTCTTATGGTGTCATGTTAAAGTACTTCTATGGACCCCCTACTTCAAAGAGTAGCTACCTACTTTGCCCACCTTTAGACTAGACTCTGCCAGCAATTAAAACTATGTTATCTAATATTATTTCCTATGTACTTCACACAGACTTGGAAGGGGAAATCATTAATTGCCTTCATTCGAGGGAGTTTTCATATCATAAGTCCAGTGAAAAAATAGAATTATTGCTCTTGTCTATTTAAATCAAAGATCCCTAAGATCAGGAAATGGGGTTCATATTTCTTTTGGGGCACAAAAAACCCAAAAAGACAACATAGTGGATTTAGAAAACTCTTGTATTTGAAGCCAGCAGATTACAGTTTAAATCCTATCTTTGACACTGATTATTTGACCTTCAATAAATCATTCAGTTTGTTGAGACTCATTTTCCTGGTATGTAAAATGTAAGTTAAAAATGTCCATAGAAATAGAAGTCATTCTTATAGATATGTCTTGAAGCTTAAACCAGCCATATTTGCATAAGAATCCCCTCCCTGATAGAGAAAATTATTATTCAGTACTTTGTACCTTCATAAAGGGAAGAGTTAGTGAAATACTAGAATTGGAGATAGGAAGCTAGATAGCATGGGAGATAGAGATGAATCAGAAAGATCTATCTTTATGAGTTCATATCTCACCTCCAATACCTACTAGCTGGGTAATGCTAGACAAGTCACTTAAGCATGTTTGCTTCAGTTTCCTCACCTGTAAAATGAACTAGAGAAGGAAATGAAAACACTCCAGTATCTTTGCCAAGAAAACCCAAAAATGTAGCCTCAAAAAGTTGGACAACAAAGGGAGAGGAGAGTGTTTCCCCTCTTGCTTCTGACTTTAAGAGAGGAAATGAGTTCAGGGTCTCTTCAGAGAAAGCTGTACCTGGAAAAAGACTTTGAGAAGAAGCAGAAAGAGGAGGCAGCATTTCAGTATGTTTCTGATTTCAGTTTGCCACAGTAGACTTTGGAGAATTTCCCCTTGGGTGAGTCTTGGAATGTTCTTGGTTAAGATTATTCATTCTGAGAATTTCTGATATATATTCTAATTTAAATAACTTCACTGATCTTTTACTTGCTATTAGTTTGGATAAATGAATTTATTCACTATTTGCTTTTTTTAATGATCTCTGTGTATTTGGTGAGAAGGAAGTCAAACCATTAGAAAAAGTTTGGAATAAGTCTTCTCTGTTAAGGGATAGCAACTGAGAATAGAGATTGAACCTAGAAATTATTTTCTCTAGACTAGCATTACTTAAATTATTACTTACACATAATTCTAGACTAGTATGCTCTCTCTGAAGAGAGCAAAAGAATCAGTTTACTGGCCCCAAAGTCTCCCTTAGAGAGAGGGATTGGGGAGATTTCAGAGAAACATCTACCTATTCAAACCTGTCTGTGTATCACATTTAGATAAGCCATTGTGAATATACACATAACCTACATGAGCAACAAACATACCCTAAATAGAGTTTCAGCAAAGGGAATAAGTTTGAGCTAAGTATTGTAAAAAGATAATGGAACCTTGAACAGCACCTGGATTCAAGTCTCAGTTTTTCTTATTATCCAAGTGACCAAAAATATTTCATTTTTTTATCTCTATGTCTTCATTTTCTTACCTAAAAATCTAGAAAGAAGCAACATACCACAACATACCACAATAGGTAGATATAGCGATATATGAATCAGGATGACTAAAGATGATCCTGGATGACAGACAATCAGGGTTAAGTGACTTGCCTAAGGACACACAGCTAGTAAGTGGCTAATGTCTAATGCTGAATTTGAACTATCCTCCTGACTCCAAGGTTAAGGCTCTAAGCACTGTACCCCCTAGCTCCCTTCCCAAGATATTTAGTATTTTAAGAAGATATTGATGACTAATTTTGCCTTTCACAAAGGAAGCAGTAGGAACATGGAATAATGGATGATCAAACTCATTCTCTTCCGTCCTGAGGAATTGAGAGGAGAAGCATGAGCATTAGTAATTTCCTATTAATCTATTTCCTTGATAATAATTTGCATGTTATTTTAACTAAAATTGTTCTTGTATTTTATTACTGAAATGAAGTAACATTTGTTAGCACAGCTGGATCTAACAGGAAGGGAGAAATTTCCAGTGGGATGAGGACAATGAATAAATTATTATATCTACAGCCCAGGAGTACTAGGGAATTCCAGTCCTCTTAGGAAGGGCTGCATATCACCACCCACTGTACCAAATTTTAAAAGTTAGAATTTTTCTCATAAGCAATATAGCAAACAATTTAGTGGTGAAATATAGAGAATCATAAACTCAGTGCAAAATAGACCATGCACACATTTGTATGCAAAAATTTTTTAATTATATTGGAATTCAATTCCAGATTATTGTAATATAATTATTTTTATGTTATATAAGAATCACCATGTCTTTTATCTTCCAGTTCAAGTCTTGAGGAAATATATATGTATCTATCTATCTATCTATCTATCTATATATATATATATATATATATATAATATGTATATATTTTATATATATATGAGTGAAAACACTATTTTTAATCTACAAACCTTAGATATCTATCATTTCTCACTTTTTACCATGCTTTCCAATCTATTTTTAAATATCTTAATAAGGTTCTGGCCAAGATGGCAGAGAGAAGACAGGCACAGTTCTAAAGTCTCCTGATCTCTTCCCCATCTATCACATGAAACAAACCTCTTAAAAGAAATCTGACCCACAAAACCCAGAAAGAAAAGCCAGGAGAAAGAACATCTACCTCAGGATTTGTCTCCCACAGCAGCTTTGGCGGAATACAGGTGAGTGAGTCTGGGCTCAGAGGGAGGATCAGCCCCGGATCAACCAGATTAGCAGCTGAATTGGAACCGGGAGTCTGAGGGCCCGACAGCTGGACCTGCTGTATCAGTGGTGGGGCTGGATGAAAGGGGCTTGGGTCCTCAGGGAAGCAGAGGCGCTGGTGTTGGTGCTGTCCCCCTGGAGCTTGGGGATGGGGCTGGGGGGAGGGTGGAGTTCTGGTGCAAGAGAGCTGGGGACACCATCCCTGGGCTCCTCTGGTCTGAGAAACTCTGAGTCCACCACTCCATTGCACTGAGGTCTCTTCACAAACAAATGGATGCAAACTACATCTGCCTCAGGCCCAGGTGTGTGAGCAGAGGAAATAGCAAAGCTGAGGAATGACCTCAGGCCAGGGTAAAGGCCACCATTGATTGAAGCCAAAGGAATTCAATAGCTCCAACTCCTCCCCTCAAGCAAAGGGAGAAGGCCTCTCAACCAAGGTCACAGACACTCCAGAGAAAGCAACCAGGACTTCCTGCTGGCCAGCCAGAGAAACTGCACTCAGTGAGTAAAGCCTTTAGTGATCCCAAGCCCAGGTGAACCAGCCCCCCCAACTCAAGGCCTTAGCATAATGAAGAAGGGTCAGTGGAAAGGTGGATCTCATAGAAAAATTCCTGGAAAGGAAAGACCCCAACTCAGAGAGACCTGGAACCTCTGAGGAGAATACAATCTGATCTCCAGCACAGAAAGACTTCCTTGAAGAAATAAGGAAGGAGCTTAAAAGTTTGGGACAGACAATTAATACCTTGCAACAAGAAAACAAAGCCTTAGAAAGTACAATTGGACAAACACAAAAGAAGAATAAATCTCTCAGATCATCAATTGGACAATTACAAAATAAGAATAATTCTCTCAGATCCTCAAATGAGCAAATGCAAAAAGAAATTAATTCTCTCAAAACCTCAATTGGTCAAATGGAATGTTCTTTCAAAAGTAGAATTGACCAATTGGAAAAGGAGTTGCAAAAGGTTAATGAAGAAAACTCCTCCCCCCAAAAAAGAATGGAGTCTACAGAAACTGACACTATGAGACAGCAAGAGTCAGTTAAAAAAAATCAAAAAATAGAAAAAATAGAAGCAAATGTAAAATACCTCATCAACAAAACCACTGACCTCGAGAATAGATCAAGGAGGGGAAACCTGAAAATTATAGGACTTCCTGAAAACATTGAAGAGAAAAAAAGCCTGGACTTAATATTATAGGATCTAGTGATGGAAAACTGCCCTGACATCATGGAATTGGAGGGAAAAGTAGTTGTGGAAAGAGTACATCAATCCCCACCAGAAAAAGATCCTAAAGTGAAAACATCAGGAATGTTGTTACCAAACTCCAGAACTATCAGATAAAAGAGAAAATCCTGCAAGCAGCCAGAAAGAAACAATTTAAATATAAAGGAGCGACAGTAAGGCTCACACAGGACCTGGCTGCATCAACTTTAAGGGATCGAAGGGCCTGGAATGAGATATTTCAAAGAGCACTGGATCTTGGAATGCAGCCAAGAATCTACTTTCCTGCAAAACTGAGCCTTCTCTTCCAGGGAAAGAGATGGACATTTAACAAAATGGAAGAATTCCAAAAATTTCTGATGAAAAGACCAGAGCTAAACAGAAAATTTGGACATCAAACAGGAGGTTCAAGAGACACATGAAAAGGTAAAAAAAAAGGGGGGGAGCAGTAAAAGGAAAAAAAATGCAATCCAGTAAGTTGAAACTGGCTATATCCCAGCATGGGGAAAAAAGATTCTCATAAATCTTGAGAAATGTAACTCTAACAGAGAGAATACACCTAGCCAGAAATGATGGACATTCATGCCCTATCCATGAAACTGCTATCTAATGGGATGTAACTGGCTTTAACCCCACTTGGGAGAAAGACTCTAATGCCTCTCAGGAATTTTGACTCTATTCAATAGAATATACTGAACTAGAAGGGACAGACACTCAGAATTTTCTATGACTTAGAATGATCTTAAAAAAACACTACCTCCCTAAAAAGGGGGACAGGAAAGAGACAGGAGGAGGGAGGGGATTGAATGGGGCAAATTTCATTACACTAAGAGGTACAAATAACCTATGGTAATAGAGGGGAAGAAGGGAGCAGAAGAGAAACACCTGAATCTTCTTCTCATCATATTTGGCTTAAAGTTAACCTACACATACTCAGTTAACTTATAGAACATCTAACCTTTCAAGCATTAAAAGGGGAAAAGGGGAGGGGGGATGGAGAAAGGGAAGGGGAGTGGGGAAAATAAGGGGAAATAACTAAAGGATGGGAAGGGAAAAGGGAAAAAGGGAAAGGGAAAGAAAGGGGAGGGTGTGATATAGGAGGGCAAACACAATGAAGGGGGGTGGTATTCAGAAACAAAATACTGGGGAATATGGATAAAAGGGGTGAAAAGGGGAAAAAATAAAAAAAGACGGAAGATAGCACAGAGGGCAATAAAAAATTAGTAATCATAACCTTGAATGTGAATGGGATGAATTCTCCCTTAAAACAGAAGCAAATAGCAGAATGGATTAAAAACCAGAATCCTACAATATGCTGCTTACAAGAAACTCATTTGAAGCAGAGAGATATATATAGAGTAAAGGTAAAAGGTTGGAGCAAAATATATTTTGCTTCATCTGAAGTAAAAAAAGCAGGGGTAGAAATCCTTATCTCAGACAAAGCAGCAGCAAAAATAGATAGTGTTAAAAGAGATAAGGAAGGAAACTTTATCCTCCTAAAAGGTACCTTAGACAATAAAGTCATTTCAATATTGAATATATATGCACCCAGTGGGACAGCACCCAAATTCTTACAGGAGAAGCTAAAAGAACTACAGGAAGACATAGACAGCAAAACTCTACTAGTGGGAGACCACAACCTCCCGCTATCAGATCTAGATAAATCGAATCATAAAACAAACAAGAAAGAAGTTAAGGAGGTAAGTAGATTGTTAGAAAAATTAGATATGGTAGACTTATGGAGGAAACTGAATGGGTATAGAAAGGAATATACCTTTTTCTCTGCAGTACATGGAACTTATACAAAAATTGACCATGTACTAGGACATAAAAACCTGATGATCAACTGCAGAAAGGCAGAAATAGTGAATGCATCTTTCTCAGATCACAATGCAATAAAAGTCATATGCAATACTGGGCCAAGGAGATATAGACCCAGAACAACTTGGAAACTGAATAACCTCATTTTAAAAAAATGAGTGGACCAAAAAGCAAATTATACAAAGAATTAACCATTTTATGATAGATAATGATAATAATGAAACAACAACATACCAAAACCTATGGGATTCAATCAGAGTGACTCTCAGGGTTACATTATAGCTCTAAATGCTTAAATGAATAAATTAGGGAAAGAGGAAATCAATGAACTAAACATGCAACTAAAAAAATTAGAGAAAGAACAAATCAAAAATCCCCAATCAAACACCAAATTAGAAATTCTAAAAATTAAAGGAGAAATTAATAAAAGCAAAAGCAAAAAAAAAACTATTGAATTAATAAATAAAACCAAAAGTTGGTATTATGAAAAAACCAATAAAATTGATAAACCTCTGGTCAATTTGATTAAAGAAAGAAAGAACAAAACCAAATTGCTAGTATTATAAATGAAAAAGGTAAACTCACCACCAATGAGGAGGAAATTAAAGTAATAATTCGAAATTATTTTGCCCAAATCTATGCCAATAAATTTGATCATCTAAGTGAAATGGATGAATATTTACAAAAATATAAGTTGCCCAGGTTAAATGAAGAAGAGATTAAATACCTAAACAACCCTATCTCAGAAAAAGAAATTCAACAAGCCATTATTGAACTCCCTAAAAAAAATCTCCAGGGCCTGATGGATTCACAAGTGAATTCTACCAAACATTTAAGGAACAATTGATTCCAATCCTATATAAACTCTTTGGAAAAATAGGGAAAGATGGAACTCTGCCTAACTCTTTCTATGAAACCAATATAGTACTGTTACCTAAACCAGGAAGAGTTAAAACAGAGAAAGAAAATTATAGACCTATTTCCCTGATGAATATAGATGCAAAAATCCTAAATAAAATCTTAGCAAAGCAACTACAACAAGTCATCACTAGGATAATACATTAGGATCAAGTAGGATTTATTCCAGGAATGCAGGGTTGGTTCAATATTAGGAAAACTGTTAGTATACTCAGTTATATCAACAGCAAACCTATCAGAAATCATATGATCATATCAATAGATGCTGGAAAAGCTTTTGAAAAAATACAGCATCCATTCCTATTAAAAAGACTAGAGAGTGTAGAAATAAATGGACTGTTCCTTAAAATAATTAGTAGTATCTATCTGAAACCATCAACAAGCATTATATTCAATGGGGAGAGGCTAGAGGCATTCCCAATAAGATCAAAGGTGAAACAAGGGTACCCATTGTCACCACTACTATTCAATATTGTATTAGAAATGTTAGCATAAGCAGTTAGAGAAGAAAAAGAAATTGAAGGAATTAGAATTGGGAAGGAAGAGACAAAACTCTCACTCTTTGCAGATGATATGATGGTCTACCTAGAGAATCCCAAGAAATCATCTGAAAAATTACTGGAAACAATTAGCAATTTTAGCAAAGTTGCAGGTTATAAAATAAACCCTCATAAATCCTCAACATATATATATATATATATATATATATATATATATATATACATATATATATATATATATGTATATATATATAGCAAGAAACATCAGGAAGAGCTAGAAAGAGAAATCCCATTCAAAAATAAAATATTTGGGAGTCTATTTGCCAAGACAGACTCAGAATCTTTTTGAAAATAATTATAAAACACTTCTCACACAAATTAAATCAGATTTAAATAACTGGGCAAATATCAACTGCTCATGGATAAGTAGAGCTAATATAATAAAAATGACAATTCTACCAAAACTAAACTATCTGTTTAGTGCCCTACCAATCAAAATTCCAAAAAATTACTTTAATGAGTTAGACAAAATTGTAAGTAAATTCATATGGAGAAATAAAAAGTCAAGAATTGCCAGGAGCTTAATGAAAAAAGTGCAAATGAAGGTGGCTTAGCCCTACCCGATCTAAAATTATATTATAAAGCATCAGTCATCAAAACTGTTTGGTATTGGCTAAGAAATAGAGTGGTGGACCAGTGGAATAGACTAGGTGTAAAAGCAGGAGATGATTATAAGTAATCTGCTGTTTGATAAACCCAAAGAGTCCGGCCATTGGAATAAAAACTCCCTCTTTGATAAAAATTGCTGGGATAATTGGAAGTTAGTATGGAACAAACTTAAATTAGACCAACACCTCACACCCTTTACCAAGATAAGATCCAAATGGTTACAGAACATAGACATAAAACACAATACTATAAGCAAATTAGAAGATTAAGGACTAGTCTACTTGTCAGATCTATGGAAAGGGAAACAGTTTATGACTAAGGAAGAGTTGGAGAACATCACCAAAAACCAATTAAATGATTTTGATTACATTAAATTAAAAAGCTTTTGCACAGATAAAACCAATGTAACCAAGATCAAAAGAAATGTAGTAAATTGGGAAACAATCTTTACAACTAATGATTCTGACAAAGGACTCATTTCTAAAATATACAGAGAACTGAGTCATATTTTTAAAACAAAAAGCCATTCCCCAATTGACAAATGGTCAAAGGATATGCAAAGGCAATTTACAGATGAGGAGATCAAAGCAATCCATAGCCATATGAAAAAATACTCTAAATCGTTAATTATTAGAGAAATGCACATTAAAGCTTCTCTGAGGTACTACCTCACACCTCTCAGATTGGCCAATATGACCAGGAAGGATAATGATCATTGTTGGAAGGGATGTGGGAAATCTGGGAAACTATTACACTGTTGGTGGAGCTGTGAACTCATCCAACCCTTCTGGAGAGGCAATTGGAACTATGCCCAAAGGGCAACAAAAATGTGCATACCCTTTGACCCAGTCAATAAGAAAATGAAGTTTTCTTATTAGTAAGTTCTCTGGAGCCTGTATGAGGATGTGCCTTCCTCACGAATTTACCTCCCCCTGCCCCAGGACATTCCATAGGTGATTTGGCTGCATTCCAAAGACTCCAGGAGCCAGCCACTCCTTGGAATACACAGGTAGTACTGGGGAGAACTGGCTATTCTCGCAGTATTGACCTTATTCAAAGTAAAATCTTCCCGGCGCCCTATGGCATATCCTTAAAGTCTTCAAACTGCTAGACTTGTAGGCTTTTCCCATATTTCTGTTAAAGGAACTCAGGAATCCCTCCCAACTAAGGGAATCCCTCCCAACTAAATTAGCAACTAGCCTTCTTTGTTCCCCACTGATAAATACTCTGAGGCTCGGGAATCTCACCCATGGAGAATTGATTCTGCCTGGAACTCTTTCTTTCTTTCTTTCTTTCTTTCTTTCTTTCTTTCTTTCTTTCTTTCTTTCTTTCTTTCTTTCTTTCTTTCTTTCTTTCCTTCTTTCTTTCTTTCTCTCTCTCTCTCTCTCTCTCTCTCTCTCTCTCTCTCTCTCTCTCTCTCTCTCTCTCTCTCTTTCTCTCTTTCTTTTCTTTCTTCCTCTCTTTTCCAATCGGGCCTTAACAGAAAGGCTGAAAAGAACACAGGACTCCCCCAGCCATGGACTGTTCAGAGTTGGTGCTCCCATGAATTGGTGATGTTATCTTTATCTTTTTCTTCTACTTTGATTATAGTATTACTAACCCATTGTCTTTAATGTATTAGTTGCTGTATTGGATGTTATTGTAATCAATCTATTCCTTGTGTTGTGTAATTAAAATACTTTCATTCTTACAAGTGTCAGCAAGAGTGTCATTTGCAGGAATGAATCCAAACCTCATTTAAAATCACAATACACCCAGCAATACCACTACTTGGTTTATACCCTGAAGAGATGAGGAAAAATGGTAAAAATATTACTTGTACAAAAATATTTATAGCAGCCCTCTTTGTGGTGGCAAAGAATTGGAAATCAAGTAAATGTCCTTCAATTGGGGAATGGCTTAGCAAACTGTGGTATATGTATGTCATGGAACACTATTGTTCTATTAGAAACCAGGAGGGATGGGATTTCACGGAAACCTGGAGGGATTTGCATGAACTGATGCTGAGTGAGATGAGGAGAACCAGAAAAACATTGTACACCCTAACAGCAACATGGGAGTGATGTTCAACCTTGAAGGACTTGCTCATTCCATCAGGGCAACAATCTGGAACAATTTTGGGCTGTCTGAAAAGGAGAGTGTCATCTGTATCCAGATAAGGAGCTGTGGAGTTTGAACAAAGTGCAAGGACTATTCCCTTTAATTCGGAAAAAAACAGATATCTTATTGTCTGATCTTGTTACCTCTTAGAATTCTCTTCTCTTTAAGGATATGATTTCTCTCTCAACACACCCAATTTGGATCAAGGTACAACATGGAAACAAAGTAAAGACTGACAGAGTGCTGTCTGTGGGGGGGGTGGATGGAGGGAAGCAAGATACGGGGAAAATTGTAAAACTCAAATAATATCTTTAATAAAAATTTTAAAAAATATCTTAATAAGCCCACCTTTTCTTTGAAGCCATCAAGCATCAATATTATATGTTGATTTAATTTGAAAGGTTTGGACTGGTACTTGATGAACAGGTACAAAAATTGAAAATTAGATAAAAACAATCTTGATTACATAAGAAAGTTTAAACAATGTAAATCAATCATCACAATGAAGAAACGAAAAGAATCTAGAAATACTTCAGAAACCAAACATTTTTCTCCTTACTAAGAAGTAAAATAACACAAACAAGGAATGATGCCAGCTTAGAATATAAATACACTTGTTAAATTTAATAGTGGAGGAGAATGAAAGATTTTAAACAGTACTACTTCATAGAAGGATAGCAGCAGTGAAAAGAAAAACAGAAAACTCAGTAAAAGGCTAAGGAAAGAAAAAAAGAGAAAAACATCAAGAAATTCATTGGAAGTTCTATAATTTTTTTCTATATTAGTGACAATGAAGCTATTGTATTTGGACTACTAGCATCATGGCCTTCAATGTGCTATCCTGAGGAAGTGAAAATAGCATTAAAACAAATGAAGATGATGAGAGAAATTGGATAAGACAGTGTAGAATGCTGGAGATGACAATTTTGAGGGACTGCGTCTACTGGAATAAGTTCTAACATTCAAAGAAAGCATTTGTAGTTTTATTTAGGAATTGGTCCTTACATAATTGAAAGAAGCAAGACTCCCAAGGGTGTAGAAATAATCAAATAATCATGGTCCTCAGTATGACTCAAAAAGGGATGTGTCAAAAGTAAAGATCCCATTGCACTTGATATTTTGCGTATATATATATATATATATATATTATATATATATATATTATATATATGTTTGTTTTAAAAATTATACTTATTAGCTGTTTACAAAATTGAAGAAGCTTAATGAATTTCCTCTGAAAAGACAATTCCCAGTCATCTGTTAAAAATCATATGTGACTTATTGAAAAATGCCGCAACCATTTTAACTTCATTTAAAGCCCCTCTGATTGTTAATATAAAATTGAGATGTATGTTTTCCAAAAGAGTTTGCCACTGTCACAGAAGACATCAGGCATAAGTACATTTCAAAGCAGGATTACCCAAATGATGAGGTCTTCCAGATGTTTCTTTTTATGTGTGATGTTATGATAACTGTATCAAGACTGAATATTGTAGTTTGCTAAATAAAATGCATCATCATTCAGAAAAAATGGATAAAATATTTATTATCCAGGAAAAAATATGAAATTAGATGCACAACTCATAGAATTAGTACATCAGTACATAAATCTTGTACAGTTCCGGCAATTTGGCATTGAACTGATTATGGAATTAATCAGGAATTGGAGAATGGGTTGTATCTATTACATTTGTGAAATTATGCAGTGCTTTTAGTGACCCAAAACTTCTCCCCAAAATAAAGGTCCATCCTTTTAATAACATGATGATATTATACAATTATGAGTTAGTGAATATCAAGGCCGATGAAGAAATAAGATTATAGATCACACAAATTGCATTGCAAAGAAATATAATAGGTGTAATCTGAAATATTTTCCCAATGATAGATTGTACAAGAGAAATGGACTAAGAATTATCATTAGTAATATCTGTGACTAAAAAAGAGATGGGAAAATCACAAAGCAAAAGCAAGCCTTAGCTTGTGTTATACCCCTGTTCCATTTGTTTTCATGTAATTTCTAGAGATCTTTAAAAAACAAGTTGGGGGGGGCGGGAGACCAAGTTACCAGCCCTTTGTAAAATTTATAAGAAGATATAAAAATTGCATAAAAATGAAAAGATATAGAGTATATACACATATGGAGTGTATTACAGATCAGTTAAAATATCTCCTAAGTTTAGCTAATGCAAATAGATTACAATAATATATTAGAAAGATTTTATACTATAACTAGTTAGTATTTATATTAGGAATGCAGGGTTGGTTCAACATCAGAAAGACTATGAAAGTAATAAATGATGTTAACAATAATTGATGGATGCTAAAATGACTTGAAAAAATTTAACACTTGTTGCTGTTTAAAAAAAAGTAAAAAACAGAGTAGTAAATGTGCTTTTCCTTAACCTAATAAATAATAGCTAACTAAAACCAAAAGCAAACATTACATACTTAGAGATCTTTCAAAAAATTAATAGATCAATAAACATTTATTATATACCTAATATGTATATAGCACTATTATAAGTGCTTTCCAATAATGTCAAGGATAAAATGAGAATGGCAGTTGTCACTCTCACTTTAATATAGTCTTAGAAGTGCTAGCTCTAGCAATAAGATGAGAAAGAAAAATTGAGGGAATAAACAGATATATGGGAAGCAAAATTATCTCATTTGTGGATAAAATGATGATTTATTTGAAGAACTCTAAAAAGTCAACTAAAACTCCAATAAAAAAGAATTGAAACAATAAATTTAGCAAGGTTATAGCATGTATAATAAATCCACACGTCATCAGCATCCTTTGTATATCACCAAAAATCTCAACAAGAAAAACTAGAAATAAGGATTACAATTCAAAATAAGTACAGAGGTATGTAACACTGCAGGATGTGTCTTTCAACTAAAATCCAAGAACTATATGGATTGAATTATAAAACACTCTTTGCAGAGACAGAGTTAGAAAATATTAATTGCTTATGGAAATATCAGACAATATAATAAAAATAATACTACCTAAATTGGACTTAGTTATTTATTTAATAGCATGCTGATCAAGCTACTAATACAACATTTTTATAGTGAAAGAAAAATCACGAGAAAATATCTTTCAAATGGCAAAACAAGAGGTCAAGAATCTAAAGGATAATAATGAAAGAAAGTGGCAAACAGGTTTGCGTGTAGTACCAGGAAAATGAATAAATGAACAATTTTGACAGTATGTCCTAAGGACCAAATCTCAAACTAAACTACAAAACAACAAGTGTTTAAAAAAAATTTGTCACTTAGCAATCAGTTGAACAAGATTAGGTGCACAACATAGAGAAATAAGTGAATACAGTAGCCTAGTATCCAGTAAAACCAATTACCCTAGGTTCTAGATTAAGGACTATTTGACAAAATAAACAAATAAATAAAAATGCTGCGGAAACTAAAATTTCATTTGGCATAAATTGTGTATTGACCAACATGTCTCACTATAAGCCAAGATAAACTCTAAATTCAGCTAATATGGAGGTGATTGACTGGAACTGAACAAATAACCCTTACTTCAACTTTAATGTCTTACTTTTAAGAAAAGTTCATCCAATATAATTTTGTTTTACCTAATCCATAGATTTCACACAGATCAGAGAAAAACAAATTGGATAGTTTCCAATGTGAATTTGAGGAATTCATTTGAATGAAAATGAAGGTGCTAGGTTAAACATTGACCTCTACAATGTTCTGCTTAAATATCAACCAATTCAATTCACAGCTGTCATGTAACAGGACTTCTTTAATTCATGGGCCCAGGTTTCCCAAAATTTTCAAGTATGGGGCAGGAAAAAAAAGAAATTATATCATATATATGCCATATCTTTTCTGAATTTTCTTCTTTAAAAGATGGGGTTTTATGAGGAAAGCTTCATGTAGCTAAAGTATTTATATTTCCTATGACTTATAAAAGTCATGTAAAAGAGCGATTATATTCAGCTTGAAGGAAAGTGAGTTAAGGGCCACATACTAGTCTATATTGTCTGAGAACACATTGCAAGAGGCTGAGCAAAGAATGAAATCAATTCCCTGAATAGCCCATAGTATCATATTATAAATACTATGGTATTTCAATTAAGGTCTGGCAGTGTCCTTTTCCCATTCAAACCTAGGAAGGAAAATATTGGATCAGCTCCAATTTTAAGATTAGCATGTGACATCTCTGGAACTTAGTTGAAATTCACTTCTGCACTAATAGTAGGTCCTTTCAAACTGTAATTTGCTCTTTTTTTAAAAAATTTGTTGCTTGACCTGTCAGCCTGTACTCTTCATACTTTAGCCTAGTTATTCTTCTTTTAAAAAACAGGCTTATAATTCACAGTAAACCTCAAAAGCAGCAGTTTTTCAAATATCAATACCACATCTCAAACTACATCCAAAAGGATTGCTACTTTGAGTAGCTAATTCTCAAAGTTATTAGAGAATCTCTTACCATAAAAGATTCTTGCTTTAGATGTAGTCACTCATTCAGCATTCACTAATAAAATATTAAAAATATTCTGTGACAAGAAGTCCAGAATTTATAAAGACCTTGTTAATTTTAGCTAACTTGTTTTGAATACAAATTTATTAATCTTGTGCTTTCATTTTTCTTATCACAACTATGACATAAAAGACTTAGAAATCTTCAGTAATTAAAATTTTATTTCTAAAACTATCTATTTATTTAATCTTTCAGTTTCAAGAGTATAGTTAGTCTGTATCTTACTAGTAATTATTTGCAATTTAATTAGAATAGAACTTCATAAAAGTTTTCCATTTATATTTTTCCCTTCGATGTAATAATAAGTTTATCAGTTTCTAGGTTTTTCCTAAAAGAAAAAAAGAGAGAAGAAAAATAAGGGAAAGAGATTAAGGGTTTTATCTCAAGTATTAATCAAATATAATCCAAGAAAGTTCTCCAAGGAGTACTTTCCAAGGAAAATAGAATGTTGTGAGCAAGGAGATGTTTGTGTTCATATATTTTCCAGAGTTCTTGACTCAATGGTTCCTTTTATCATGGTTACAAGTTAAAGAGGGTGACAAGTCACCCCATACCTCCATCTTCTTCTTGTCTTGTGGCAGAGTGGTAGAGAGGGTCATACTACCTACTTGGTTGTGAACAGTATAATCTGAGTGGGAGGAACAAATAATATATAAAATATATAAAAAACTTTTGCATATCTTAAAGTACTTCATAAATTCTAGTTACTTTTAATACTTAAAATGCAAAAGCAATATGGACAAACTTAGTGAGGTCAAAGATCAATAATTTTGGCATCAGATAGCCAGATTAGTAAATCCATAACAAAAGACCATTATAAACATGAACTAAATTTGACCAATCTAACTTGCTTCCCATTGAGATATTAAAAGGAGCAAAAAGGTATTTGCTTACAGTACATTTGATATGTGTGAAAAAAAACATGCTGGTTTAATCTGTTTCCCTTTATGTATAAAAATAAATCCCAATCTTTCTAATAAACCTCAGGCAGAGCCAGACAAATCCTAGTAGAACCTCATATACTTGACATATTCTGGAATAAAGGAAAATGTAACCCAGAGCAATTAGGCCATAAAAATATATGATTTCTTAAAATATTCTTGATTACTAGACAAATAAATTATAACTAAATATATTTGCTAGGCAGGAGTTTCTGTTTCTCTCCCTGGTATCCAGAAAGTCAATTGCTTTATATTTGGCCTTTACAAAAGACTTACCAGTGCATTTAAAAATGCACTTATATTTTTCAGTAAATATTCTTCTTGCAAACTCTTAGATATTGTAATACTTGGCAATAGGCATTAAGCAAAGAAATAATCTTACCACACTCTGACTAAAGCCTTCCTTCTCCAAAACGTTGGCCTCTGAAAGAACAAAATGATCTCTAAGGGTCTTCCAAATCTATATCCTATAATCCTATGAAATATCCCCCATTGTTTCCAGGACAATTCAGAAAAACAAAAGGCAATCTTCAAAAAGTTTTCATAAATATTAGACATTTTCTGTAATAAAAAGAGGAAGGAGTCATGGTTTCATTAAATTACAATGATTCCTTAATGATATTATTCTCAGAACCTTGCATAATTGCAAGAGAAATTTTTATATGTTTAAATTACAGGTAAAAGTACTGGGAAGAAGAGAAAGGAGAGGAAGGGGGGCTAGGATATTTCACAAAAGAGTCAAGGCAAAAGCTTTTACAATGGAGTGGAATGGGAGAAAGTGAGGAGGAATGAGTGAGCCTTCATTCTCATCAGAAATGGGTCAGAGAGGAAATAACATACACAATAAGCTAAAGAAATTTATCTTTACCTAGAGAAAAATGAGAGGGAAGTGATGGGATAAGGGGGAACGGGGGAGGGAAGGCAGGAGTAGGTGATAGAAGAGAGGGAAGATCATGGGATAGGGCACTCAGATGCACACTTCTGAACAGGGACAGGATGGAAGGAGAGAGAGAATGTAATAGATGAGAATGGGGAGGAATAGAATGGAGGGAAATACAGCTAGTGATAACAACTGTTGGAAAATATTGGAGCAACTTCTTGGGTGGCTATGATGGGGATGGCAATTCATCCCAGAGACAGAGCCATTGGAATCTGAACACAGACAGAAGTACACTTTTTTTCTCTCTCACTATTCTTGAGGTTTCTCATCTCTTTTTTGGGGTGGGGGAGGTTATGATTACTCCCACAACAAGATTATTGTAAGAAAAGAAAAGAAAAGAAAAGAAAAGAAAAGAAAAGAAAAGAAAAGAAAAGAAAGGAAAGGAAAGGAAAGGAAAGGAAAGGAAAGGAAAGGAAAGGAAAGGAAAGGAAAGAAAAGAAAAGAAAAGAAAAGAAAAGAAAAGAAAAGAAAAGAAAAGAAAGGAAAGGAAAGGAAAGGAAAGGAAAGGAAAGGAAAGGAAAGGAAAGGAAAGGAAAGGAAAGAAAAGAAAAGAAAAGAAAAGAAAAGAAAAGAAAAGAAAAGAAAAGAAAAGAAGCAACTTCTGCCTTTCACTTAAAAAAATTTGAGTTCCAAATTTCCTCCCTCATTCTACTCTGACCTCTGTGACATGTACAATCATGCAAAATATATTTTCGTATCAGTCATGTTGCAAGAAAGAAGGCAGGAAGAAAAAAAGAAAAAAGGAAGAGAGAGAGGGAAAGATATGTGTGTGTGAGAGAGAGAAATCTTTGATATGCATTCAGATTCAATCAATTTTTTTAATTTATTTTTTATATTTTCATCCATTTGCACATTCATATTTCCAAATTACAAAATCTCCCTCTACCCTTCTTTCCCATCCTCCTTCCCTCAGTAGGGCACAGTCAGGTTAGCATTTTATATACATATTTTGCTAAACATATTTACAAATTGGTAATTTTTGGCATGAGGAATCAGGATTAAAGGAAAGAGATACATAAGAGATAATTTTTAGGGGGCGGCTAGATGGCACAGTCAATAAAGCACCAGCCCTGGAGTCAGGAGTACCTGGGTTCAAATCCGGTCTCAGACACTTAATAATTACCTAGCTGTGTGGCCTTGGGCAAGCCACTTAACCCCATTGCCTAGCAAAAACCTTAAAAGAGAGAGAGAGAGAGAGAGAGAGAGAGAGAGAGAGAGAGAGAGAGAATTTTTATAAAGTGTTCATCAGATTCCAAAGGTGTGTTTTTTTTCCCTGTGTGTTTTGTTTTGTTTTGTTTTCTTCTTCTGGTTGCCTATAATATACACCATTACCAGCCTAATATAGTTGTCTTAGCATTCTGGACTATCAAGAATTGCTTCTATCAGTGTTGTTCATCTCATAATGTTGTTGATGTGTATATTGTTCTCTTGGCTCTACTCCCTTCATTCAGTCAGATCCCACTTCTTATCAGATCATGCTTCTCTAGAGCCTGACTATTTATGGTTTCTTATAGAACAATAATATTCTGTAGTATTCATTACCATAACTTGTTTAGCCATTCCCCAATTGATGGACATCCCCTCAATTTCCAATTCTTTGCCACTACAAAAAAGAGCTACAATGAATATTTTGAAACATGTAGGAATTTTCCCATTTTTTACAATTTCTTGTGGATATAGTCCAAGAATTGTAATTGAACAGTTTTATTGCTCTTTGGGCATAGTTCCATATTGCTCTCCAAAAAGGTTGGATCTGTTCACTCCACCAGCAATGTATCAATGTCCCAATCCTCCCACATCCTCTCCAACATTGATCATCTTCCCTTTTCCTCATCTGGGCTAATCTAATAGGTGTGAGATGATACCTCACTGTTGTTTTAACTTGTATTTCTCTAATCAACAGTGATTTGGAGCATATTTTCATACAATTATATATGGCTTTAATTTCTTCATTTGAAAACTGTTTATATCCTTTCACCATTTATCAATTGGGGAATGACTTGTGATCTTATAAATTTGATGCAATTACATATATATATATATATATATATATATATATATATATATATATATATTTGTTTGTTTGTTTATTTATTTATTTATTTTAGAAATGAGACCTTCATCAGAACTCCAGGGTTGTGAAGATTGTTTCCCAGCTTTCTGTTTGTCTTCTAATTTTGGCAGCATTGATTTTATTAGTGCAAAAACTTTTTAATTTAACAATAGTCAAAATCATTCATTTTTCAAATTATAATGTGCTCTAATTCTTGGTGGTCATAAATTTATCCCTTTTCCATAGATCAGCTAGATAGAGTATTTTTTGGCCTATGAATTTATCTATGGTATTGCTCTTTATGTCTAAATCCCGTACCCATTTTGACATTATTTTGGTATAAGGTGTGAGATGTGGAACTATGCCTAGTTTTTTCCATACTATTTTCCATTTTTCCCAATAATTTTTGTGAAATAGTGAGTCTTATCCTAGAGGTTGATATCATTGGGTTTGTCAAATAGTAGATTGCATATCTACTGCACTGATCCACTGATCCATTATTCTAGTTCTTAAGCAGTATCAAGCAGTTTTGGTGGGGAGCTTTCTATTTTTTATTTGTTTAAATTTACATTTTTTATTTATTTAAACATTATTAAAATAGATGTTGTAAGAGTAAACATAATTCCCCTCCCCTCACAAAAATAAAAAAACCTCACAAGAAAAAAAGGGAAAGAAAGATAAAGAAATGTGCTTCAGTCTGTGTTCCAATAATTCCAGCTCTATCTCTGAGGTGGATCACATTCTTTATCATAAGTCCATCAGAGAAGTTACTTCCATAGTTGATGTTGTTGGTTATAATTCCCTCTATCTATTTTTCCCCACTACTAATTATATTTTCTCTCTTCTTTCACTCTGTCTCTCATCAAAGTGTGCTATGGGGCAGCTGAGTGACCCAGCAGACAGAGCACCGGCTCTGGATCCATAAGACCCCAAGCCAGAGACCCAGCACACACCCATCCCCATGGTCCCAGACAAGCCACCCAATCCCACCACCTTGCAAAAAGTAAAAAAAAAATGGTTTATATCTGACTGTCTTCTCTCATGATCTACCCTCTCCTCTATCCACTACCTACCCCCTCCCTTCCCTCCATCCCTTTTCTCCCTTCCCCTTTCACTCCTTTTTCTTCTAGATTTCTATGCCCTATTAATATGTTGTTTCCTTTTTTGAGCCATTTCTGATGAGAATGAAGGCTCTCTCAATCCCCCTCACCTTCCCCCCTTCCATACTGTTGCAAAAGCTATTTCTTGACTCTTTTACGTGAAATATCTTAATCTATTCTCCCTCTCCTTTCCTTTCTCCCACCACATTACCTTTTCACCCATTGCCTCAATTTTTACAATATATTATACCTTCAAATTTGGCTCTCTCTCCTGTGTCTCAAATATAAAATCTCCTAACTGTTCTAATAAATGAGAAGGTTCATATGAGTATTAGCAGTACCATCTTTCCATGCAGGATTACACACAGTTCATCATCATTAAATCCCTCATAATTTACCCTTCTTGTCCGCCCTCTCTATGCATCACCTGAGTCCTATACTTGAAGATCAAACATTCTGTTCAGCTCTGGCCATTTCAACAGGAACATTCAAAATTCCCCTTTTTTACTGAAAGTCCATCTTTTCCACTAGAAGAGGATGTTCATTTTTGCTGCACTCCAGTTGCATTCCAAGCTTGATTGCCTTCTGGAATATTATATTCCAAGCCCTATGAGCTCTCAATGTGCATGCTGCTAAGTCCTGGGTATAATCCTGACTGCAGCATCACAATATTTGAATCATTTTGTTCTGTCTACTTTTAATATTTTCTCTTTAATTTGGGAGTTCTGGAACTTGGCTGTAATATTCCTGGGGGGGGGATATTTTTTGGATGTCTCTCCAGGGTAGATAGGTGGATTCTCTCAATTTCTATTTTGCCCTCTGCTTATAGGATATAAGGACAATTTTCCAATAGAAATTCTTTAAAAATGAATTCAAGGCTCTTTTCCTGATTATGACTTTCAGGTAGCCCAATAATTTTTAAATTGCCTCTTCTGGATCTGTTTCCAGATCAGTTTTTTTCAATGAGATATTTCATATTTTCTTCTACTTTTTTCATTCTTTTGATATTGTTTTATTGTGTATTATTGTATATTGTATTATTCCTCGCAAAGTCATCAGCTTCCTTTAGGTTCATTCTACATTTGAAGGATTTGTTTTCTTCAGAGAGCTTTCTTATCTCCTTTTTCCATCTGGCCAATTCTGCTTTTTTAAGGCATTTTTATCTTCATACACTTTTTGAACTGTTTTTTTTATTTGACCTAAACTAGTTTTTATTATGTTCTTTTTTTCAGCATTTTTTGGATCTCCTTGACTAAGCTGTTGACTTGGTTTTCATGTTTTTCCTGGATCTCCCTCATTTCTCTTTCCAGTTTTTCCTCTATCTCCTTTACTTGATTTTCAAAAATTTTTGACCTGTGAAATAGCCTAAGCCCAACTTTGATATTTCTTGGAAGATTTAGATGCAAAAGCTGGAACTTTCTCATCTTCTAATTGTTTGTTTTGGTCCTCCATGGGACCAAAGTAACTGTCTATGGTCAGGTTCCTTTTTTTCTGTTTACTCATTACCCCAGCCTGTGCCTGGTTTGCAGTGCTTCCCAAGCATTTGAATATTATTGGGACACCCCACAAGGACCTCAGTTCATTTAAGGTCTTATGTGAGGCTCTGATTGCTCTCCTGCTTGTGTTCTGGTCTGTGGATGGCAGTGGGGGCCCCCAGACTGCCCGCAGGGTCTGAATATGGACAAAGCAGAAGAGTCCTAACCCAGGGCCAGAGGAAAGACCTTGACAATCTCCTCCCACACTTCCCTGGGCTGAGCACTCTGGGAGCAGCTGCCTGTGTGCCTACTTCCATTTCCTGGCATCTGGGCTGCACTGAGGGCTGCAGCTATGCTAATGGCTGGGGCTGAGCTGAGAGCCATGCTAGCTCCCACTCACTCTGGCAGAGGTTCCCGCCCTGATCTTCTAAGTTGTGCTTGGTATTCCCTGGGTTGCCAGGTCAGGAAATTGCTTCTGCTACCAGGAACCAGCACTCCCCATAATAAAGGCATCTAGATACAACAGCCCAGAAGACTGGAGCTGCTTTGCTTCTGCATGATAATCCTAGCTATGCTGCTGCCCCTCCACCCCTGTGAAACAGCTTTCCCACAATTTTCCAGGTTACCTTGGGCTGAAGAATTGACTCACTGGATCTTTCTGTGGGTTCTGTCTCTCTAAAATTTAGTTAGAGCCATAATTATAAGGTTTTGGGAATATTTTTGAGAGAGTTCTTAGGAAAGGCTGTTCTCATGCCACCATCTTGGACCTGAAGACTTTTTCTTAGGGAGTTTATTGATGGTTTCTTCAATTTCTTTTTCTGAAATGGGGTTACTTAAGTTATTTATTTCCTCTTCTGTTAATCTGGGCAGTTTGTATTTTTGTAAATATCCACCCATTTCATTCAAGTAGTCCAATTTATTGACATACAATTCAGCAAAGTAGCTCCAAATTATCTTTTTAATTTCCTTCTCATTGGTGGTTAGTTCATCCTGTTCATTTTTGATACTGGTAATTTGGTTATCTTCTTTCTTTTTAATCAGATTAAGGAAAGGTTTGTCTATTTTATTGGCTTTTTTCATAAAACAAACTTAATTTTATTTATGAGATCAATGATTTTCTTGCTTTCCATTTTATTAATTTCTCCCTTGATTTTCAGAATTTCTAATTTGGCATTTAATTGGGGTTGTTTAATTTGTTCTTTTGCTAGCTTTTTTAGTTGCATATCCAATACTTTGATCACCTCTTTCTCTATTTTATTCATATAGGCATTTAGATATATAAAGTTTCCCCTCAAAACTGCCTTTGCTGAATCTCATAAATTTTGGTATGATATCTCCTTATTATCATTTTCTTGGATATAATTATTGATTATTTTTATTATTTGCTGTTTGATCCACCCATTATTTAAGATAAAGTTATTTAATATCCAATTAGTTCTTGGTCTATCTTTACCTGACCCTTTATTACATGTAATTTTTATTGCATCATGGTCTGAGAAATGTGTATTTATTACTTCTGCCTTACTGCATTTGATTTTAAGGTTTTGTGCCCTAGTCCATGGTTAATTTTGGTGAAGGTGCCATGTACTGACAAGAAAAAGGTATATTCTTTTCTATTCCCATTAAGTTTTATCCAGAGGTCTATAATATCTGAGTGGAATATTCCATTTTAAGAGTTAATATTCCTAGTGAAGTCCTCTCAGGGTTAAAAATCATTAAAAACAAATACAGACTATTACCCTTAGACTATTCTTAGGAGAGGGAGAGAGGCTTTGCATTCCCAGTCAGACACCCTCCCAATTCTGATAGGGAGTGAAATAGTGGAAAACCTCCAGAGAAGAGACCTTGCAGTCTTAGTTAGCCACCTGTTTGATATTGGACTGTGAGAACACTAGCCTGCCTTCTCTTGTTTGATAAGTGCTAAACTAAGAAGACCTTGTATACTCAGACATTAACACGTCATTAGAAATCTTCTTCTGATACCCTTGCCATCTGGATAGTGAGGTAATATTTTATGAAAACCTTTTATTCTTTTCCTTTTTGCTGGGTAGATTTTTCACATAAAAATTGTAACTCTGAAAACCTTAACCAATCAGGTTGGAACAGGGGGGGTTAGGGAGGGTGGAATCATGCTAGGCGATATAATCTTTCTTGACTGTCACCTTGGGGTAACTTCTTGATCTTCACTACATTTGTGAGACTTGAGGGTGCCCTTTTCTTGAGAAAAGCCAGAATAAACTTTCCTTTTTTGCTCAGAGGAGTCTCTATATTTTTTTAAGTGGCTTGTTATCCCATACACATCTAAGTTTTCTAAGATTTCATTCACCTTCTTAACTTCCTTCTTGTTTATTTTGTTGTTAGATTTATATAGTTCTGACAGAGGGAGATTGAGGTCTCCCATTATTAAAGGTTTGTTCTCTATTTCTCCATGGAATTCATTCAGCTTTTCCTCTAGAAATCTGGATGCTACACCACTAGGTGCATACATGTTTAGTAATGATATAGCTTCATTACTAATGGTAACTTTTAAGAAGATATAGTTTCCTTCTTTATCCCTTTTAATGAGATTGATTTTTGCTTTTACTTTGTCTGAGATTGGGATCATTACCCCAGATTTTTTTTTTACTTCTGCTGAGGCATAATATATTTTGCTCCAACTTTTTACCTTTACCCTGTATGCATCTCTCTGCTTCAAATGTGTTTCTTGTAAACAGCATATTGCAGGATTCTTGTTTTTAATCCATTCTGCTGTCTGCTTCCATTTTATGGGACAGTTCATCCCATTGAAATATACAGTTAAGATTACTAATTCTGTATTTCCCTCCATGCTATCTTTCTCCATTTATATTTATCTCTTTCCCTTTCTCTTATTCCTCTTCACCAAAATTTTACTGCCTTTTCCCTTTGACTTTTCTTTTAGAAATTTAACTTTCATTTTATTTTCACTTATACTTTCCCTTCCCCCTTATCAGTTCCTTCTTCCCTTATCTTTCCTGTTCCCTATTCCTCCCCTTCTTTGTATATTAAGTTAGATTTTTAAACCTAAGTGGGAATGTATCTTATTCCTTCTCTGAGCTAAATCTATTGAATAGAATTTACTCAGCATTCATATTCTCCTTTCTTTTCCCCTAAAATTATAAATCTTTGTGCCTCTTCCCTTGGTACTCTAATATTATTAATCAGGTATCATCAATCACAGTTCATTTATTTGATTGCTTGATAAGCTCCTATTGTTATCAAGATATCAACACAGATTGTTTATTTGATTGCCTGATAATCAGCTTGACTCAAATTGAATCAAATTATAATTATAATCATTTTTTATCTTACCCCCCTTTTCAGGCACACATAATCTTCCTTATAAGCCAATATTTCATCCAAAGTCTATGGTTTCTTGAAATATTTGTGCCCCCCTCCAGGCCTATTTTCTTTCATACTTTATTCCACCACCCATGGAACTTAATACCTTGTTAAGTGAAGTAAGGTCTATTGTGTCTCCCACTTTACCCCCCCACCCACCTAGGGTACTTAACCCTTTGTTAAGTGAAACATAAGATGCTGATCTAATTAACTGTAAGAATCTTGAAGATCTCTGATTCCTGAGAGGTTCTGGAGATCTCACTGAGAACTTTACAAATGATTGCAAGTAACTGTCTCAGGTCCTTACAGTTTATGATGCCCTCATTAGACAAGATGATTAGCAGCTTGTGATTAAAGTGAGTCAAAGTATAATGAGACACTTAAAGTTGACATCCCTGTTTGAAGTTTACTTTTTCTTTAATCTTCTTGAGTCTTATCCTTTAGGTTCATTCTCTTCAATTATATTCTACCCTCTAATTTTCCTTACAAAAGTAAAGTTCTAAATAATTAGAATTGTTATATCTTCCCTTTAAGGATCAACATTTGTTTAAAACAATTTTGTTTTTTCAGTCCCCTTTTTTTATTTACCTTTTTTTAATGTAACTCTTCAGTCATGTATCTGGAGATTGAATTCTCTGTTCAGTTCTGGTCTTCATGTCAGGAAATTCCGGAAGTCCTGTATTTCACTGAACATTCATCTTTTTCCCTGACAGTATATGCTGAATTTTGCAGGGTAATACTTTCTGGGCTGAAATCCCAGGTCCTTAGCTCTCTGAAATATGTTATTCCAGTTCTTCCAATCCTTCAATATTGAGGCTGATAGATCCTGTGTTAGTCTGATATGTTCCTTTTGTATTTAAATTGTTTTCTTTTTGCTGCTGGCAATATTCTGTCTTTAATTTGAGGGTTCTGGAATTTGGCTATTGCAGCCCTTGGTGGCAAGCCCCCGGGGTCTCTTTCTAGAGGAGTTCTGTGGATTCCTTCAATTGTTTTATTATTATCTTGTTCTAGCAGATTGGTACACTTTTCCCTCATAATTTCCTGTATGATTCTTTTGTTGGTCCAGGCTTTCTAGTAGTCCAATGATTCATCGATTGCCTCTCCTGGATCTATTTTTCCAGGTCATTTGTTTTCCCTAGAAGGTACTTCGCATTTTCTTCAATTTTTTTTCAGCCTTTTCATTTTGTTTCATGGAATCTTGTAGTCTAGTCTTATAGACTCATTAGTTTCTAATTGTTCAATTCTAATTTTTAGGATTTTAGACCTGTGACCTATTCCTATTTTTCTTTCAGGCTTTGCATGTAAGTACTTTGATTTCATTGATTGTCTTGTTTGTGTCTTTATATTCTTTGTGACTCTAGTAACTTCTCTAGTCAGGTTCTTTGTTGGTGTTATCTTTTTTCAGCCTATTTCTTGACTTTTAATTTTATTTAAAAACTGGAATCTGTTCCTAGGGTCGGGGGAGCATTGTTCTAAGCTTCAGGTTTTTATGTTGCTTTTTTAGAGCTATTTCAGTGAGGTCTGTAATTTTTCTGTTCTTCTAAGGTGTCATGACCAAACAAGATGTGTTATTACTAGCCTATGCTTTGGTCTGTGAGTGATCACAAGCAATTTTTTCCATCCTAAAACTATGACATGGATCCCTGCTCCATTGAATCCACAAGTGCTAGTGTTCTTCCTCATCAGTGGAATGAGATCTAAAACCAAGTGTGAGCAGTGAAACAGAGTCCCACACCAGAAAAGGCCCCCTATAATCTTCTGACCAGTTGTTCAAATTTTTACCATCAGTAGACTAAGGACTCCAGAAGTTGCCAATGCTATAAACACCCTAAATACCTGCACTTGGCTTTCCAGGCTCTGCACAAACTTAATTATCACCAGAGTTAAATAGACCTTTTCTGCCAAAATCCTAAGTCATCTCAAGTTAGAAAATTGTTTCATCCCAAATTTTTACTTGTTCTGTCACTTCAAAATTCATTTTAAGGCAGGGAAATTTGGGAGAGACCAGATGAATTCCTGTCTTTACTCCACCATATTAACTCTACCCCTCAAGAAACTGACACAATTAATATCTGCTAGAATATCTTATGATTGAAATAAACGGGTTTCAATAATTCTTATCTGAGTGAGTCTGAAGCAACAGGTACTAGTGTTTGAGATCAATTTTTCATCTAGATTTGAACAGAAGTATTACAATCAGATTGAGGAACATACTGTCAAATACAATTATGCCCTAAAATCTCTCAGTAAAACTGGAGGCTCTCCCAATGGCTATGGAGTTTGGGGAATGGAAATTGGCCTATCTGACAAAAGTAGCTAAATGCTGTTATGCTTTATCAACTCAGTCAGGTACCTGCCCTCCAAATCAAGAACAATCTTTTTTGTTTTCATCTTGATGACCTACTCAATTCTTAGGCTTTTACAGGTCTATTTGAAGTTGATTTTGAACTTGATTGATCTTCCTACTCAAAGAACTAGTTAGAACTAGTCTGATTAGCTGGTATCCAGTTAGGAAGACATCAAAGACAAGAGATAGAAATAACTGCCAGAACTCTTATTCCTAAATGTCAGTCGTCCGTCCCCCCCCCCGCCTACAAGGGAAGAATCACAGGACAACAGATTTACAGTTGGAAAAGACTTTAGAAGTTGGGATATCATCTATACTGCTAAGTTCTGATTGTTATTTAGGCAAAATTATAGCTTTTCTCAGTATTTATTTTACTTTTCTCCTGAGATCAACCTCAGCATCACATGATCATTCTGATACTTGTTTCTGACTCCTGTCTCATAATTATGCAGTGTAACTTACTAGGTAACTCACTTAACAAAGATTTTATTATACTCTTGAATTTAGACCTCCAGAAATACTCTAAATATATAGATTATTCTTGATCAAACTGATCTGGCTAGAGAGACTAGTGCATGGAAAAAAGATGTGATATTTATATTAATTAGATATTTATAAAGTTTCACAGACCATTTTACATTGAAATTCTGCTACAGCATCCACAACTGAGAAACCTGCCCTGTCAATGTATTCCAAAAGTCCTGCTTTTGACAATATATACCAAATAAATCTTAAGCATTGCTTGTCCAAAGAGGAGATTGAGTTAATTAAATTTATCCAAAAAAATTGTTAATAACCAACTGCATACTAAGGCTACAAATATGGATGTCTATCCTTGGCTTATGTCTGTGAGGAAGACTTATAAAATATGGTCCAGATTCATCCTAATTCTGAACTTAAAAGGACAGTTATGTAATCATTCATGTTTATACTCCCAGTTACAGATCAAAAACTCTTTAAAAATTCCACAGGTTTTATGGTCAATCAACCCCTTGCCAAAGGTTATTACAGATACAAGTAAACAAATTAATTAAAGTATTCAAAAAAGGCTTCGTGGAAGGCAGAACCAAGATGGCAGCATGAGAACAGACTTTCTCAGGAGCTCTCTCCAAAATATTTCAAAAACCTTAAAATTATGACTCTAACTAAATTTTCAAGAGACAGAACAGAAAAACCCAATGAGGCAATTCTCCAGGCCAAGGTAACATGGAAGATCATGGGAAGGCTCTGTTCCACAGAGTTGGAAAGGGCAAAAACAGCCAGGATCACCAGGCAGGAGCAAAAGAGTTCCAGCCTCCAAGGAACAGCAGGTAGCTGCTGCCAAGGAGCTCAGCCCATGGAAGGTAAAGGGGTGGTGTCTCTCCTCTGTCCCTGGGACTGGACTCTGGTGCTTTGTGCATATTCAGACCCTGGGCACAGTCTGGACCCTAATACTGCCATAGCAGAGCAGGGACCCTCCTCACAGCTCCAGGACAGAGGGGTGTGCGTGTGGTCATCCACAGACCAAAGCACCAGCCAGGAGAGCAGTTAGAGCCTCTCATAAGACCTTGATGGAACTGATACTTAATTTTAATACTTAAAAGTTCAGGAAGCACCCCAAAACCAGGGCAAAAGCTGGAGAAATGAGTAAACAGGAAAAAAAAGAACCTGACCATAGACAATTACTTTGGTCCCATGGAGGATCAAAACACACACACTTAGAAGATAACAAAGTCCAAGCTTCTGTATTCTGTATTCTGTATTCAGTGCCTCCAAGAAAAATAGGAATTGGGCTCAGGCTATGACAGAGCTCAAAGAAGATTTTGAAAATCAAGTCAGGGAGGTGGAGGAAAAATTGGGAAGAGAAATGACAGAGATGCAGGAAAAACACAAAAACCAAGTCAGCAGCTTAGTCACAGAGATCCAAAAAAAGCTGAAGAAGACATGTTCAAAACCAGTTTAAGTCAAATGGAAAAAAGAAGTCCAAAAAGTTAATGAGGAGAAGAATGACTTAAAAAGCAGAATTGGCCAGATGGAAAAGGAGATAAGAAAGCTCTCTGAAGACTTCATGGAAGAAAGAGACACTTACATTGAACCTGAAAAGGAAACCAAAGTCAATTATTATCAGCTTTTAAGAGGAAGGTGAAAGGAAGCCCAACTTTATATAAAAGTCAACTTTATATAAAATGTGAATGGATGCTGGAAAGAAGGAATTTCAATAATTACTTCAAGTTTTAACTTAGTAGGATGAATCATGGAATGTATGCCTGATCAGGGCTTCTTCATTCAGTTGAATGGGGAGGCTATTAGCTTTACAAGCTCCCCAAATCAGAAATTTTCAAAGGAAGTCAATCTTTCTCCCTAAGATTTTAAAGAGACTGACTTTCATAGTTGATTAATTGGCAAACCCCAAAGTTAGCTTGGGAAGAAGGAAGAAGAGGGGGTTAAGAGGAACAGTTCTGAGTACCAATTTTGTTCTGAGCACCAATTTCATTCTGATTTCTTAGCCTTTGCTATACAATGACCCCATTGTTAAATGTGAACTGGAAAGGGAAGGGACTCAAGGGTAAAGATCAAACAGGCTATTGTAATAGTCTAAAGGTAATAATGCTAAACTAGAATGATGGAGATATATGATTAGAAAAGCAAAGACAGGAGATGTTTGGGACAATGTTTGACTTGGAAATGAGGATCAAAGGAGAGAGAAGAAATGCAAATGATTAAAAGATTTTGAACCTTGGAAGGATGTTGGTAACTCAATAAAAATAAGAAATTTTAAAGAAGAGATGGATTCAGGAGGGAAGATAATGAGTCCCATTTTGGACATGTCATACTTGAAGTGCCTATAAAACAGGAAAAACTCTTCAGCAGTCAGTTGTTGATGTGGGATAATTGTTCAGGAAAGAAATTAAAATTAGAAATACAGACTTGAAAATCATTTGCATGAAGAATATAATCAAGCCCATGAGACAGATAAGAACTCTCAAGAAAACTATAAAACCTACATAAGACTTTGATTTTTGTGTTTGTCTCTCTGAGTATCCTGAAACATAGTAGGTGTTTAATAAATGCTTAAAGATTAATTAAAGAAAAAAATAGACCCAGAACAAAACAATAGAAGACACTCATGAAAAGGGAATAGGACCACTTCAGCAAAGGAAACTGAATTTCATGTGGTGATATTATCTGGCTAATTCATTGTGATGTTTGGAGTCCTCAACAGTAAAATTAATGACTTCTTAATTTAGGTCATTTTAAAAACTCATCATGCTACTAGCAGAATATATACATATATACATTTAAATAGGCCATCTAGTTCTAATTAGATCTAAAATGAGAGAAGGGAAAGAGCTGAATTGTCCACAATTTATGCTCTATAAACTATAATAATTAAATTATCTAAATAGGTCCTTGTCTAGAGAAGCACTTCCTATTAAAAATGATATGTCCCTTCTTGATCTAAGGCAAATGTAAAGGCTCCAAATAACTACTAATATCATCATTTGTTATCTGCACATGACAGAAACTGGGCACAAGGCTGTTTGAACTCATTTCACCTCTAACCCGAAGCCTTAACAACAGATTACAAAGTCTTCAATGGCTATTACTGATAGAGTCTTTATTTCTAATTTTCTACAGTGATTTAAAAAAAAATTCTAACAAGAAATGTGCCCTTATCTTATTTCAGAAAAAGATAAATGCAAGTTTTCAAACTTGTTTGTCATATACTTAGTATTGCCTTCAAAGTGATTTTCATCACACATGCTTTTCCTTCATTTATTCTAATGTTCCTACAAGATTCAAATTCTCTCTTATTTGCATATTTTACTTCCACTATTTGAATTCCTGTCAAATTTCAAATTAATTTCATTCAGCATTGTTATTTTCTACAGTCAAACAATGCCAGAATATTGTCTAAATGCTAATCTGCTGTTTATTCATAGACTTTTTACAGCTTCAGAACCCCTAAGAGAATGGCATTTCAATAAATCTTTTTAAAAGACCTGGTATGTCTCTTTGCTACATTTTATTTTCTCAAGAAAATAAACCAGGAAACTTTTCCACCTCTGACCCTTTAAAAATTAGAAAAAAGAATTATTTTCTTCCCTAGAAGATGGCATTTAGGTTTCATTCATTGTAAGCAACTGAACTAAAAAGAGTTCGATGATAACCAAGGTTGATTACAATAGATTCTGACAATAGTTTTTCTATAACTTTTTTTTTATCAAAACAACTTGATCCCTTTTTATAGGATATTGAAAACAGAGAGCCCCTTATATTTTAGAAAATGTTTAAAAACCCTTGTACTATCCTGTGGTTGTTGACTTCAATCCTTTAATTATCCTATAATTATGTGCAAGCTATGTCATGTTCAAATTGAATCAACACCCATGCTAGTGACTCTGGTAACTGTCTCCAAGCTGAAAAGATTTGGGAGGGAGTCCAGTTATTTTTAGGGGAAAGACCATTCAGAATTCTATAATTAATTAAAATAGTAATATTTTAAGTTTCAGGACAAATACATGACTTTGCCTAAAGAATCTATTTCAAATATATATATATATATAAAATTACCCATAAATACAAGTATCAGTATCAAAATGTAAAGACAGAATGTTTTGGCCATTGGCCAGTTATACTCTATGGATAGAAGTGGGTCTAGAGATGTTGCTTGTTCTTTAAAAGTACAATTCAATTAAGTATTTATTAAGTCTTGATGATGTGAAGAGAACACTGACAGATCTTGGTGGAGATATGAAGCTGGGGAATGAGGGGAGAGATTATTTGTACTCATAGAGCTTGTTTTCTTTTTTAACTTTAAACTGTTTATTGGAACTCTTTTTTTGTAGCTATCAATGACAACCAACCTGCCTCCCCTGAATTAAAAGTCATCTATTTTAGCAATTTAGCAATTAAAAGTCAACTATATTTATAGTCAGGCAAAAAGAATTGGCAATAACTGAGAATATAAATCTGTTCAATACTTTGTTCTATCACCTCTCTACCAAGCAATGCAGTTATTCATCATTAGTTTTGAAAATGTGTTACTGACTGAAACCAAATTCAAAGGTCTTTCACAGCTATTCTCACATTGTTCAGGTTTTCCTATTATTCTCCTGGTTCTATCCATTTTATATGGGTTCAAATAAGTTTTTCCACATTTTCTCTTACATTCTTTATTTTTTAAATAATATGCCACTATGATAATAATCTTTGGACAGTGTGGTTAAGCTAAACCTATCACTCAACATTCTAATCATCAATATAATAATTTTATATTCTTTATTCCTTAAATAATATACTACTAATATACTACCATTTTTCAATTGATGGACAACTATTTTGTTTCTAAGGTGTGTTCATTTGTCTATGCATTTTTGTGACAACAAAATGGACCACTATATAGTGTGTACCAAAACACTTAATGCATTTTTAATCTACTAAAGTTTAAAACTGAATTAGGAATATGGAGGCATACTGTAGAAATCATTTCATTCTGTCCCTGATCTTGGAATATATATCTAAAAGCAGGAAGACAATGGAAAAGTATGTAGAGTGGTACGTATAATATAGTTATCTTTTCAGTGTGGTTAAACCATTTTAGCATCCTATCAAGAATGCATTAGTATTCCTGTTTTCCTAATCTTCCTTCAGTAATTATTAATTTCCTCTTTTGTCACATCTGCCAAGATAAAAGGTGTAAGATAAAATTCATGATTTTTTTATCTTTATTTCTCCAATTATTAGTGATCTGAGAGTATTTTTCTTACTGTTGTTTATAGTTTACATTTCTTCACTTGAAAGCTTCCTGTTCTTATCCTTTGGCAGCCCAATTCTATTTTGCTGTTTTATAGAACTGAGACCATGATTAAGAGAGACAGTTGGGGTCATGCATATTGTGTTACTAGAGGTGAAATTCTTGGACCAGTACAAGTCAGACCAGAACAAAAGCATTTGCCAAAGATGTTTTCATTAAACAAGAATGGAAGTTAGAGATTCAAAGACTAGATACCCTCATAGTTCCAACTGAAAGCAATGTCAATTGGTGATGCACCAACTTTATTCCCATGACCCACTAGGCAACTTCCAGAAAGCATATGGTTGCAGAGCTGAGGAGCATATACCATCAAGTGACATGTTAACTCTACTATCAAAACCTTGTCACAAAATATCACCATACTGATAATTGAGTTCATTGTGAGACAGATTAGCTCATCACCACAAAATTATTATATTGATGATTAGAATGTTGAGTGTTAGGTTTAGCTTAACCCTACTGTCAAAAG
The DNA here is from genome assembly GCF_037893015.1 of Macrotis lagotis. Classification (NCBI taxonomy): domain Eukaryota; kingdom Metazoa; phylum Chordata; class Mammalia; order Peramelemorphia; family Peramelidae; genus Macrotis; species Macrotis lagotis. The sequence continues at coordinate 158,736,811 of NC_133666.1, read as the reverse complement.
ACTATTATCATAGAAATCACCATTGTGACAATTTAGCCCACCAAGAAACACATTAGCTTTACCATAATGTTGCAAATTTGTCACCAAAAAAAAACCATATTATTATTCTGCTAGGCATTGTGCATGGTGCCTTCATTATAAGGGGGAAGTGGGAGGACCACATTTAAATGAGCAAGACCTCCCACTGTATCCTATCACCAGTGGTCTTTTTTTTCCTTTATTAGAATGTCACTGAGGATAGATGATTCTGAAAGAAGCTTGTCTTTGTCCCAATTCCCCTCAATTTAATAAACATAATGTACAAGTCATATCATCCTTCATTTGATATATTGGTTATCTTCGATTACAAAGGACCACAATCATCATCTACTAGGTAATAGTTTTTACCCTTAAACCTTTTCATCAGTTTTATGCATCTTGGATAACAGAGCTTCATTAGAGAAACTGACTGTGAATTTTTTTCAAATGAATTGTTTTCCTTTTTATTCGATCTGAATTTATTTTGCTTGTGCATTATTTTTCTATTTTATACTATAAAATTTAATTTTATCTTTCAGATCATCTTTATCCTTTGTCTAAGGATTGTCTGAGGTTGCTTGCTATAGTGCAAAAAATATCTTCCTTTCCCTTCAAAATGTTTTATAATATAACCTTTTATTTTTAGACTACATTTCCATTTGGAATTTAGTGTGGTATAAAGCACAAGGTCTAGTCTAAGTCTAATTTCAGTAGACTGCTTTCCTATTTTCCCAGAAATATTTATCAGAGAAGTCCTTTATCCAGTAAATAGTTAATTTTCTTTAGTTGATCAAAAGTCAAACTACTATACTTGAGTGCTTCTAAGTTTTATTTATATAATTTACTCTATTGATTTAATTTTTAATTTTTCAACCAGTAAGAAATTTTTTACAATTATGAATTAATTATTAATTTTCCATAAAATTCTTGACTTTGCTTTTACAGATAAATGTTGTAATTCTGTTGTCTAGTCTGAAAAATAAACACTTGTTGGTTTGATTAATATGACACCAGATAGGTAAGGTTGATCTAAGTAAAAAAAAACAAATCTTTTTTTATCATATTGGAATGATCCAGTCATCAGCCACTAATTTCTCTCCAAATAGTTCTCTTCCTATATTTCTGCAATAAAGTCTTTTGAAGTTTGATAAGTCCTGGGAATGTCTTGGGATATTTACTGCCAAATATTTTAAATATTCTACTATGGTTATAGATTGAATTTATTTTTCATATCTTCCTTTGAGATTTTATTAGCAATATCAAGATAGACTACTGATTTTTGTGATTTATATTTATATTTTGCTATCTTCTCAAAATATTACTTGTTCAATTTGTTTCAATTGAACCACTAAAGTTTTCTAGGTAGATATCCTCAACAATTTGACTATTTTCCTTCCATTTTACTATATATTCATTCTCTGAATATTTTTCTTTCCTTATTAATATAGTTAACATTTCTAAATCTGTTAAACCACTATTAAACATCAGTTGCATCAGTACACATAAATTATTTATTCATCATAATAATGAAAAGGTCTTTAGTGTTTCTCCTTTGCAAATAATTCTTGCTCTAGGTGTTTATCATTTTGGAAAAATGTCTTTATTTCTAGGTCATCTAATGTTTTTAAAATGAATTAAAAAAGCATTTTATTGAAAGTATTTTCTGCATCTATTAATATAATATGTGATTTTAATTTTTATTATTGATGATACTCATTATTTAATTATGAATAATTATTGTATTTAAAGTTTTCACAACATTGAATCATCCCTACATTTCTAGTATAAATTCAACTTAATAAGAGTGGTTAATATTTTGAATGTCTTATACCAGTCAGAGTTTAATATCTAATGGAGGAGGAACATTCCATTTATAATTACATCTCAAGTCAATAAATATTTGCGAAACACCAACTATATATATAACGTACAATGTTAGGCCTGAAGGGATAAAAAGGGGGGAAAAAACAGCACAGCTCCTGACCTTCCAGCCAACATGACAGAGAGAAGACAGCCACTGTACTAAGGTCTCCAGATCTTCCTTCATATACAATATGAAACAAATCTCTTAACAGAAATTCGATCATCAAAACCAAGAAAAAGAAGCTAAGAGAAGAACATCTACCTCAAGGTTTGTGTTCAGGGATTGTGGGTGAGCCTGGGGTAGAGAACAAAAGGCCAGCTGGGATGGGGTGAAAGCCAGAAAAACCTAGGATCAGCCACAGAGGCATTGATTGTGGGAGCCTTGGTCTAAGAGCCAACTGGGGCATGGAGGCTTTGGCTGTGGGACTGATGGTCTGGGATACTCCAGCAGGGCTGGAGAGCAAGTTCCAGCATGGAGAGTTGCAGACATCAATCCACTAGGCTCTCTAGTCTGGATGATGTGAGATTTCATACATTCATTTCAGCTGAACCCTCTTCCCAGATCAAACACAGTAACAGCCCACCCACCCCACTCCCAGGTTCAGATTGAGCAGTAGAGCTCCCTCGGATGACTAGGGAGAGTAATTACCTTGCTCCAGGGAATAACCCACATTGTTCAAGGATTAAAGTATCCTGCAGTGCCACCCACCACCCACAAGGGAAAGGGCCTGAAATCAAGGTCACAGACAATCCACAGAAAGCAATCAGCACCCCCTACTGGCCAGCCCATTTGGAGTTATAAAACTCAGTGAGTAAAGCCTCTAGGGATCTCAACATCAAACTTCTGTGAACCAGAACCTCTCCCAACACAAGATCTCAGGAAAATGAAGAAAGGCCAGCAAAAAGGGGGTCCATAGAAAACTACATAGAAAGTAAAGAGCCTAACTCAGAGAGATCTAGAAACTCTGAAGAGAATATGATTTGGTCTCCAGTACAGAAAGACTTCCTTAAAGAAATCATGAAGGAGTTTTAAAATCAATTGGAAAATTTGGGAGAGAAAACTAGCATGTTGCAACAAGAAAACAAATCCCTGGAAAATACAATTGGATAAAAGCAAAAAGAAAATAATTCTCTCAAAACTTCAATTGGTCATATGGAAAAGTCTTCCAAAAGTAGAAGTGACCAGTTGGAAAAGGAGTTGCAAAAGGTAAATAAAGAAAATTCTTCTCTAAAAAAAAGAATGGAGTCTGTGGAAACTAATAACTTCATGAGACAACAAAAATCTGGTAAAACCAAAAAATCGAAAACATAGAAAAAAATGTAAAATACCTCATTGGCAAAACCACTGACCTTGAGAATAGAACTAGAAGAGACAACTTAAAAATCACTGGTCTCCCCGAAAATATTGCAGAGAAAAAAAGCTTGGACTTAATATTACAGGATTTAGTGACAGAAAATTGCTATGACATCATGGAACCAGAGGGCAAAATAGTTATTGAAAGAATTCATTGATCGCCTCCAGAAAGGGATCCTAAAATGAAAACACCAAGGAATATTGTGACTAAATTCCAGAACTACCAGATAAAAGATAAAATCTTGCAAGTAGCCAAAAAGAAACAATTTAGATACCAAGGAGCCACAGTAAGGACTTCACAGGACCTGGCCACATCAACATTCAAGGAAGGAAGGGCTTGGAATGAGATATTCTAGAAAGCAAGGGAGCTTTGAATGCAACCAAGAATTCATTATCTGGCAATACTGAGCCTTCTCTTCCAGGGGGAAGAGATGGACATTTAATGAAATATGAGACTTCAAACTTTTCCTTATAAAAAGACCAGAGCTTAACAGGAAATTTGGAATTCACATCAGAAACTCAGGAGACACATGAAAAGGTTAAAAAAAGGGTAAAGAAAAAAAATCTATCCAATAAGATGAAACTGACTATATCCCTACCTGGGAGATAGATTCTAATAATTCTCAAGAATTATAACTCTAGGAGCAGCTAGGTAGCTCAGTGGATAGAGCGCCAGCCCTGGAGTCAGGAGTACCTGAGTTCAAATCTGACCTCAGACACTTAATAATAACCTAGGTGTGTGGCCTTTGGCAAGCAACTTAACCCCATTGCCTTGCCAAAAAAAATTTTAAAAAAAGAACTATAACTCTATTAGAGAGAATATACTTAGCAAGAAGTGATAGACATTCATTACTTTTCTGTGACTCAGATAAAATGATTTAAAAACAATACATCCTTAAAAAGGGGGACCGTTAAGAGATGGGAGGATGGAGGACTGAATGGGGTAAATCTCATTTCATTAAGAGGTACAAAGGGAGGTGGCTAGGTGGCATAGTGGATAAAGCACAGGCCTTGGAGTCAGGAGTACCTGGGTTCAAATCCGGTCTCAGACACGTAATAATTACCTAGCTGTGTGGTCTTGGGCAAGCCACTTAACCCCCATTTGCCTTGCAAAAAAAATCTAAAAAAAAAGAGGTACAAAGAACCTACTGTAATAGAGAAGAAGAAGGTAGAAGGTGAAAACCGCCTGAATCTTACTCTCATCAGACTTGGCTTAAAGTTAACACAAATACATTCAGTTAAGTTAAGAAATACCTTTCAAGTATTAAAAGGGGAAAAGGGGGTGGGGGAGGAAAAAGGGAACAAACAAAAGGAAGTAAAGAAAAAAGGGACAAAGGGAAACTGGAAAGAAAGGGGAAGGGGGGTTGGATATAAGAGGACAAACATACTGAAGGTGCTGGTATTCAGAAACAAAATCCTGGGGAATATATGTAAAGTGGGGAAAGGGTGAAAAATAACTTTGAACATGAATGGAATAAACTCTCTCATAAAATGTAAGTGATTAGCAGAGTGGATTAAAGAACAGAATCCTACAATATGCTGCTTACAAGAAACTCATTTGAAAAAAGGAGATACATAGAGTAAAGGCAAAGTTTGGAGCAAAATATATTTTGCTTCAGCTGAAATGAAAAAAGCAAGGGCAGCAATCCTTATCTCAGCTAAAGTAGCTTCAAAAATACATCTTATTAAAAGAGATAAGGAAGGAAACTATATCCTCCTAAAAGGTACCATAGACAATAACGTAATTTCAATACAAAATATGTATGCACCAAGTGGTATAGCATTCAAATTCTTAGAGGAGAAGTTGAAGGAATTACAGGAAGACATAGACAGCAAAACTCTACTGGTAGGAGACCTCAACCTCCCACTTTCAGATTTAGATAAATCTAACCATAAAATAAACAAGAAGGAAGTTAAGGAGGTAAATAGATTGTTAGAAAAACTAGACATGATAGACCTATGGAGGAAATTGAATGAGGATAGAAAGGAATATACTTTTTTTTTTCTTCAGTGCATGGCACTTACACAAAAATTGACCATGTACTAGGGCATAAAAACCTAATGATCAATTGCAAAAAGGCAGAAATATTGAATATATATTTCTCAGATAATATGCATTATTGGGCCAGGGAGATATAGACCCAAAAGTAATTGGAAACTAAATAACCTCATTTTTAAAGGATGAGTGGATCAAACAACAAATTATAGAAAGAATCAATGATTTCATGTTAGATAATGACAATAATGAAACAACATACCAAAACTTATGGGATACAGCAAAGGCAGCTGTCAGGGGATATAATATATTTTTAAATGCTTACATGAATAAATTAGAAAAAAAGGAAATCAGTGAACTAAACATGCAGCTAAAAAATTAGATAAAGAACAAATTTTAAAACTCCAATTAAATACCAAATTAGAAAGTCTAAAAATTAAAGGAGAAATTAATAAAATCAAAAGCAAGAAAACTATTGAACTAATAAATAAAACTAAGAGCTGGTTTTATGAAAAAACCAATAAAATTTTAAAACTTTTGGTTAATTTGATTAAAAAAAAAGAAAGAAGAAAACCAAATTGCTAGTATCATAAATGAAAAAGGGAAACTCACTATCAATGAGGAGGAAATTAAAGTAATAATTCAGAATTATTTTGCCCAAATCTATGCCAATAAATTTGACAGTCTAAGTGAAATGGATGAATATTTACAAAAATATAAGTTGCCCAGGTTAAATGAAGAGGAGATTAAATACCTAAACAATCCTATCTCAGAAAAAGAAATTCAGCAAGCCATCATTGAACTCCCTAAGAAAAAATCATCAGGGTCAGATGGATTCACAAGTGAGTTCTGTCAAACATTTAAGGAACATTTGGTTCAAATTCCATATAAACTCTTTGGAAAAATAGGTGAAGACAGAACTCTGCCTAATTCTTTCTATGACACCAATATGGTGCTGATACCTAAACCAGGAAGAGTTAAAACAGAGAAGGAAACTTATAGACCTATCTCCCTGATGAATATAGATGTAAAAATCTTAAAATCTTAGCAAAACAATTACAACAAATTATCACTAAGATAATACAGTATGAACAAGTAGGATTTATACCAGGAATGCAGGGTTGGTTCAATATTAGGAAAATTGTCAGTGTAATTAATTATATCAATAGCAATCCTATCAGAAATCATATGATTATATTAATAGATGCTGAAAAAGCTTTTGACAAAATACAGCACCCACTTCCTACTAAAAACACTAGAGAGTATAGGAATAAATGGATTGTTCCTTAGAATAATAAGTGATATCTGAAACCACCAACAAGCATTATATGCAATAGGGATAGGCCAGAGGCATCTCCAATAAGATCAGGGGTGAAATAAGGATGTCCATTATCACTACTACTATTATTCAATATTGTATTAGAAATGTTAGCTTCAGCAATAAAAGAAGAAAAAGAAATTGAAGGAATTAGACTTGGGAAGTAAGAGATAGAACTCTCACCCTTTGCAGATAACATGATGGTATACCTATAGAATAGCAAAAAGAAATCTAAAAAACTACTATAAATAATTAGCAAATTTAGCAGTTTCAAGAGATAAAATATACCCTCATAAATCCTCAACATTTCTATATATGACTAGCAAGATGCAACAGAAAGATCTAGAAAGAGAAATCCCCATTAAAGTAATAATTCAGAATTATTTTGCCCAACTCTATGCCAATAAATTTGACAATCTAAGTGAAATGGATGCTTAGCCCTACCAGATCTAAATTTATATTATATTATATTTATTATATTATTATATTATAATTATATTATATTTATATTATATTATAAAACATCAGTCATCAATGCTGTCTGCCATTGGCTAAGAAATAGAGTGGTGGATGAATGGAATAAACTAGGTGCAATAGCAGGAAATGAGTATAGTAACCTGCTGTTCAATAAACCCAAAGAGTCCAGCTTTTGGGATATAAACTCTTTCTTTGATAAAAACTATTGGAACAATCAGAAGTTAGTATGGCAGAAACTTGGATTAGACCAACAACTCACACCCTATACCGAGATAAGATCAAAATGGAGGCAGGATTTAGATATTTAAAAAAATATTATAAACAAACTAGGAGATCAAGGAATAGTTTACCTGCCAGATTAATGGAAAGGGAAGCAGTTTATGAACAAGGAAGAGTTGGAGAATATCATTAACAACAAACTATAATTTTGATTACATTAAATTAAAATCTTTTGCACAGACAAAACTACTGTAACCAAGATCAAAAGAAATGTGGTAAATTGGGAAACAATTTTACAACTAGTATGTCTGACAAAGGACACATTTCTAAAATATACAGAGAACTGAGTTAATTTAAAAAAAAACCAAGTCATTCCCCAGTTGACAAATTATCAAAGGGTATGAAAAGGCAATTTACAGATGAGGAAATCAAAGCAATCCATAGTCATATGAAAAATTGTTCTAAATCACTACTTATCAGAGAAATGAAAATTAAAGCATCTCTGAGGTACCACTTCATGCCTCTCAGACTGGCTAATATGACCTTTAAGGATAATGATCATTGTTGGAAGGGATGTGGGAAATCTGGGACACTAATACATTGTTGGTGGAGCTATGAACTCACCCAAACTTTCTGGAGAGCAATTTGGAATTAAGCCCAAAGGGAAATAAAAATGTGGAATCGTTTGATCCAGCAATACCACTTCTGGGTCTAAACCCTGAAGAGATCATGAAAAATGGTAAAAACATCACTTGTACAAAAATACTCATAGCAGCCCTGCTTGTGGTGGCAAAGAATTGGAAATTGAACAAATGTCCATCAATTGGGGAATGGCTTAATAAACTGTGGTATATGTATGTGATGAAACACTATTTTTCTGTTAGAAACCAGGAGGGATGGGAATTCAGGGAAGCCTGAAAGGATTTGCATGAACTGATGCTGAGTGAGATGAGCAGAGGCAGAACATTGTACTCCCTAACAGCCATATGGGGTTGATGATCAACCTTAATGGACTTGCTTATTCCATCAGAGCAACAATCAGGCACAATTTTGGGGTATCTGTGATGGAGAATACTATCTGTATCCAGAAAGAATTGTGGAGTTTGCACAAAGACCAAAGACTATTACCTTTAATTTTTAAAAAATTATCTTATTGAGTAATTTTGCTATCTCTTAGTCTTTATTTTTTTTCCTTAAGGATATGATTTCTCTCTCATCACATTCAACTTAGATCAATGTATATATACCATGGAAACAATGTAAAGACTAACAGACTGCCCTCTGTGGTGGTTGGGGAGTAGGGAAGAGAGATTAGGGAGAAAATTGTTAAATTCAAATAAATAAATAAATTTTTAAAAAAAGAAGTATATAATCTACTCCCTAGTAGATATTTATTACCAGATAGATAAATGGATGGTAGGTGATAGATGATTAATAGGTGAGTGGATAGATTACATATTATTTTTGTATATTTAATACAAGGTAGCAAGTGACAAGTAAAAGAACTCATTCAAAATATTTAATGCAAATTTCAGCTATTACTTTCAGCTAAAAATATCAGGTACTTAATATATTTTGCATGTTTATACATGTATATCCTATATCCAATTACTTATATTTAGGGGATGAAAGTAGGGAGAGAATTTAAAAATCATTTTTTAATTGTTAAAAATTGCAATTGGGAAAAAAATAAAATATTATTTTTTAAATATCTGGTACCTGAGGTGACCTGTGAATGAGGAATGTTTTTTAAGAAATGGAGGATCAGGAAAATATACATTCTAGATTTAAGGTATGACCCAAACAAATACAGATATGTAGGAATGAAAAGAATGAAACTGACAAAACAATCTAAGTAAAATTTTACTATAATTGTAGAAAGCATGAAATCTCACAAGAAAGGTAAATAAAAACTAAATTATGTAGGATGCTAAATTTCATGGTAAGGGCTTTACATTTTGTCCTGAAAACCAGGAGGTAGGGAATGTTTTTATTGCCAAGGGCCTTTTGGATATTTATAAAATATTTTTGTCTATATTTAGTCAAACATTTAATTCATCCCTAAAAGGCTCTTAGATTTATTGAATTCTGAATAGGGTCTGCAGTTGCCTTGGCAACACCAAACCAATATGACCAGAGGGCAAGTGGTTCCCCACCCTTGCTATAGATAATAGAAAACTACTAGAGTGTTTTTTGATTAATGGGGAAACATGGCTAAATTTATTCCTTAAGAGAATTATTTTGGCAGTTATGTAAAGGATGAACAACAGGTAAAATAGCAAATAAGAGGCAGTTACAATGGTTCAAGAGATAAGAACTTTAAACTTAGATATTGTTCAGGTGAGTGTAAAAAAATCCTTTTTTTTTTCAAGGAAAGTTTCTCAGATTGAATTTATAGTATTTGGCAACTGATGGGATGTAAAGGAATAAGCTGGAATCAAGAGGAAGGATGTAGAAGAGTCAACTATGACTAAGATTTAGAATGTGAGTGGTAGTGTCATCAATCAGTCAGAGATAATAAGAACAAATAATGGATCAAAGAATGATGATTTCAATTTTCAACTTGTTGAGTTTAAGGTGCTATTAGAACATATAATTGGAAATGTCCCTCAACCAGATGTGCATGATCACTAAAGATCAATCATTCCAAAGTTTGTGAAGGATCAGAGTACCTTATGAATTAGGATATGATTTAATGACCTGGAGAGCATAGAACCAAAAACCCAAGCTCAGAACATCTGGGCTACAAGAAGACAGAACTCAAACTCTGAGACACATGCTCTTTAATTTACTTGGACTGAAAATTATAAAATGTAGTACAAATGTAAGATATCATTACTGCTCCACTGTGTGGTCAAAGAAATAGAATCTGGTTCCCTCTTTTCCAGAGTCCTGGCAACAGAACACAGTGACTGAGGACCAGCCTCACTAAATATAAAGAACTGCAACACCCGTAAACTGAGGTGTATGGGATGGTAAGAGAAGACTAGCACCCCTGGTGGTCCCCCACCAAATCCTTTACAAAGATGCTCATCCACCTTCAGTATCCACCTTTCAATAAACTCTCACCAATGGTTCCAAGAAGTTGTAGCATGCGCAGTGGCCCACATACTGGTAAAACTTTGCTAGCAGTTAGGTTAAACAAAGATGGGTATATCAGACAGGCTTTAAACCCAGTGGTGAGTTAAGATAATGTCTTTTCCAAGCACATGAAGACTTCCCCTGGCAGAATAAGTACAGTTTGTTCAAACAGATAGAAAGGCTCCTGAAGTAGGTGCTGTGGAGTGTATTGAACTTGGTGAGACATTGAAGATACCAAGATCATTAACTGCATCCTGAGTCATCAACAGTTGTACTAACTTTTGTCTTGTCTCTGGACCTTGATGATTCTGAAGAAAGAATGAAATTGATGACTTGTGCAACTGTGTCTCTCTTAAATTCAATTTATGTACAAGTCAAGAAATCATCACCTTATAATGTCATTGGATCTCTTTGAAAAATGAACTATGAATGACAACAGCAGATTAGCCAAAAGGTGATGAAATTTTTGGCCATGACAAACCATAAGTAACAGAGCCTTGGTGATCACTTTGTCTGTTACCTGAACCAAAATTTCCTTTGTGATCTCCCCAGAAAGTGATTATTCAGCCACAGTTTGAAGACCTCTGGGGCAGAGGAACCCACTATTTTCCAAAGCAGGCCATTGTCTTTTTATATAGTTTGATGTATTAGAAAGATTTTTCCATATCCCAAAGATATTTCTAACCCTTTGACATGTTAACTAAAGAAAGCTAAAGTTAATTCATTCTAGACTTGCTTTTCAACAGGGAAAGCATACTGTTTAGGATGTCTTTTATATTTTTATTCACAGAAATATTTAATAAGTAGAATGGCATGCTCTTACTTCTTGTATTTGCCTTCAACACATGAATGTTGCCTAACTACCCCCTCTCTCATTTTTTCATATTCACATGATTATATTCTTTTTTTAAGAAGAAAAGGGAAGGAAATATTTTATTTGAATCAACTATGTATGTGATCAAAATGTAGTTTTCCAAGGTGAATACCACAAACAATATCACAAACAGTGGAAGTAGACCCCATATAATTTTTCATATTTTGATCAGTAAGGATAATGCAGAAACCAAGATACCATGTCCTTTTTTAAGCATATAAAAAGTTCTTTTAAGATTTTTTTGTAATTTTAAACCTTTGCAGCTTAATAATGTAATGAAATAATGTAATGACCTAGGGGATAAAGAGCTATACTTGTAGTAAAGAAGATAGGAGTACAAGTGATACAATTTACCCTTTGTGACCCTAGACTAATTATTTAATCTGAGACAATTTCTAACACTATGAGTTGCAGGGAAAGTTGCTAATTAGCATTGTCAGAGGATATCCCTTACATCTATAAAATTATAGGTCCATTCCCACCCCACCCCCTCTACATTATTAAATTCATAGAGGTTTTGACTATAAGTTCTCATAAGGTTTTTAGTTCAATCCTCTCATTTCACAGATGAGCAAACTGAGATCCCAAGAGATAAATGCTTAACCCAAGTTTCTAGAGGCAGTAAACGGCAGTTAAGATTCAAGCCTAGTTCTGCAGAAGACAAAATTAGAATTCTTTGCTTTACACTATGGAAACAATTTGGAATCTTCCAGGAAATGACAAAGAATTTTCCCATTAGTAATGTGAACTTCATGTATACTACATTCTCTCTCCTTGGGATTTATTCCCCTTTTCCCTAAATTATCCACATCCTACTTCCAATTATGGAATGGAAATCAAAGTTTTCTGCATAAAATTTATTTTGTAGTATTTGCTCTTAGCAATTGTAGCAGCAGCAGCCACAGAGATCTGAAGTGAGATTTTTGTATTCTCTGTGTGTGTCTCTGAGACCAGAACAGAGAAATTTAATGTTCCTCAGTGAATCAATGAATATCTGAAAATAATCGAATTTTCTCTTTTTTTATAAGTGAAAATATTTTTCAACACCATAAAAAAGACTGATATGTGTGCATTCCTCTAAAGCAAGCTTGTCTTCTTATGCCTGGCTATTCACCCGAGCTACAGGACATCAGAATAAGAGATCACCCAATATTGCCACTGTTTGAAATAGGATTAGCACTGCAGCAGTTTTCTCCTATTCAAATAGTCCTTTTCATGGGGTTTCAGTGCCATCTCTAAGACGCCATATGGCAGCTTTTGTTTTCCAACTTCAAAGTTTGTTGTTTTTGTATGTGTGTTTTTTCATGAAATTCTGAAGATAAAAATCTATGGTGAAAATTTCCTTTACAGCTTTTTAAATTTGTCCAATCCAGTGGGTAGGTTCCTAAGTAAAAAAAAAATCCCTTTGAGTAGCATTTACCAGAACAACTCTATATGAAACCTCTAAACAGAACCTAAAGCTACAGAATCCTAAAGTTCAGCACAACTCTGCCAGCAACAAAAGTGTCAACTCCAGATTAGAGAGTAAGGTTTCCAACCTGACTATGAGGCAATGTTGCTTATAAAGAAATCAATCAATCAACCATTGAGAATTGTACTTCTATATATTAAAAGGAGTATATCTTAATTGAAGTGGATAATAGACAGGTTTAAACCAATCAAAACATGAAAAGAAGGGCTATAACTAGGAGAAGATGATGCAATGGGGGATAAATAACACCACCTGAAGAGGGACAAAGACCTATTAAAGTATAGGGAAAGAAGAGAGGGTATGAGCACTGAGTAAATCTTACTTCCAACTGATTCAGCTCAAAGAGGGAATAAAATACATTCCTAGTATATTTAAGAATTTATTGTACTCTATAGGGAAATGGGGGAAAGGGGAAAGAAAAGGGAAGAAGTAACTAATAAAAGTGAGAGTGAGAGTAAAAGTAAAGGTAAAGTTAAAGATCTTTTTTCTTTCTCATGTTTTCTCCCTTGCTTCTAATTCTTTTTTTCACAACCTGATTAATATGAAAATATGGTAAACACAAATTGTACATGAGCAACTTTAATCAATTGTTCATTGTTGTGGGGAGGGACAAATGAAGGGAGGGTGTTAGAAAACTTGCAATGGATAAATGTTGGAAAGTAAGTAGACTACTGCATGCTAAGTAAGACAGCTTCTCAAAACTATTTTTCTTTAAGAAATGATAGATCCCAAGTTAAAATTCAATTTATCTAAATTTTTTTACCTGAAAAGTAAAACTAGCTGGACATACACTTCTGGAAAATTATTCATTATTTTAAGATGTTCAAAATTATGATTATTCCTTCTGGGAAATTCTTTCTAGGATGACACCATACATTCAGTTTGCAACTTCAGACACTTGTACACATTGAAATGCCTCTAAATAGAGGACTATAATTATTCTATCTGAGGAATTATTTAATATATTTATTTTAATTTAATTATTCAGTTTTTCATAAATTGGGCAGAATTCATGCGAAAATCACTTCATTCAACATCAAAAAAATTAAAATACACCATAGCATATTCCTAATAGCAGCTATAAATTCAATCAAAATTCTATTTATTTGATTTCATCGATTTGAAATTTGCAGCAGTCAAAACAAAGTTAATAGATATCTCCCTGTATTTTTATGATCAATTGTTTGTAATATAAATATTATTATTGTACACAAAAGTCAAAGACTTGGATTCAAATTCCCCGGTTCACAACCTACTACTTATATGGCTTTGAGGCAGTTATAAGGCTTTCTATGCCTGGTGTCCATAATTATAAAATCAAGGGATTGTGCTAAATGATGGAAGATCAGTTCCAGCTCTAACTCTGTGATCCTAAAGACCTCAAAAGTATGATCAAGGTGGGGGCAGAGCCAAGATGGTGGAGTGAAGGCAGGAAATCCCAGAAGGTCTCCCCTAAACCACTCCAAATGCCTTTAAATTATAACCAAATTCTAGAGTGATGGAACCCATAGAAAGACTGAGTGAAACAATTTTCTAGCCCAAGACAACTTGGAATATCTGGGGAAAGTGTCTGTTCTACTGGAATTGAAAAGGGCCATAGCACAACCCTGGCCGATGGACTCTAGCCATCTAGGAACAGCCCACAATGCACCTGGGTCCCTAAGGGTGCCTGGGTCTGTAGCAGCTGGACAATTTTCAGACCCTTCAACCCAGGGATTGCCAAGGACAACTTGGAAGATCACTGGGAAAACTCTGACACAGTAGAATGGGTGCAGAGCCCAGGCCAGCACAAGTCTCAGTGCAGCCCCACCCTGGAAACCCTTGGAAGTCACCCAGCAATTGCATCTAGAGTGCTTAGTTCATGCGTGAAAAGGTGGTCAGGGGAGACTGCACAGGTCTCTCTGCTATCCCTAGGGCAGTATTCTTGCTTTCCCCCACTCAGATCCAGTTGCAGTCTGGAGTCACATACTACCAAAGCAGAGCAAGGACTCTCCTCACAGGAGAGCAGTCAGAGCCACTCATAAGACCTTGAAGGAATGAGGTCCCTGGGGGCAGGGGGGAGAGGAGTTCCCAAAAAGCCTCAAAAGATTGGGAAAGTGCATCCTCCTCCATGGGAGCAGATCCCCATCTTAACAAAGAATTAAAATCAAGTTATAGGCTGGAGAAATGAACAAACAACAGAAGAATAAAAATCTGACCACAGACAATTACTTTGGTCCCATGGAGGTTCAAAATATACACTCAGAACATAACAAAGTCAAAACTTCAGTATCCAAAGCCTCCAAGAAAAATAAGAATTAGTCTCAGGCTATGGAAGAATTCAAAAAAAAATTTGAAAATCAAGTAAAGGAGGTAGAGGAAAAATTGGGAAGAGAAATGAGAGCTATACAGGAAGATCATGAAAACTAAGACAGCAGCTTGGTAAAGAATATGCAAAAATGCTGAAGAAAATAACATGTTAAAAACCAGTTTGGGTCCAAATGGAAAAAGCAGTCCAAAAGGTTAATGATAAGAATGCCTTAAAAAAACAGAATTGGTCAGACAAAAAAGGAGCTACAAAAGCTCTTTGAAGAAAATAATTCTTTCAACTGTAGAATAGAGATAAGGGAAACTGATGATTTTGTGAGAAATCAAGAAACAATAAAACAAAACAAAAAGAATGAAAAACCAGAAGAAAATTTGAATATCTCATTGAAAAACAACTCACCTGAAAAACAAAGCCAGGAGAGCTCATCGAAAAATTATTGGACTATCTGAAAGTTAAGACCAGGAAAAGAACTTAAACTTCATTTTTCAAGAAATTCTTCAGTAAAATTGCCCTAATACCTTAAAACAGACAGTAAGATAGGAATTGAGGGAATCCACCAATAATCTCATGAAAGAGATCCCAAATAAAAATTTCCAGGAATATTAAAGCCAAATTCCAGAATTCCCAATTCAAGGAGAAAAAAATTTCAAACAGCCAGAAAGAAACAATTCAAATATCCTGGAGCTTAAGTCAGGATTATACAGGACTTAGCAGCATCTACATTAAGGGCTCATGGGACTTGGAATATAATATTGCAAAAGGCAAAAGAGCTTGGTTTACAGTCGATAATCAACTACCTAGCAAAACTAAACATTTTCTTCAGGAGAAAATATGGACATTCAATGAAAAGTGGACTTTCAGACTTTCCTGTTGAACAGAACTGAACAGAAAGTTTGATCTTCAAGAACAGGATTCAGGTGAAGCATAGAGAAGATGGATGAGAAGGACTAATTATGAGGAAATTAATGATGTTGAACTGTGTGTATTTCTGCATGGGAAGATGATACTGATAATTCATATGAACCTTAGAAGGAGCATATATAAACAAAGCACAGGAAGGAGCTGAATAAGAATGTATAATATATTAAAAAGATGAAGTCAATGGGCATAAAAGGAATGTGCTGGGGGGAAAAAGGAAAGGAGAGGTAGAATGGGCTATGATATTTCACATAAAAGAGACAAGAAAAAGCTTTTGCAATGAAGTGGAAGTGGGGAAGATGAGGGGAAATGAGTGAGCCTTCATTCTTATTGGAAGTGATTCAGAAAGGAAATAGCATACATACATACTCAATAGTGTATGGAAAGCTATCTTACCCTTGAGGGAAAAAAGGAGAGAAAAGGGATGGGAGAAAGGAAACAAGGAGAGAGGGTGTAGGTGATAACAGAGAGGGAACATTGTGGGAGAAGGTAGTTAGATACAACACTCTTTTGAGGGGAGACATGGTGAAAGGAAGACAGAAAAAAATAACTGGGGTGGGGAGGAATAGATTAGAGGGAAATACAGCTAGCAATAGCAGCTGTGGGAAAAATATAAAGTAACTTCTCTGAAGGACTTATGATAAAAAAATGTGATCCATCCCAGAGATAGAACTGATAGTATCTGAACACAGACTGAAATACTTCTTTTCTCTCACTCCATTTTTCTTGAGGTTTCTCTACTTTTATGGGGGGAAGGGAGATTATGTTTATTTCTACAACAAGACTATTGTAGCAAAGTGAAAATTAATTGATTGATTTTTAAAAAGTATAATCAAGGTGAACTGCTTAACCTGGATCTTATAGTCCTTTACAATCTAGTTCCATTCTGATTTTCATTTTTTAGGCATCAAGGTTACATACTGAACAGCATGCTGGGCCTGGAATCAGAACTATCTGACTTCATATTAAACTGTGCATACCCATTAATCCAGCAATACCATTACTAGATCTGTATCCTAAACAGCTCATTAAAAAGGGGGAGTACAAACATATTTTTAGCAGCAATTTTTGTGATGACAAAAACTTGAAAATTGATGGAATGGGTCCCATTAATTGTAAAAATGACTGAATAAATTCTAGTATATGAATGCAGTGGGGTACTATAGTGCTATAAAAATGATAAACAAGCAGAATTCAGAAAATTTTGGAAAGACTTGCATGAACTAATGTCAAGTGAAGTAAGCAGAATCAGGAAAATTTTGTACACATTATCAACAACATTGTTAGCCAAGTATTATAGACTTAGATCTTCTCAACAACATAATTCCAAAAGACTCATGATGGAAAAGACTATACTCATTAAGATAAAAAGCTATGGAATTTGAATTCAGATTTTCTTTTTCTTCTTGTTCTTCTTTCACAATATGATGAATGTGGAAATTTGTTCAGCATGCTTGCATATTATAATCTCTATCACATTGCAACTATCTTGGGGAAGGAAAGGGAAGGGGAAAAGAGAAAAAAATTTGGAATCCAAAAACTTATAAAAATTAATGTCAAAAGCTATCTTTGGGGGTAGCTAGGTGGTGCAGTGGATAGAGCACGAGTCCTGGAGTCAGGAGTACCCGAGTTCGAACGAGCCTCAGACACTTAATAATTACCTAACTGTGTGGACCTCAGTAAGCCACTTAACCCCATTTGCCTTGCAAAAATGTAAAAAAAAAAGTTATCTTTACACGTAACTGGAAAATATTATTTCCAAAAAAAAGGAAATTAAAAAGAAATATCTGAGTTCAAACCTAGCATCAAATCCAGGATTAAAATGCTGTTGTATAAGGACTCATTTCTAAAATATACAGAGAACTGAGTCATATTTTTAAAACAAAAAGCCATTCCCCAATTGACAAATGGTCAAAGGATATGCAAAGGCAATTTACAGATGAGGAGATCAAAGCAATCCATAGCCATATGAAAAAATGCTCTAAATCATTAATTATTAGAGAACTGCAAATTAAAGCTTCTCTGAGGTACCACCTCACACCTCTCAGATTGGCCAATATGACCAGGAAGGATAATGATCAATGCTGGAAGGGATGTGGGAAATCTGGGACACTATTACACTGTTGGTGGAGCTGTGAACATATCCAACCTTTCTGGAGAGCTATTTGGAACTATGCCCAAAGGGCAACAAAAATGTGCATACCCTTTGACCCAGCAATAACACTACTGGGTATATAACCTGAAGAGATGATGAAAACGGGTAAAAACATTACTTGTTCAAAAATATTTATAGCAGCCCTGTTTGTGATGGCAAAGAATTGGAAATCAAGTAAATGTCCTTCAATTGGGGAATGGCTTAGCAAACTCTGGTATATGTATGTCATGGAACACTATTGTTCTATAAGAAACCAGGAGGGATGGGAATTCAGGAATGCCTGGAGGGATTTGCATGAACTGATGCTAAGTGAGATGAGCAGAACCAGAAGAACATTGTACACCCTAACAGCAACATGGGAGTGATGTTCAACCTTGAAGGACTCGCTCTTTCCATCAGTGCAACAATCAGGAACAATTTGGGGCTGTCTGCAAAGGAGAGTGCCATCTGAATCCAGATAAGGAGCTGTGGAGTTTGAACAAAGTTCAAGGACTATACCCTTTAATTTAGGGGAAAAAAACAGATATCTTATTGTCTGATCTTGTTACCTTTTAGATTTCTCTTCTCTTCTCTTCTTTAAGGATATGATTTCTCTCTCATCACACCCAATTTGGATCAAGGTACAACATGGAAACAAAGTAAAGACTGACAGAGTGCTTTCTGTGGGGGGGTGGGGGGAGGGAAGCAAGATTGGGGGGATTGTAAAACTCAAATAATATCTTTAATAAAAATTAATTTTAAAAAATACTGTTGTATAACTCTAATAAGGCCATTTAATCTCTGTAGGCTTCGGTTTCTTAAACTATAAAATAGAAATCATAATGACACCTACATCACAAAACTGTTGTGAGGCTCAAATGAGAAAATATTAGTTAAGAACTTAACATGGTACTTGACAAAGAGTAGACACTTAATAAATGCTTATTCTCTACAGATTAAAGTATATTTTTTCACTTTATTGTTCCTGGGGGTATTTTGAATCTATATTTTCTTTTGGAAACATTGTGCTTGACTAAACATATATATATCCTATATTGAATTGCTTGCCTACTAAATGGGGATAGGGGGAGGAGGAGGGAGCAGGGAGGAAGGGAGAGAATTTGAAACCCAAAGTTTTAAAAATGAATGTTAAAAATTGCTTTTACATGTAATTGGGAAAAGTAAAAAAACAAATAAACTTTTAAAAATAAAACAAAATAAGTGCTTATTTTCTTCCTATCTTCTTTTTCCTTCTATTCCCCTCCATATATTTCATATTCCAGTCAACCTGGACAATAATTATCCTTCAATTTTATCTATATCTTCTACTGCATGCATATTAATTAAAACTAAATTCCTACATACCAGCAATGCTTTCATTTTTACCTGATGAAATCTTTCAGTTTTCTCAAGATTCACCTCAAGTACCATCTCCTCCATAACAGTTTCCAACTGAAAGTAATTATCTCCATCTTCAAATATTCTCAATATCTAAATCTCTCAATTGCTATTTGTGCCTAGCTACATTTTACCTTATGTTATACTTACTTGAGTACATGTCATATCTCCTTTTACATAGTAAGTTACTTGAAGGCAAGTATTGCATTGCTTTGGTCTGTAACACATTGCAAAGGGACTTAAGAAGAATAAGCAATTAATCATTATTTATGTAAGAAATATGATAGAATTAAATGTAATACAAAGGCCAAGCTATTGATTATTCTGTATCCTGATTTGTCTTATTAGAGTTTCTCAGCTCTGTCTCTTGTCCTTACACACAAAAGTAAAACTCTTTTTTTTTTTTAGTTTTTGCAAGGCAATGGGGTTAAGTGGCTTGCCCAAGGCCACACAGCTAGGTAATTATTAAGTGTCTGAGGCCAGATTTGAACTCAGGTACTCCTGACTCCAGGGCTGGCGCTCTATCCACTGTGCCACCTAGCCACCTGGAAAGTAAAACTCTTAACCAAACTTTACCTTCATTCAAGATTGTCCACACCCTAAGAACATTATTATTATTATTATTATTATTATTATTATTATTATTATTATTATTATTATTGTTGTTGTTGTTGTTGTTGTTGTTGTTATTATTACCATTATCATTATTATTATTATTATTATGGTAATAATAATAATAACTGACATTTACAAAACACCTTTAGGATCAAAAAAACTTCTACATATATTATCTCATTTGATAAATTATAATCCCCATTTTACAAATACAGAAACTGAGTCTCAGAGAGGTTGCCATTTTCTGATATTAGATCACAGTGTAAAGGAATCTGAAAAGTAATATTTGAACTCTCTTCTGTTCTTCTACTTCCTCTGTTTCTTAGATTTATAGAAGCATCTATATCATACAGTTAGTATGCTAACTCTATGGTATCACCATTGCTCAGTGGTTCAGGGTTCTTCTCAAGCCTTCATAGATCCCCTAAAGGAATGAGGAACACATAATCCCTGCCATAACACCACCAAGACTTGACATTCCTTTGCTTTTATATTGTTTCCCAAACTTACAACATGAAAAATGAGAGAATCAGTTAGACTTTGGAATGATAGCTATCACCATCATCCTGATCATCACCATTCCTCAATCAATTGTTAATGATCTTGTCCTCTTTATACTATAATGCATTTGCTTTCACACTGAATGCCTTCCTCTCCCCAGGATGTAAACTCTGAAAATCAAGTCTTTGTATTCTTTTGTATCACTGTATATAATAAACAATGAATGTTTGTTGAAATTGAGTTGAATATCATTAAAGTCATCCATACATGAAGACTCAATTCCTCCTCCCTAGCATGATCCTTCATGATTTTAGATGTGTGGATAAATGATTGTCATGTGAAACTTCTTAAATACTACTTGATGCAAAAAATATAATTTAAAAACAATGACTTCAACATTCAATGTAATATCATTTATTCATTGAACAATCATTTACTGAGCTCCAACTATTTACAAGTTGCTGTCTTAAGTTGTTTTTCATTTCAGAAAGATGGATGAATTAAAATAAAAAAAACAAGATAGTCCTTCCCAACAAATTCATCTTCTTGTAGAGAGAGTCAACAGCAACCAAATGGCACAGTGGATAGAGCATTTGGAGTCAAATCAGGCCTCAGACACTTGCCACTTACTAGCTGTGTCACCTTAGACAAGTCACCTAACCCTGATTGCCTCACCTTCAGGGTCATCACTCCAGTCATCCTGATTCATATCTGTCCAGTGGACCAAGATGACTCTGGAAGAGAAAGTGAGGTTGGTGAGTTAGCACCACCCTCCTCCCCCCCAATCCAATTCATGTACTTGTCATGGCATCACCTCCCTGATATCATGATCTTCTTCAAGAATGAAGGACAATCATCAAAGAGAAACAAAATATACAGGAGATTTTATCTGAAAGTCATATGAAAAGGTTCCACTGTCTTTAGGGAATACTAACAAAGTAACTGGTATTGAATCTTCCTTAATGTCATCACCATTACTTAACCTGTTGTCCTTTTCTTTTTTTTTAACCATTTTTTTTTCATTTCTTAGCTGTGATTCCTAGGGATAAGGAGATAAGAGGAGACAACTGCTAAGTGACAAAGTCATAAGGATTGCTTCTCTTAATGATAGGCTTAAAGCCTATAATAATAATTTAGTGGGAACTGCTCTTCCTGCAATTCTCAGATTTACTAATCCATTGCTGGTCAGTTCTTTCTGGTAGGAGTGGCAAGCACTTTTTCTATAAGAGTGTCCTTTAAAGGATTGGTAAGATGGGACTCAGTGCTGCTATTTTCAGTGTTCTTGAGAACAATATCCCAGAGTGATAGTATCTGGTCTCTAAAATGATAAAAGATGGGTAGAACCTTTTCCTGCCACTTCAGCAGTTTTTAGGGTAGAATAGTGGAACATATTTGATGTGAACTTCCCCTCTTAGGTCTTATTTTGAAAAGAAGGGATCTATATTTTTGAAAAAGTCATTCAATCTGCCTCAGCCTTGGTTTTCTCATTGATAAAATGAAGGGTTTGGGCAAGGTGAACAACTCAAACCTGTGATTCATTCTATGGTCTCAATCAACTAGGAATACTCCTTGAAAGGAGTATTTAATAAGGACTTTCAAGTACATAGACTTAAAGGAAAATTTATAGCTCAATAAAACATATAAATCTATCAAAAATGACTTCTATAAATTGGGGCTATAATTCTTTTAAATGATACAAAAGACACAGACTCACAAGCTGTGTGAATAGAATTTTCTATCTAATTCATAGGATAGAAATAGACAGTAAATTCAATAGTTCTTCTGAAGCCCAGTAAGTTCTGGGCTTACTTATCATAAAGTCATAAAGTCCAGAGGGGGAAAACAATGTGCCCTGGCTTGAAACCATTCACAACAAGAATAATGCCACCTCTGGTCCAGCCATAGAGGAAAGAAAGAGCTGAAGAGAAGTGGCAAAGGGAAAAAGGGAAAACTAAAGCTGAACTATTCCTTTAACGTTATATAAAAAGAGGACACCCAAGAAGAATATTTATCTTCTGGGAGAAAATTAGAGGAAAAAGTGATATGACACAAATCCATGTTCTGTGAATTAAGTGTAAAAAGACAGAAGAGAGAGATGTTCTATTTTTCATAGTTTTCACTGAAGTAAAATGTATGAAGGGAGAGAAAAAGAAAGTTAGAGAGATAGAAGTCAGACAGAAAGACAGAAACAGAGAGAAGAAGGAAATGAAGGAGGGAGAGAGAAAACAGACTGTGTATATGTGTGTGTGTGTGTGTGTGTGTGTGTGTGTGTGTGTGTGTGTATGTGTGTTTCCTATATATTATTCCCATTACTTCTGAACTATTCGGGTCTTATATGTGTTACTTTGTCTCTTGGTTGAAAATCTGTTTCTCAACATGAAGAAAAATTGTGGAATTGAAGTACATTTTCACATTCTTTGAAGGAAAAATCTTTTTTAAAAAAATGAACCCACTAAGGTACAAGAAATTCAAACCCTGTTAACAAGAGATAACCATTGCTTCAATTTAGGCTCCTAGTCTTTTGCTATTTATTTCTTTAATTAGTCAGTCTAGAACTTGAGTGCATCCTATGTACCTGTCACCATTCCTAAGGCTTTGTTGGGATCAGGTCACTGAAAGACATTATTAGAAGTCCATCCCAAAAATTAAAAGGAAGAGAAGTACTAGCCAACAATGAAAATATTACCAGAGATAATCAAGTTGACAGACCCTTAATAAGATGATCTTATTTACAAAATTGTTAAACTATTCTTTCTGATGAATTTTTGGGCACTTCTTGCTAATTATTATTTAGTAATTTAATTTTCATTATTGTTGGTCTCCCCAACCATAGAACTGAACCAGGAGTTTTGTCTTCTGGTTTTGTTTTTGTTTTTGTTTGTTTTGCCTCCTCGCATAATTACAGCAGGCAACTATAAATGCTAATGTAATCATTCTTTAAAATGTTTAATGACAGTATTTTCATCTGTTATAGGGTATTCTAGTACAAAGTCCACAGAATCAACGGCAGAATGTCAGAGGCCATCAGTCCCCAGGAAAGTCAAAGAAAGGCAATCCTAAATATCTTTGTGAGTTATTGCAAGTGCTAATGAGGCCAAGGTTCTGGATTTAATCCAAATGTGAATCATTTAACATGATTCCACTTAGCACAAAAATTTGTGTGACCAGGGAGACTGGGTAAGGAAATAAGAAGAGATCAACCCAAACCTTCACAGCCACTGAGTAAGAGGTGGGAGAATAAAAAACAACTTCCTACTTCAGGGATCAGGACTATAATCTCTACATCAGTAAAAGACAAAGCTTTTTTTTTTTTGCAATATCAGATTTTTGCAGTGTCACTCAGGCAAAAGAGCTTTCTTATATAGTTCAAGGCCTGAGTTTTCATTCCAATATATCTTGATTCTGATAGCTCTCGGGTGACTTATTGTTTTTCTACAATAGCTCTGACCCCCTCATTTAAGAAATTCAAATAACGTACTTCTTATTCCCTATTTGAAGTAACAGGTTGATTTCATTTTTTAAAGGGTGAGACTGTCTATGAGACTGTGTGGAAAGGAATATTTCAAATGAGCCACTTTTCAAGGACTCACAAGAGTCTGAGGGAAGCTTCCTTAGCATAAAATTCATAATGCTTAAATTACAGTATAGCTCAGAATTGTTTATTTGATTGTATTTTCATATACAGCAAGTTGTATCTTTAACTAGAGAGAACAGATGTTAGAAATTCAAAAATAAGATCCAAAGGAATAAAGCTAAAAAAATAGCTTATTGTAAGGCAGGGAAAAGGGTGGGAAGGGGAGGGTAAATATTATCATCCTAACTCATGTTATTTGATGAATTCCTTAGAGTTTCCAATACAATGACATCTGACAATCTCTCTTCTTACTACAACTGCCTTAGGAGATAAAAGGAAAAAAAATAGTCATCTCATTTAATGTCTCATTAAAAAAGGAAAGACTGCAACAGAACAGAATACAATGTCTTATTCTGCAAAGACAATACAAAGCCAATCAGAGATGCATCTCTATTCATTCACCCATAGTCTAAATAGGTCAAATTTCTCTCAGGTATTAAGAAAGTAATGAGTAGGTCAATTATTTTCTCAGGGCAAAGAAGTAAAGAGTTACTCCTTTTTGTATATAATGAAGACAAGTTAAATGATGTAGGAATGCCATCTTCAAGTAGCCTTTTCTACTTGATGGGAGGTATCTTGTCAATTGTTCCATCATTGAAAAATTCAAGAGCTAAAGAAAGATTTCATTTATTTTGTTTATTTTGAGGTGACTATGAATTTTTAATAACCAATTATGCTATATATTTCATCTTGCTGATAGAAAGGATGCTTTAATTTGCTTTATTGGCAAAGCAATTGTTAAGGGAGCCAGAGAATCAAAAAAAGGAGAGTAGGCAATGTATATATTTAGCTACATAGTAGCCTTTTGATATTGGAATGATAGTCATATATTTTAGAAATTTCCTATCATTTAAACCCTGCATATAAAATATTATTTTTGATTGAGATTTATTTGTACAGGTTGACAGAAAACTGGGTGCTAACATTGCCCTACTCTTGAGTTCACTTGAGTTTTATATGCTTCTAAGACACAGATTTGATAAATGACCCCATAACTTCTCCACAGGAATATTGTAAAGATCAATATGGTAAAGTACTAAATACTTTGAGTTCCTTATATAAAATTTTAAAATTTTATCAGTTTAAGAAAAGTATGATCTGACATTCTCTTTAGGAAGAAACCAAGGACTGCATAATTTCAAATTGCTCATAAATTTATATGGGCAAGGTCAAAATTTCATTATTTTAAAAATTAAGTTCTGAAAAGACAGAGAATGTTTATTTTGGTCTTTAATGATATCAGAGAACCCATCAAGCTAAAAGACTTTGTATTACTTTCTTAATTAGCCATCATGATCATTCAAAAGGATTTTCTCTACATTCATTCTCAGTAAGGTAAAGCCAACATATTAATTCCATTTTACAGAAACAATCATATCATAGGTTGATACCCACTGTTGGGAAGAAGGAGGATCTTTCGGGGGGGGGTATCAAAAATTTGATACTGTGTGAACATTTAAAAGTTTTGTGTTTCATGAATTCATTTTGGTATTGGAAACTGAACACAGTATGATTTACATAGAGGAAAATAGTTGTCCAAAAGACTAATTTTAAATAAATCAGCATAAATGTTTCTGCTGTACTGGTCCAATGTTTTTAAGTTGGCACAGTAGAAAGAGGACATGCAAGACACTTATCAGACAAAATTAATAGTAGTAGACAGATCATTATTAATCCAAAGAGTGGAATGCATGATGAATGTTGAATTTAACCAGTTATACCCCAGGCATATTCTCAGTAATATCATTCTACAAAAACAGAAGAGTAGCTTCATAGTCAGTGGAGCAACAGAAGTATTAAGTTGAAAAATAATGAAAGATTGAGGGATGATTACATTGCTCAATAATCCTTTGAATTTGTCCTTTGGATATCATAGATCAGAGGGGTCTAATACATCAGTCTTTAATGAGTAGAATCCCATTGCCATGGTAGCTAAGTGAAACAGTATGTTGGACTTGGAGTCAGGGGGAACTGAGTTCATCACCTCACTGTAAAACTGAGATAAAAATTGTACCTACATACCAGAGTTGTTGTTAAGATAAAATGAGAAAATAGCATATAAAGGACTTTATAAACCATAAAGTACTATCTATATTTGTTATTATTAATAGATAAAAAGCTAACTATAACATAAAGAAGATGAATTCAAGTCCTATTTCTGACACATGCTAGCTAGGTGAAGATGGACAAGTCACAATCTCTCAGGATCCTAAAGAAATTCTGTAAGACAATAAATTGCAGAATAATTGTCCCTAAGCATAAGTGAAGGGAGTTTCCACACTGAAAATATTGTATAACAATTATATTAACAGATTAGAAACAAATACACACACATGCACATACATATATATTTATACAAATATATATGCATATATGTATATATATAAAACCAAGTATACATAAATACCATATTTCTCCATATATAATATGCATCCTATTTTGAAAAATTTGAGTTCTAAAACCTGGAAGCGTCTTATACAGTGGTTGTCGATATTTTTTTACTTACATTTCCCACTTTTTCACATTTGTTGTCTTTGTGCTCATTGTTCCACATTTGTTACTATTATATTAGGATATGTTTTTTCATGTTCTGCCCAGAAATAGTTCAGAAAAGATTTTTGTGCAGTGCTGAATTCAAGTTCAAAGTGATCCAGTTTGCAAAAGTGAATGGAAACCTGTGCTGCTGAACATAAGTTTGGTCCTCCTCCAACTGAAAAAACAATCAGACATTGACTATGGGAAGAAGAAATGCCTGGGCAGAGGAAAGCCATGAGAGGCAATTCAGCACAATGCCCTGAGTTAGAGAGGGAACTAAAGAAATGGATTGAAGAGCAAAGGGCACTGGAATTCTCATTTCCCCAAAAATGGTTCAGCATGAGGCAAGAACAATTGCTGATGAAAAAGAAGTGACTGATTTTAAAGGAAACAATTGGTGCTTCAGGTTCATGAATGGACTAAGCATGCGTTCACGCACCAGACTTGCCCAGGGAGTGCTTGTGGTCAACCACAGACTAGAGCACAGGTAGGAGAGCAGTCAGAGCTTCTCCTAAGACAATGATTCATCATCAAGCACAGATGAGGATGAGCTAATGGATGGGAGTTTTGACAGTGATAAGGAATTGTATGAATTTTATGATGAATAAAACAAGTTCAATAATTTTATGTAATACATTTTTTTCAAATTTCGAGCCCCAAAATTAAGGTGCATCTTATACACAGGGAAATGCAATTTATATAAATATGTATATATGTATATATATATGTAATTTTTAAAAGGTTTTCATTCACATTGGAATTCTAACCACCAATGTGAATTGCAATCAATGTCTAACTTAGAGTGAACACAACAAATAGGTATCAAATCCATGATTTTAGCCCATGCTTCTTGATTTCAATTCCACACTATTTTAGACTATTTTATAGGATACTAATAAACACTAAACATATGTGAGGTATGAATGAGCACTAGTGATACAAATGCAAATGTGGGCTGATCCTTGCCCACCAAGAGTACACATTCTAAAACAAAAAGTCAATACAAAATTAAGAGTAGAGATCTAGAAAGGAAGTTCAATCTGGAAAGAAAGAGGAATCATAAATGGAGCCATAGAGCAGTCAGTCATCATTACTCTTTTCAGAAGCAATGGTAGCATTTATTTAAATACTGTACCCAAAGCAAAAAAGTAGAAAAAGTAGAGAGCAATGGGTAATAAGGGAAAAGTAGGGGTGGGGTGTACACATGAGCTGATAGGACAGATGATAAGATATCTATGGATAACAGCTGGATGCAAACTTACATTCTTATATAGGAAGACAAAACACAGAGTGGTATAGTAGCCAGAGAAAGTGTTTTGATCTTGGAAGTCATATGGATGAAAAGTGGATTCATGAAGCAGTTGATTAACATACTCTTCCAGAAATGAAAGTGGAGAAGAATGGCAGGAGATGGTCAGAATGCAGTGATGTAGGTCTGGGGCCAGCTAGATATATTGAACTCTGAGTTATCAGTATATCAATCAGAGGAGTATGACCACACTAAAGGATTATCTGGGAAGTATTCTGGAATGCTCAGACTTTCTTTCTGGAAGACATAGGAATGAAATCAGGATCTTCCTCAGGTTCAGCCATCACCTCCTGAAAGTTTTACCCTGTTTCCTTTATCTGTGTAGACCATGATCCTCTACTCAATAAAGTATAAGTTCCTTGAAGTCAGAACCTATTTTATATTTGCTCTCTATCCCCAACACCTAAAACAGCATCTTCTACATTGAAGTATATTAAATAAATACTTGTCTAATTGTGTTGAAGAGAAAAATACTACAACTAAGATCCTAAGAAGGTCCTAAGAAGAAATACATAAGGACCTCAAGTAAGATGTTCAAAGAAGTGATGTTAAAAATTAAGGAAATAAAGATAACTTTTCTGCTAGGGTCAGAGAAGGTTTCCTAAAGGAGGTAGCATCTCAACTGTCCCTTAATGGAATGAAAAGAAACCAACAAGTGATATTCAGGGAGGAATTTATTCCAGACATGGGTGTATATAATGCAACCAGAAACAAGAGAGAGCAGACTGAAAATTATTGGTAGAAAGAATTTTACATCATCAATTATGTGAAAGAGAGTAATATTATTCAAAATTAGGTAGTTTTGAACAAGTTTCTAAAGGGTCTTTAATACCAGAATCGACATGAGAGTAAACATAATATAACAGAAAAGGTAGTATACATTAAAAATAATTTAGAAATATACACAGTTTAAGGAACAGTTTCACTAAACCATTGAATGAACTATTTAACGAGATACTTGAGTTATAAAAGTTCAATGAAGCATTTGAAAGGGTACTCCCCCCATTAGAAGAATTTTCAAGTCATTATTCCCTCAGTTTTCCTTCTAAACCTAGCACAGATTCTAAGTTCTGTCTCCCAACCCTCACTCACAGGGGAGTTTGATTCTGCAGAGGGCAGAGACTAGTAGTAACCTCAAGAATTTTCAGGTAGTTATTTTTCTAATACTATCACTCATGAACTCCAACCAGTATGCTCTCCATTGATTAGTAGATAGTTTTAAATGGCTTTTGAAATAGGTATTTACATAAAACAGCTATACAAACCAGGGATTTATTGCCCCACAGGTGCTTAAATGGTTTAGAAGAAAGTTGATTCAAACTTTGAAAGCTAGTGCAATCATTTTTTCCATTCATAGGGTCCTCATGAAATAACACTTAAATCTCGTTTCCTCTGGGATTCTGGTAAAGTCCTAATGGCATCCAGCTACCCCTCAGGTCACTGCTGCTCTTGGAACAATGAAAACAAAACTAATGAAAAATTTAAATCTTCCAGTCTTTCAGATTTCACAAAGTCGTTGCTGGTCAAAGAGAGACAGGAGACAAAGTATCTTTCCTTCCTTCCCGTCCCAAGCTCTTCCCTCTCAGGAGCTTAGTTATAGCTATTTCTCCACTAAGTTAAATTCCAAACAGTTTGCTGTTTACATCCAAGCTTCAGAGTGTGACCAACCAAAAATCATTTCCTGTTGGCATTGTTGGCTTTCATCTCAGGCTAAAAAACATTTCACTTTTTGGCAGGAGGAGGAGGGGGTGTTATTCAGTCCTGATATATGCCTTTGATTGATTTATTGTTTCTAGAGAACTGCTTAAGACAAGCTCACAATTACTGCCACTGATTGACCCTTTTAAAAGGTTATGAGTCTATCATTATTAAGATTTCTCATTAGTATCTTTCTTCTGATATTATATTCTACTCACAATGTATATATCTTGAATATACAAGTTTTTGTATATTATATCACACTTAAGAATGAACACCTTGGAGGTGGAATCAAGATGGTGGCCTGAAGCTAACATACTTCCAGTACATTTTCCTACCAAAGAAAAAGAAAGCCTCTGCACTGACATTCAAGCTATAGATCCCACCAAGAAAAAGAGAAAATCCAAAAAAGTTTTCAGTGGTAGACATCATGGAGGACGTTCAGTGAAAATCTGTCTCTTTCAGGGAAATGGGAAGTAAAGTGAAGCAAGACTTGATGGGGAAAAATCAGGGAAAGGCTTTAAGGCACAGTTCAGTCCAGGTCCCAACAGTTTGATAACAGTATAGATCCCAGAAGCAAAATAGCAAGCCAACAGGCAGGGTCCCAATCCCAAACAAAGTCTGAACCCTGGAAATACCAGGGCAAAAGACAGGACTGGGTCAAGAACAAACCACTAAAAAGGCAGAACCTGGATATAAAGGAGGAAATAAATATCTTCACAGACAAGGCCTGGATTGCATAGTCAACATCTGGGCCAACACCAAGTCAGGGATCAAACCCCACCCCAGTAGGAAAAAAAAAATCTTGGATCTATACTCCCTATCCCCCCAGGAGCAGAGCTAAAAAAACAAAGATGAGCAAAAAAACTAAAAGAGTACTCACTATAGAAAACTACTTTGCAGATAAAGATGATAACCATGTCATATCAGAAGAAGAAATCAGTGAAAAATTACTCACAAAGGAAGTCTCAAAGGAGTCTATGAATTGGACTCAAATCCAAAAGTTCACAGAAGAGCTTATAAAAGAATTTAAAAATCAAAGAAGAGAAGAAGGAAAACGGAAAAAAAGAATTGAGAAGCTGACAGGAAAATTATGAAAAATTGATCAAAGAAAGCAATTCCATTAAAAGTAAAAATAACCAACTGTAAAAGGAAACACAAAAGCTATTTGAAGAAAATAAAACACTAGAAATCAGAATTGAACAAAAATAAACCAATGAATCTACAAGGCTATAAGATTCCATCAAACAAAATAAAAAGACTGAACAAAATGAAGAAAATATAAAGTACCTGTTAGGAAAAACAAATGACCTGGAAAAATAGATCTAGAAAAGAGCATTTAGAAATCATTGAACTACTAAGAAAGCCTAGATCAAAAAAAAAGAACCTGGAAAACATCATGCAGGAAATTATCAAGGAAAACTATCCAAATCTGATAGAACAAGAAGACAATATAGCCATTAAAAGAATACACGGGGGCGCTAGGTGGCGGCTAGGTGGCGCAGTGGATAAAGCACCGGCCCTGGAGTCAGGAGTACCTGGGCTCAAATCTGGTCTCAGACACTTAATAATTACCTAGCTGTGTGGCCTTGGGCAAGCCACTTAACCCCATTTGCCTTGCAAAAACCTAAAAAAAAAAAAAAAGAATACACAGAACCCCTCCAGAAAGAGATTCCCAGGATAAAAACTCCAAGGGCTGTTATAGTCAAATTCCAGAACTCTCAAATAAAGGAGAAAATTCTGCAAGCAGCAAAAGGGAAACTAAATACAAAGGAAACACAATCAGACTCATACCAGACTTATAAGCCTCATCATTGAAGGATAGGAATACCTGGAATACTATATATCAGAGAGCAAAGGACCTGGGATTACAACCAAGAATTTTGTTCAAGTCAGCATATACTGTCAGGGAAAAGATGGATGTTCAATGAAATAGAAGACTTCCAGAATTTCCTGACACAAAGACCAGAACTGAACAGAGAATTCAATCACCAAATACATGACCCAAGAGATGCATATAAAGGTGAATGAAAAGGGGAAGAAAAAACAAAAAAAAAAAAAATGTTAGTCAAAACCATCAAATTGTGTACAATCCAAAAAGGGAAGATATAACACCTCTAACTTTTGAGAGGTGGCACATTGGATAGAATTTTGGTCTTGGATTCAGGAGGCCAGGAATTGGAATCCAGCCTCAGGCACTTGCCACTTAGTGGTTGTGTGACCTTGGGCAAATCACTTAACCCTGACTGCTCTGAATCCAGAGCCATCCTCAGTCATCCTGATTCACATCTAACCACTGACCCAGATGGCTCTGTAAGAGAAAGTGAGGCTGCTGACTTGGCACTGCCACCCCTTCACCCATATCCAATTCACGTGCTTGTCATGGCATTACCTCCTTGGTGTCATGGTCTTCTTCAAAAATGAAGAGCAAACAACACTGGCTTTCCAGCTCTCCTACCTTCTGGACTTTATTTCCCCCTTTCCCAAAAGAGACAGAACTTCACTGAAAATCCTCCCTGATGTTTACTGTTGAAAACTTCTTTAGATCTTCTCTTTATCTTGGTGGGATCTGTAGCTTGAATGTCAGTGCAAAAGTTTCATTTATCTTTAGTAGGGAAAAGCTCTGAGAGCATGTTAGTTTCATGCTGCCATTGTGACTCCACCCCTGAAGTACGAGAACTTTCTTCTACATTCACTTTTTAGAAATATTTCTTTTGTATCTCTTTTCCTTAATCCTAATTGCTCATGGCTAAAATGACTAATCTGTAAACATATTTAAACACAAATGTGTATGTACAGTATTTACCTGACTTTGCCACTGAGGAGAGGGGGTTGGGACAGGAGGGTGAAAGGAAATTTTGCATCTTAAAATTATACACAGGCATATGAATGAATGTTGAAAAACTTTCATAACATGTATTTGGAAAAATAAAATATCGATTAAAAAAAAGAAGCATCACTCCTAATGCTTCTAGACTCTGTCTTAGTCTTGCAAGGACCTCTCTGTCTCTGTCTGTCTCTCTCTCTCTCTCTCTCTCTCACACACACACACACACACACACACACACACAAACACGCAAAAAAAAAACCCACTTTGCCTAGCTTGTCCTCAAAGTTTTTCAAGGAGAAAAGTTTTTGCAGCAATCTGTAATAATTCTGAGCAGTTTTAAATTCCCCCCCCCAAAAAAAAAGAATATGAACCCCCTGAGGGCAGGTACTGTGTTTTTTGTCTTTCTTTTTATCCATTGAATTTAGCACAATACAGTACATGTAGAAAATATTTAATAAATTTGTATTAATTGACTGGCTTATAAACTATCAAGGTCTTAAATTCCTCATTTTCAAGTTAAGAGTATGTACTAATTGATTTCTAAGAATTCTCCCTTCGGGCTTTGACATTCTGTGATTTTATGAGTCTATAAGCAATATGCAGCCTACAAATGAACTAATTAGCTTAATTTGAAATCATTTATAATTAGCCAAAGACATCATGATTTGAGTAGCTGAAGATAAATCCTAAATAAATAGCTATTTCCTAAATAGTTACTTCCAGAAGTAAATTAATACCACTGAAGAGAATATTATCGTAACTTCGGGTAATGAAACTTTTCCTTCTTTACTATCTTGCAGTTCTTAGTTGATTCCTCTGGTTCAATAGGCACATATTTATAAATGTGTTGAAAAGTTTATGTTAAAATCACATTCTGTTTCATAGATTAATTACTATAGAATAGGCAATGTAGTGTAAAGAACACTCGACTTCTAGGAGATCTGAATTAGAGTTCTGTCACAAGCTTTGGAATGTATATCCACTAAGCAGCTACTCATCGCAGTTTCCTGAACTTTGTTAGATACTTACTATATTAAGTGAAAGGAATGAACCAGATAATCTCAAAGATCCCTTCCAGTTTTAAAATTAATTGAGTCTGTGAACAACTGCTATAATTCAGAGCTTCCAGCAAGTTTAATAAGAAATATTAAATAAGAAAGAAGTCTCCTAAAGTTATAATCATAGTGATGATTCATACTGTCAAGATATTAGGAGACAGACACCTTGTTTTCTAGAACTAATGTTGAACAAATTGTGCCCTGAGTAGCATAACAACAATCTTTTGTGCTCATTACTTTTGTTGTATTGTTTTGACCAACATCAGGTTTTCCCTGAGCTTGAACAAACTGAGACAAGTACCCATGTTCAAAATCCTGCTTTAAATCAAACTTTTCTCATTGCTGTTATTTCCCCTTATTTTCAGGGTTACAGTTCACTGAATAGCTATTGGTTTAAGTATTAAGATCTCTCCATACTGCCTTGGGTTCCCGCCACTAGGGGCAGGGTCCCCTGCACATGTATTAGTGCTTCTGAACTGTTTCCCTCATTTTGAAATTAAACTTTGATTCCTGATTCTC
This sequence comes from Macrotis lagotis, assembly GCF_037893015.1. Lineage (NCBI taxonomy): Eukaryota > Metazoa > Chordata > Mammalia > Peramelemorphia > Peramelidae > Macrotis > Macrotis lagotis. The sequence continues at coordinate 158,702,683 of NC_133666.1, read as the reverse complement.
CTAGTCTGTTCTCTTTGACTCTGGTCATCCACAGGTTAAAGGCCAATTTAGTCCAGTTGACATTAGTTACATAACCTTGTAAGGTTTACAAAGCATTTTTCTCTCAATAACCAAAAGCAAATCCCCTCTATGCATTTGTACAGATGATCTCTGTGCCTAAAAAAATGTTCCCAGTTCCTCTTTGCTTCACAAAATTCTTTCATTAAGGCTAAAATCAGATATTTATTCTTTCTATGAGACTTTTCCCAATACCTTACTCCCAAGTGAAAGTGCTCTCTGCCTCCTCAGATTTCCTTAGAATATGTGGCCTAAAAATCTACCTTCTCACACCCTACATTATATTTATATTTGTATATGTTACATACCCACTTCCATTACAATTTAAGCTCTTGGCAAAGACTAAGCCATTTCTTTTATCTCCAGCACCTGGAACAATGCCTTGTACATAAGTGGAACTTAAATGTTTGACAAGTGAATGAACTAATTGCCTTGCCATAAACCAATGATTATTACAAGTAAAAGAACAATGATTACCTTATAACTGAAACTGTAATGTCTTTGAGTTAAATAAAGAAGTGATGGATTAAGACTTTTTCAAGATGAAAAAAACTAAAAACAAAAATTTAAAAATGCTAAAATTCCATCTAAACCTTAAAAGGATTATGCCAAGGTAAAAATGTTTAATACTCATCATTTCAGCTATCTTAGACTTAATGATTATGTACTTTATTTAGAAGGCTCTTCTCTCTCTCTCTCTCTCTCTCTCTCTCTCTCTCTCTCTCTCTCTCTCTCTCTCTCTCTCTCTCTCTCTCTCTCTCCCTCCCTCCACAACCCCTTGAGGATGCAGGATGGAGGGGCCCTTTTTCACCTACTTCAAAGCATGACTACATCTTGTCTGTCACAATGACTCTTTAGTTGGCTATTGAACTAGAACTTTGTGACCACTAAAAAAGTAATCCCTGCTCTTTAGGTCTCTCCTTCCTTCCTTGAGATGTAAGGCTAGGTGGGAGAATCCTTTCTCCATTCTCAGTCAATGAAATTGTGAGCTCGTGACTTCTAGATAAGCCAATGTTTAGTATAAGATATTCTTGTTTGTCTTCTCTTTTGGTAAAGGGATTTGTAGGTCTTGAAAGGTAGCTGGTATTTTCTCCTTTCTAGGCACATAAGAAGTGAAATATTGACTATCAAAGCAGTTCCCAGTCTGAGTGATTAAATAGAAAATTAAAATGGTTAGTATGATATAGTTAAAATGATTGATGATGAATTTTGTTCCTTCTTGAAGAAGACAATGACATCATGTATATGATGCCATGATATGCAGTCAATTGGAAAAGTTATAAAGAGAATAATTGAGAAAGAGTGAGGATAGAGAACGGGGAGGGGAGAAAAGGAAGAAGGAGACCATTTGGCATTGATTGGGTTGCACTCAATATAGGTGACATATAGTCTAGATGAGAAGCCCTGCTGCAAATGTCCTAAGGAGGTTTGAATATCAACCTCTCAGATGTTTAGCATCCCCTTTCTTTTTGTGAGAATAAAACTAACTGACAGTTCTATGCCTCATTCACATGTCTTCTTAAGGATACCCTTTGTAAGTATTCCTTTTTCTCTTGGGGGGAAACTCCTTAGACTAGAACCAAAAATAAAATTATTCTTCAGGAATTAGAATAGGGGAATGGGAGAACTGAAGTATTGGAAGATTAGATTCCCTGTTGAGAAGATGGCAAACTTGGGATGATGTACTCAGGACAAACAGCAAGGTCAGACAAAGAATAGATATTTGTCAAGATTATCAAACTCTATGGTATCAGTTAAACAGTGCTTGGCTAGCTACTGTACTACATAAAAATGTCTGTTTCCAATGCCTCTACCTTTTCTATATCAAAAGAGAACTGAAGAAGAAGAAGAATTCAGGATGAGAATGAAAGTATACTAGAGACAATAGATCAGAATGAAATATAGCATGGGGCCTGAGAAGGGATTTAGAATATATTGTTGTAAATGTATTATTTTTGAATTACGATTCTGTATCAACCATTTTAACTAGGAGCAGCTAGATGACTCAGTCAGTATAGCACTGGCCCTGAAGTCAGAAAGACCTGAGTTCAAATTCAGACAGTTACTAGTTGTGTGACTTTGGACAAGTCACTTAACTCTGACTGTTTCTCATACAGTCATCTTGATTCATATCTGACCACTGGACCCAGATGACTCCAGAGAAGGAAATGAGTCTGAGGACTTAGCACAACACTCCCTCACTCAAATATAATACACATGCAATGGTCATGGCATCATATCCATGATGTCTTCTTCAAGAAGGAACAAAATTCATCATCAATCATTTTAATTATATCATATTAACCATTTTAATTTTCTATATAATCACTCAGACTGGGAACTCCATTCAAATGAACATATCTGACAGTCATTGATCAAGAATCAGTTTCTCAGATATTTTAATGTCCATCTACCAAATACATATAGGCAAGAAAACAATCAAGTGACCAGTTAGCAATTTCATGAAGACCAATAGTGAAGAAAGATGTACTATGTTCCAATAAATGAAAAAAATAATATATATATATATATATATATATTAAACTTTCAGATATTGTGCTAAGTGCTGAGGATACAAATACAAGCAAATGAGACAATCCCTAAATGAAGCAAAAGATAAGAAAGAAAGAATTTGGGTAGACAGAACACATGAAGGCATGGTTTGGAAGTGATGTGTTTGACAATAACCAATCAGAGCCCAGAATTTCCATAGAATTCTATTAGGAGGGAGATGAATAACACCTGTGGTCAGGCAACATGGTTTGGAAAGGGCAAAAAGCAGTACTAGACCTATTTCTAGGCATAATAAGGTGAAAGATCACTAATTAGAACTATTTCATCTTGAATAGGTTTAATTAATTAAAATCCACCTCTATAATTTCTGCCAATTGCTTTGGGCTCTAATTTCCAAGACAAAACAGAATCCCTCTTTCCACATGATAGACCTTCTAATATTTGAAAACAGCTATTAGTTTTTCCTGTTTTCTCTACTCTGATGGATAAAATATCCCTTTGATCTAAAAATCCATCTTCATGTGATCTTTTGCCATCCTGTCCATCCTTTTTATTGTTCTCTATATTATCAATATTCTCAAAATGTGGAGCCCCTAGTTTTTCTTTCAAATGAACTGTTAAGTCATGCAACATATCCTAACTTGTAAAGTTAAATTTGACAAGTTAAAAAATCATATTAGAACGATTAAATATATCAGTTTATTAGATGTAGATGGAATAATTTTACTTGATTTAGACAACATTCTAGTTTAAACAGGTATTTTGGGATACTAGTCTCTAACATGTTAATTACCCTTCTTAGTTTTAAGTCATCTATAAATTAAATAAGAACATTTTAAAAATCTATGTCACTGACAAAAATACTAAATAGCACAGATTACTGAAGCCCTCCACTAAAGATATATTTCAAAGTTGATACTGAAGCATTAATGACTATTCATTGGGTCTAGTTAATCAGGCAGTTCTGAATCTACTTATCTCTTCTTTCATCTAGCCCACAGTTCTCTATCTTTTCCACAAGAATCATATAAAAGATTTTTTTCAACTCACTGAAACTGCAGTATATTCAACAATACCCTTATCTGCTAGACTAGTAACCCATCAAAAACAAAATGAAACTGATCTGTCCTGACCTGTTTTGATGAAACTGTAATCTGATTCTTTGTGCTAGTCTGTGGATACCATGCTTTTCTTCGTTTTGAAATCGGGGCCATTTGCCTTTCTCCAGTTCTCTAAATTTCTACCTTTTAAAACCTCTAGCTTTTTCCAAGATCATTCTAAGGTCACTGAGAATGGTTAAACAGTCATAACAAATAAATTTTTCAATATCGTGAGATGTATTTCATCTGACCCTGTGAACTTGAATTTATAAAATGATGTTCTATTATCTTTTGCTCCTTAATTTTTTATGGATTCAAATCCCTGTTTGCAAGTTTTGTTCTATCTTTTCTAGTGCAAAAACCATTCTCCTCAGCAAAGAAAACTAAACTTAAATAGAAAATGACCCTTCTTGATAGAACAAATCCTTCCATATATATGCACCATCTCTCCACTCATAACATCTTTAACTTAATTCAGGTTCTCATAACCTCTTATTTAAATTATAGAAACAATTTGCAAATTGATCTCCCTGTCTCAAGGGTCACCCTACTTTGGTCAGTCTTCTCTATTGTTGCCAAAGTTATTTTCCTTAAGCAGACATTTTATCATGTTGTCACTTTCCATAAGCTCCCTATTATCTCCAAGAAAAATATAAACTTCTCTATTTAACTTTTAAAGTCCTTCACAGCTTGGTCCCAGTCTACTTTTCCTAACTTATTTTGTGTTACATCCCTTTTTCCATTCAACCAAAATGCCCCTCTCTCTCTTACTCACACACAATATTCAATTTTCCTTCTCTGTACCTTTCTCCTGACTATCTTCTATTCCTGGCTTGTACACCCTCCTTACCTCTGCCTTCTAGAATCCTTCTCTTCCTTCAAAACAAAGCTCAAATATAAATCACCCCTTCTAAATGAAACTTTCCTGATTCCCTTCCTCTCAAACTACCTTGAATTTAACTATCTTGTAATTATTCTCTTTATATTATACTATTTTTACTTATATATGTATATGTTATCCCCCTCTTTCTGAGATATTTCAAACCCTTTTATGCTTTCCTTAGCTTCCTGATAGTTTAGCACATTCTAAGATCCTGGATAGTCTTCTTAATAGGACCATGACATATTTCTTTATGTTAGAGCCATGGCAATTTTTATATCGGAATATTTGTAGTCATCTTCTGATGAATTCCAAAATTAAGACTTTAAATAAAGATTTTTTTATGTGTTCAGTCAACAATAAGTCAGGTACTCTCAACCTGGCTTATCCCATCTGTCTAGATGTTTACCAGGATATAGCTAGATAGATAAGACAGTGGGTATAATAGAGGGGACAGTCTGCTAGAGAAAAAGGGATGGAATAGGATCATTTATGGATATGGATGAGTTTACTCTATCAAGAAGGGCTACATAGTCATGATACATGGGTGAAGGAGGAGAAATGGAAAAAATCTGAATGAGGTAAAATGAAGAGGGAAAAAGAGGAAGTTTTAGCAAATGGTTTCATTTTTTTCAATGAAATATGATTCTCAATCTGCAAGATTCTCAAAGTAGAGGGTGGGAGAACTGGGAGCTATTATAAGTTTGAGATGGGATAAAAATGTTGCAAGTGGTATTTTGATTTAATTAAGAAGATATAAAAGGATTGCCAATCTGTTTATCTATCCATTTGTCAGTCTATTGGTCTATCAATCTATCTATTATCTATCTACATAAATTCAATGAAGGAAAGACAAAGTGATGCTAACCTTAATAGATGCAACGTATTATTATTTTTTTTACTCAGGTATCTGATTCTGAGAAAAATATAGTACACATATCATTGATTCTGGTTCTATGACTATGGTCAAACTACTTAATATTTTAGTTCCTTAGGTAGCACTAAGATTTACATTTTGCTGATTTGTACTGGCAGTTTTCATATGTAGAATTTCTTTTTATAAATAAAGCCAAAGGCCCAGCCCTTATTGTTTTAGAATCTGATTGGAGAATAATATATGTTATTATATACAACTAGATAATAATAGGCATATATATATATATATATATATATATATATAAATAGATCTTGAACTTTTGTGAAAGGTTTTATATGTAATGCAAAAATATGGGAAAAAATTTTCTTGTTAATTTTTCTTAATTATAATTATATTGGTGAAAGTTTTCCCCCTCCAAGGTCCATATAACTTGTTTGATAATATAGCAGAATTTGACTGAAGCTGTCTTTTAAGGTTTGTCTGTTTTGTTTTGCTTTGTTATTTTTTGAGGAGGCAGAGGCATATATGATTTCTTTTAATGTATTCAAATTACTGATGTGGAATCTCCTTCCATTGATGCAAATTACAAATACCTGTAATTTATAGTATTAGAAAGTTGCCTGTGGAACTAAGAGGATTAGAGATTTAGTCATACAAGTTGCATAGATTAGAGACAGAATCAGGTCTACCTAATTCTAAGGCCATTTCTCTCCCCATTATGCCACACTATTTACCATAGAAAAAATTAAAATTAAATAAATCTAAAGAAAAATATTGTGTAAAATTGAAATATAATAAAAGTGTTATTCCTTCTCTGAATCAATTCAAATTAGAGTAAGGTTCACTCCCTCCCCTCCCTCCCCCTCCTCCACTCCACTGCAAAAGCTTTTTCTTGTCTCTTTTCTGTAAAATAACTTACTGCATTCTATCTCTCCCTTTCCTTTTCTTCCAGGTCATTCCTCTCTCATCTCTTAAGGCCATTTTTTAATATATTATCTTCCATATTTAACTCCCACATTTACCATGTCTATATATGCTCCTTCTAACTGTCCTAATATATAATATAGTTTGTATAAGTTATCAATATCATCTTTCCATGCAGGAATTAGACAGTTCAACTTCATTAAGTCCCTTATGATTTCCCTTTCCTATTTACCTTATTATATTTCACTTGAGTACCATATCTGAAGATGAAATTTTCTGTTCAGTTCTGGTCTTTTCATCAAGAAAGTTTGAAAGTCCATATTTTATTGAATGCCCATCTTTTCTCCTGAAAGAGTATGCTCAGTTTTGCTGGGTAGTCAATTCTTAGATATATAATCCAAGCTCTTTTGCCTTCCAGAATATCATAGCCCTTTGAACTCTTAATCGGAAGCTGCTAAATCTCATGTTATCCTGACTGTAACTTCATGATAATTGAATGTTTCTTTCTAACTGTTTCCAATATTGGCTCTTATTTTTGGATCATGGCATCAGGTAGTCTAATAAATTTTAAATTATCTCTTCTGGACTTATTTTCCAGGTCAGTTGTTTTTTCAATGAGATATTTTACATATTCTTCTTTTTTCATTATTTTGGTTTTGCTTTGTTATTTCTTGATTTTTCACAAAGTCATCAACTTCCCTTTGCTCAATTCTATATTTTAAGAAATTATTTTTCTTCAATGAGCTTTTGTACCTCTTTTTTCCATTTGGCCAGTTTGTTTTTTAAGATATTATTTTCTTCAGTATTTTTTGTGTCTCCATAAAGCTGCTGACTTATTTTTCCCACATCATTTTCATTTTACTTCCCAATTTTTCCTCTTCCTCCCTTACCTGATTTTCAAAATCCTTTTTTGAGCTCTTCCATAGCCTGAGACTAATTCATATTTTTCTTCTGAATATGTGTTTTGATCTAATAACTTATTATCATAATAACTTTCTGTGTTCAGATTATTTTTCTTCTGTTGTTCATTTCCCTGGTCAACAACTTGATTTTAAGTCTTTGTTGAGGTAGGATTCTGATTGCCGAGTGGAAGATACACTGTCAAACTTCTGAGGAATTTTTTACTGTTTTCAGTGATACTTCTAGGAACTTGCAAGTTTTCAGTTCTTCCAAAGTATTGTGACCAGATCAGAGGTATTTATTCTTCTTCTGACCTGTGCTTTGGCCTATGGATGACCACAAGCACTCCTTTCTACCCTGAAACAGAAAGGAGAGTCTCTGTTGATCTGGGGCAGCAAACTCTGTTGTGCTATGTCTCCTTCTCTACCTGGGACTGCAACCCAGAACTGCAACCCAAATCTGAATATGGATAAAGCATTAGAGTCCTGCCTCAGTGATAGCAAAGAGATCCATATAAACTCCTTCTGATCCCCTTATCTGTGTGTCTAGAGATCTCCAGAAGTGGCTGCCTCTCCTGGTCCACAGAATATCAAGTTTCAACCAACCCTTTTGCCCCCAGTTATAGAGCACCAAAAATTGCAGACCTCTCAGCCCAGGCCCACACTGGACCATGCTCCACTCTCACTCTAATGATACAGACATTTCCTGTTGACCTTCCAAGTTGTCCTTGGTAGTTTCTGGGCTGAGAGGTCTGGAAATCACCACTGCTGCCATGACCCAGTCACTCCAATGTCTTTTCTAGATAGTTGGAGAAGGTCATGCTGCACTACACTCCTATCTCACCCAGGTATAACAAACTTTCCAGTAAATCTTCCAAGTTGTTTTGGACTGGAAAAACAATTTCACTACATTTTAGTGGGTCCTGCCATTCTAGAATTTGTTTAACATTATTATTTCATGATATGTGGAGGGGTTTGAAGGAGATCTCAGGTGAGTCCTTGCCTTTACTATGTCATCTTTCTGAACTTACTCTTTTTTTAGGGTTTTTTTTGGTAAGGCAAATGGGGTTAAGTGGCTTGCCCAAGGCCACACAGCTAGTTAATTATTAAGTGTCTAAGACCGGATTTGAACCCAGATACTCCTGACTCCAGGGTCAGTGCCTTATCCACTACACCACCTAGCCGCCCCTCTGAACTTACTCTTAAAGGAAATCAGGGGAAGCTACCAAGCAGGGGTGAGAAGGGAGAAAAAATTACAAATAATGAACAGAGCCTATAAAAAGTAACAAAGACAGGGTCCTATGTGAGGAATAAGAAGTAGGCCAGAATAGCTGGATTATAGCATCTATGGAGGGGAGAATGATATAATGTGATCAGAAAGGTTTCAGGATGTGAAGAACTTTAAATACCTAAGGATCTTATATTTATAATAGATCCTGCAGGTAACTGAGAGCCACTGGAATTTACTGAACTGAATGGGGCAGGGTTGGAGCACATGGTCAGACCTATACTTAAGAAAAGTCCCTTTGGCAGTTGAGTGGAGAATAGGTTATTGCTTTAATCCAAGAGAGAAATGATGAGGGCTTGGACAAATGTAGTAGTTGCGTAAAGGAAAAAAGGACTGGCAGAAGAGATGTGATAAAGGTAAAAATGGCATGATATGACAGCAGGTTAGATATATAAGGTAAATGTGAATGATCTGTTAAGTAATTTGGTCACGTAACTAGTAAGAGTCTGAGGCAGAATTAGAATTCAGGTCAACCTGACTCCAAGTATAGTGCCCTATCTACTATGTCTCAGAAGAATCAATTATTAAAAAAAAATCCTGATCCATTAATTAGATCAGAGGTCATCAAATTATGATCTGAGACTTAAATATAGCCCACTATCTGTTTTTTTAACAGCTGGAAAGCTAATGGTTTTTACATTTTTAAATAAAAAGTTAGAATAAATCCAAGAAGTGGCTATGGGAAACATTGTGGGACATTCTCTTTATGAGAAAGAAACTATGAAATGGTAAATAACTATGATTTGTCTTTTCTAGGATATAGTTTATGTTTCTTCTTTTCTTTTAATAAAACTTGCTCTGATGCCCAAGGGATAATTTTTCAGGTTTTCTTAATGGAATGCCAAGCAAAACGATTGTAGAATCTATTACATTTCCCAGGGGGCTGTACCTTCATTCCCTGGTGACTGGCCCTGCCCAGGGAGTCCAGTTAGCATTTAGTAGGTTCTTGTGGCCAGGGTCAGCCTCTAAGCTCTAAAAATACAGCCCCCTAAAATCTACCAGATACTAGTCACAACTGATCCAGTGATATCTCTGACATTTGGGTTACATTGATCATATATAAACAGAGAGGCTAAAACATCAAAATGTAGTAAAGTAAATCAAATTCTTTTCTTTTGTAAAGTATCAAATTCTCTTCTTTTGTTGTAGTTACAAAAACTAAAAGGAGTTGATGGCAAACACCAACTAAGCCAATGGAGAAGGTTATATAGGCAGTTGCTTCCATGTGCAGGTACCTACTATGTTTCAGTCTCCTACATAGGAAATGCCAGATGCAGTAAAGAAGTTTGATATTCCCTTTGTGAGTCAATAAAAGCAAATAAAAATGCTGGGCTAGATGCTGGCTTCTACAAATTATGGATTTGGGTCAAAATAAACACATGGCAAAGGGGAGAAAAAAATTACTTTACAAATAGTCCCTTAGGAGCAAAGAAGTAGCTGTTGTTAAAAGGTAGTCATTCTATCAATCATTCAAAAACTTAGTAATCAATTTTTGGTGCTCTATAGCTAGGGACAAAAGGGTTGGTTGCAATTGATATTCTGTTTTTCTAAACTGTGAAGTGAGGATTAAAAAAAGAATACCTTAAAATATGTTATTTTATATGCTTATATTTGATAATGTTTTATCCATATGATTACAATTAAAAATTATTTGATAAGCTCTGTTGATTTCATATTTAGATATCAGAAGTTTAAAAAAATACCAAACCAACCCCTAGGCCAACCGAGTTCCCACTTTATATCCTGTATTCAGAGGATGAGGAGTTATAATAGACAAAGTGACCTTTAAGTAGACCTGCCAAGAGACATGTGTATTCTAGGTGTATGACTGAAAAGTGGTATGTGTGTTCCCTTGAAAATGGAGCTTACTTAGGTATGGGCAAACCTGAAAGAATAAGAATGGTGAGGATAATTTGATAATGCTGGAATGGAGTGATGATTATATTGATGATGGCAATTAAATTTCAACCCAATAAATATCTATTAAGAATATTTTATATGCCAGAACCTCTTCTGATAATACAAAGTCAGAAATGAAACCTACAAGAGTTTATATTCTACCTACTCACCTTTAAGTAGCAATTTAAGATTTGCATAACATTTTCTAATTCCAATCCTGTAGATAATATAAGAATTATTATCCACATTTTAAAGCAAAAGGTAATTAGATTCAGGGGGATTAAGTAGCCTAGGGTCATACAAAGAGTTAAGGTCAGCGTTCACCCTCAAACCCACATCCATGGACTTCAATACCAGTGCTCTTTCTGCTGTATCATACCAGTTTTCCTTTTAATTTGACATTTTGACTTTACTTGGACTGGAACTGGCAGAAAAAGACTTACTTCTGAAAACACCATCATTTTCTCCTTGAAGTAATTATTATTTCTTGATAAATAAGTTGTCAAACTAAACTGATCTATGGCAGAATTCTTCTTAATAGGGGGAAAATGAATATGCCCCACTGTGATTTTTGATTCTGTCTTGATAAAACAGGCTTATCAATAAATTGGGAAAATATGATAAAGATACAAGTCATAAGTGACTGGACAACTAGGCAGCAATAGAAGAGAGATCTCTAATTGATCTTTATTGAATCCATAGTAAAACAAGACTTTAAATGCTGTTTTCATAAAATATGGTCCTCATTTAGAATAGACCTTCCCCAATAATATGAAGATCAAAGCTCATTACAGTTTTTATAATAAAAGTGGAAGATGTAGGGACTATGGAGAGGAAATAAGCTACACAAATATGAAATAAGTAGGTCTTGTATAAATACAATTTTTAAATTGTAGAATTATAATGAATAATAAAATGAGTCAGTCATGAAGTAGCATTATCTTAAAAGAAATCACAATTTTGAGGATGCATATTATATAAGAACTATGAGATAGTGCCAACAGAAGAAGAGAGAGAGAAGAAAGATGGAACGAGGAAAAGGAAAATTTTCTCTTAATCAAGCTAGTATCCAAAGTTATTATTAAAATATGTAAAAATTAGAAACTATTCAGAGAAAGGCTAATTAAAGTATTATTAAAATAGATGATGAGAAAAGAATAAATAAATTGGGATTATTCAACTTGATTTTTTTAAGAATAAGAAAACATTTAAAGTTTATGTCCACCATGAAAATGATTATTAGCCTTTTGTACAAGGTCCTAAAAATCTTATTAGGGCTTAGGATAATCAGACAATGGATCTATTAGAAATTTTTTATGTTTTTATCTTTTTCTATTTACATTTAGTTTGATTTCTTGAGAATCTGGGCTATTAGATAGGATTCTAAAAGTATTAGCTCCTAAACATTGATATCTCTGAGAATTTTGGAAAGCAACATAACCTTGCTTCTAGCCTTTGTCTATGTCCTTTTAAATTGTAAGTTCATTGAAAGCTAACACTTCAACTATATCAATCTCTTTAGAGCCTTTCCCTTTTCTCCATCAGTATCACTGAAATCCTAATAACATGATTTTTTGTTGAGAGATTCCTCTCCCCTTGAGTTGGTTTCTCTTTCAGCACTGCAGACCATGGCATCCTGTCATTGAAGTCTGAAATCTATTCTAAGTTCAGGTACCCTACTTTTGGTGCTCTATGGCTTCCTTTACTTCTTCCAGACAGTTATTTGCAGTTGAGCTCTTCCCTAAGGCACCCAAATCATTCTTGTCATTCATTTACCACTTACCCTACTGTTTTATTTAGTTTTTTCTTGTGTCTATATCTTCTTGCCTCAAAATCAGGAACTATTTCCTATATTTCTCTTTATCCTCCTCAATGTATAGAATACTTCCTTCCATATAGTACAACACTTACCCACAGACTAAATAATTATATTCTGAAATAATGAACTATTCAAAATCTATTTTAACTTTAAAAAATAAAACTTAACAACAATAAAAAGATACCAAAAATTTAAAAAGACAAACATCTGGCTTGTATCACAGTAGTTTTGCTTTTGTTGCTTAGTTGTTTCAATTGTGATTGACCCTTCGTAATCCCATTTGAGGTTTTCTTGCAAAGATACTGGCATGGTTTGCCATTTTCTTCTCCAGCTCGTTTCACAGATGAGCTAAACAGTAATGATCAAATGATTTTTTTTCCTAAAATGGATTGCCTTCCTATGAGAAATAATTACTGTATTACTATACAAATAGATATTGGATTTGAAGTCAGAGACTTGATTCCAATTCTAGCTGTGTTGGAGCCAATGTGGGGTGGAACCAAGATGGCAGCATGAAGCTAGCATGCTCCCAGAGCTTTTCCCTGCACAAACACTAAATGAAGTCTCTACACAGACTTTAAAGTCACAGATACCACCAAAAAAAGAATCAAAACAAGTTTTTAACTATAGACATCATGGAGGATCTTCAGTGAAGGTCTGTCTCTTTGGGGGATAAGGGGAAGTAAAGCCAACCTATGTGGGAGAGCAGAAAAGTCAGCAGATGGTTTTTAGCACAGTGTAGCCCAGGTCCCAGCAGCTAGATAAAAATTCAGCAACCACTAGTTACCTAGTGGGACAAAAAACAGAACTGGGTTGGGAACAAACAACTGCATAGGCAGCGTCTGGACATAAAGGAGGAAACAAACCTATGCAAAGGTGATGCCTGGGCTGCAAAGGCAATATCTAGGCCACAGATAAGCCAGGGATCAGACCCTAGTCCCTAAAAAGTTTGGGTCTATACCCCGCATACCCCAGAAATGGAGCTCAAACAATAAAAATGAGCAAAAAAAAAAACCCTAAAAGAGCACTAATCAGAGAAAGTATTTAGATGATAAAAAAAAATGTTACCTCAATTGTCAACTGAGACTACCTCCAGAAGTCTCAAAGGAGTCTATGAATTGGACTCAAATCCAACACCTCATAGAAGAGCTTACAAAAAGGATTTAAAAGTCAAAAAGAGAAGAAGAAAAAATGGAAAAAAATGAGAGTTATGCAGAAAATTATGAAATATTGACCAAAGAAATCAACTCCTTTAAAAGTAAAAACAACCAACTTGAAAAAGAATTAACTCTTCAAAAAATAAAATCGACCTACTGGGAAAGGAATGTAACTCATCTAAAATTCAAATCAATCAACCAGAAAAGGAATGCAACTCAGCAAAAAAGTAAGATTAGTCAACTGTAAAAGGAAATGCAAAAGTTAACTGAAGAAAATAAAACTCTAAAAATTAGAATTGAACAAAATAAACTAATGTATCTATAAGGCAACAAGATTCCATCAAACAAAGTTAAAAGACTCAAAAAAATGAAGAACATATAAAATACCTTTTAGGAAAAACAAACAACCTGGAAAATAGATCAAGGAGATATAATTTACAAATTATTGGTTTGTCAAAAAGCCCAGATCAAAAGAGAGACAGACAAAGAGAGAGAGAGAGAGAGAGAGAGAGAGAGAGAGAGAGAGAGAGAGAGAGAGAGACTAGAAAATATCAGGAAATTTTCAGGGAAAACTGTCCAACTATATGCTTGTCATTTGACACCTATGAGAACTTGGGCAAGTGGGCAAGTTTTCTAGTTTTTTCCAGGGCAAAGTTTTCTCTTCTATAAAATGAAATGGTTGGACAATTAGCCTCCAAGATCCCTTCCAGTTCTAAATTTGTAATCCTATGATAAGATTATTAATTTTCTTTTAGGCCTGTAGCCTGATTTCTATTATGTTAAAATAGCATTATGATAATAATTCTTACTTACCTAGTCCTTCAAGGTTTGCTTTGGACTTTACATATGGTTTCTCATTATCTCTGTGTAACATGTGGATTTCCCCAACAAATTGTGCCACAGTCTAGAATATGAAATAATTCAAATAGCACAATATACAGTATATATAACATAAACTTATTTATTGATTGAATGAATAAATAAATGTATTAACACCAGATTTGAAGTCAGAAGACCTAAGTTTATTCCTAAAATTTATCTTCACTTTTTTAACTGCAATACTGCCATTATCTTAAATTGAACTTTCAATTCATTAAAATCCCCAAAGCTTTTCCACACAAGCTACTAATTAGCCATGCTTTCTCTATCTTGTATTTCTGAAGTTGAGTTTTTCTAATATTAATAACACTTAGAAAGTTTGCAAAGTTTTTATATATGTTATCTCATTTGACTCTAAAATGAATCTTTGAGGTATGCAACTACAAATATTAAACAAAGTATTATTAATGAGAAGTCTGAGGTGTAGAAGAATTGACTTGCTTAAGGTCATGCAGCTAAGAACTAGAAGCAGAATTTGAATTTAGGTCTTCCAACCTTTCATCTTTACTACATCATCTTGCTCCTCAAATATATTTAAAAAATCAAGTGTATGATGTTTCTATTCAACATGATCTTTTCATAAAAGCATTGACAAGCATGCAGAGTTTAAAACACTGAAGAATAGACAACTTTTCTGATAAATATGAGGAGTTTCTAATAAAGAAATTGCCTCATTTGATGCAGATTCACAGTTCTTCTGCAGCTTGCATAATCAGAGTTACCTAAAGTACTGAGATTTCAAATGATTTGCTAGATGATTTACAAAAATTGCAAATATCAGAATCAAAACTTGAACCAGGAATTTTCTCTCAAGATTGACCCTGTCTAATATATAATACTATTTTTCTTATACCTAATGAAAAATCAAAAATGCATACATGTATATATGTATATATATGAACATATTTCTATATGTGTATGAGTACATGTGTTTATAAAAATACATGATATATGCATTATATTATTTGTTTTATGCATGATTGCATGTATATATATAATATATATATTATATATATATATATATATAATATATATATATCAGGTTTTAAGCCTGTTACATTCACATGAAAATCTTCTCATTGGTGAAAAATAAGATTACTTGATCCACAGGCTTGTATGGAGGACAGGGATGGTACAAGATCTTGGGAGTAGAGAGTCCTCCTTTTCACTTCCACCTTTGAGAGAGGACACATGTGATTCCAACCCTCTTTGAGAAGAAACCCAAGAGAAGGAGAACAGACTTTGGGAAGGGAAACAAATCTCCAATTTCCTAGCTTGCCTCTATACAGACTCAGGAAATTTCTCCCCTTCCCTTTCAATGGTATTGAGATATCTCACTCCAGTAGGAGGCCTTATCTGTTCTGTATTGTCTAGAATATTCTAATCTGTGTAACTTCTCTGATTTCTGTTGCCATCTTTTTGTACAAATAGGTGGGGTTTACTATTCCCTATTTGGGGTGACCTTTTGTATAACTAGTATTTCTAGAAAGGAATTAAGCTTTCCAATATAAGCTATACTATTTACCTTTTAAGGGACAACAACAAAGGGACACAACTTGAACCTAAGATGAATAATTTCTCCGAAATTAACAACATTTAGAGAGATGGATAGAATTGTAGACAGTTATATCTTCTCTGAGAAGAGCAAAACAGCCAGGCTAGTGGCCCCAGTATTCTGCAGAATCAAAGTGCCCCTTGGATAGGGTTGGGTAAGATACTATTACCAAATTGGAAGCTTGCCTTGATGTTACTAAATGTTCCTATGAGCCTCATTTAGGCAAATCCACACCCATACATTATATGTCAGAAAAAGAATTTGAACTCAACTTTTCCTGACTTTGCTGCCTATTTTCTTTTCACATAGTCAGGCTGTCTTTCAAAGAATAATTATTATTATTATTGCTATAATCTTTGAGAGAACTTTGAATTCTTGACTTTTTCCCCTTGGTTTATTCAACTGAATAGACATGAAATGTCTATTCCATGAAATTCCTTCTAAACACAAGGTCTCAATGATCCCATATTGCTTACTCTCCACTTACAGAGCTCCATCTTCAGAGAATGTAGGTTCCAACAAAGCAAAGATTAAAACTACTATAAAACAGGTAAGATGCAGTTTTCCTGAAAGATAAAACAAATAACCCATGTTGTCCATCACTTGATCTCATTCATTCCTGGATCTACTACCCAAGAAGCTCAGAAGTCTGCCATTCATCTATTCATTTTCCTGGGCTTTCTTATCACAGTTCCCCTAATTCATGTCATCATCCAGAGGGGATACTTCAGGACAGAACAAAAAGTCCAAACCCTCTGCCACACACACACACACACACACACACACACACTCATTCTTGTACCAAGACCCTCCACAACCTGGTATAGTGGTATGAGATAAGAACGTTGTTTCTGGAACAAAAAAATTTAATCCTTATTCTGCTATTTACTACCTTTGAAAACCTAGGCAAGTTCCTTTCAATTTCCTCATCTGTAAAAATAGTGTTGGGTTAGTTCCTTAAATTCCATGTGTAGGAAAAATAATTTATTTATCATTTATTAATATTGTTTGAATCTAACTTTACGTGGCTAGAAAAAATTGTCAGACCCTTATATAGAGGTCAGGTTGACTTGAATGATGTTCCAAGGAAGCTGGAAGACTAAAAAATTCTTAGATCCTACCTAGTGCTTGTTTTAGGTCCACTCAGGTCTCCAACTCTAAATTTTAGGAGCTCTTGTTTTTATAAAAACTGATTCTTCCATATGAACTCCTGTACACTCCTTCATCCTCTCTTTTCCATATACTTTCCTGAATGACTCTTTTACACACACACTCACATCTGCATGCACACATACAAATCAAACACAAGACTAGGATTCCCAATACTCTAACACACAAACTAAATTGCTCCAATTCATACAACTCTTCTTCCTGGATTGCTCTTTTATGCTGCTATTCTTCATGCCAACTCAGTCATTTTGACTCTTGAATTTTCTTCCACACAACCAGGGCTAGTTTCTACCACCATATCTTTATAAATATCAGAGAAATTACTAGAAACAATAAATACTGATGTGCCCCTATATCCTAAGATGCATAGGTATTTTCTGATTACTAGCAGTCTCAGATTATATCCACCTTCACCCTCATCTCTGTAAAATAGTCCTGCCTTTGGTCAATATATCAATGCTTAATAATATCATGAATCAGATATAAATAATTCATTTTTCCAGCACTTTGTATTACATAATGAGGACTTCACGGGAGTATTCTACCATATAGAGACTGCCCATATATCTTTGTAAAGCTCTGAACTTTGAAATGTAGACTGATATTACCAGGGCATATTCAAAGCAAAGAAATTATCATTATCCTCCCCCAGCAAATAGCAGTCAAAAGGGCAAAAATAGCAAAGTACTATGTCGGGTCTACCAGTATTTATGAGTTGTATTTCAGAAATGATTTCTATTCAAATGAAAAAATGAGGTTAATTACATTATGAACTTGCCACAGAATGGAAAGTCAGCTTAGAAGGAAAGGATGCATTATGGACAAATGGGATGATTGCCTATATGTTGCTGCTTTTTTTCCATAAGATTTGAATTTATAGTTAATGTTATCATTGAAGAAACCAATCATTTCCAGCTATAGGAGGCTTAGAATGCCTCTGGTGGGATTCCAACATAAATGAAAATTTAATGGCTTTTTTCTGCAGCAGCTGTACAGATAAATTGCACCAGACTTCAAACCAGTTTAAGAGCCTCTAAGTGTTTGAATGTAACAGCTGGTCCAGTCAATGTTCTGAATGGCTTCTAAAATCCTGGCCTGAGCTCAAAAGGTAGAGCTGACAGAACAGTTAACTTAAAGCTTCTAGGCAAGTGGTATTTGGCTTCCAAATAACTTTGTGGGAGACATTTCCTCTCACTGGCTTAAAATAACATGAAACATATTGTGATTGGATAGAGGGGTGTGCCTCCAATGCTACACCTTATGCATATGCTTGGTCTAGAGCACTTTCTGAAATAACATGGCAGCTCCCCTTTAGCCATTAAAAGGAACTGTTAGAAAAGAACAGTAGGCACAAGTCCAGACTCATCTGACCAGAACTCTTCTGAGACAAAAATAAACACCTGGCTGGGTAGGATGCATATTTGTCCTGCCCAACTATCAGCCCACAGTAATGATTGACTTATTTTTAGCTCATTATGTTTGCTACACCTAGTCTAATTGTATTATTGTCCAGGAGTAGAGGAGAAAGAAAAGCAGGAAGGAAGGAAGGAAGGAAGGAAGGAAGGAAGGAAGGAAGGAAGGAAGGAAGGAAGGAAGGAAGGAAGGAAGGAAGGAAGGAAGGAAGGAAGGAAGGAAGGAAAGAGGGAAAGAAAGAAGGAAAGAAAGAAGAAAGGGAGAGAAAGCAAGAGGGAGGAAGGAAGGGAGGGAGGAAGGCAGGAAGTCATAGGGAAGGAAAAGGGCATCAAATTTTTGTAGCATAACTGACAAACTAAGCAGTAAATAATACAAATAATGTTTAATGAGCATGTCCTTTTTATGTGAATTATTGTGCCATAGTTTTGCATTAAGGCAATTTATCATTTTGATGGCTCCTGTAATTCCAGTTGAGATTTTTTAAAACTTCCCACTTCTATTATTGTCTCTGTCCTATTTTTTCCAAACAAATACATAGTTCCCTGATCCATAGAGATTTTAAAATATTGCCATTTTTTCCTAGCAATGCAGATAAGACACCATCATTGTCAAGTGAGAAACCTCACCAAAAAAGTTTGAAAGTCTATTTAAAAATATATATGTAATTCTTTGCTTAGCTAGAAACTTTGAACAAAATCAAAATACTTCTCAGCATTTTTGTTATACTAGAATTTTACACAATCTTTTTTTCTTTAGAATTATTTAATCTTAGCTTTTTTCTGTAGGAAACAGTGTGGCATGATGGATAGAGAAATGACCTTGGAATCAGGAAGAACTGGGTTCTGTCTCTAATCTGTGCTGTGTGACTAAATCTCTAATCCTCTCAGTTCCATGGGCAACTTTCTAACACTAAAAATTACAGGTGTTTGCAATCTGCATCAATGGAAGGAGATTCCAACACAGTAGTTCAAATTAATTGACAAAGAAGCCACAGTTCTGGATATACCACTGCCCCCTCCAAAAAAAAAAAAAAAAAAAAAAACACCACACCTTGGAAAACCGATTAATCTGTAGTCAAACTTTGCTTTATAATCAAACAAGTTATGTGGACCTTGGAGGGGCAAACTTTCATCAATATAATTATAAATCAGAAAAATTCACAAGAAAAAATTTTCTAAATTTTGCATTACATGTAAAACCTTTCACAAAAGTTCAAGCTCTGTTTATAAATTTGCATATAAACCTGTTATTATAAAGATGTATATAATATAGGTCTACATAGATTATATAGATGTATATAATAACATATTATCCTCCAATCCTCCAATTTTATTTATAAAGAAAAATTCCATATATGAAAACTCTACCAATACATATCAGCAAAACATAAAGTCCAAGTGCAACCTAGAGAACTAAGAGATTAAGTAATTTGACCATGATCACACAACCAGAACCAAAAATCTATGTATCATGCTTTTCTCAGACTCAGATAGATGAATTTTAAAAAATTATTTGTATCTACAAAGGTTAGCATCACTTTATCTCTCCATTATATTTATACAGATTAATAGATAATAGGTAGATGGACTGACAGACCAACAGACTGATGGATAGATAGTTAAATGAACAATCCTTTTATACCTCCCTAATTAACACAAAATCCACTCACCACCTTTTCATCCTACCTCAAACCTGTAATAGACCTCAAACCTATAGTGGTTCCCAGTTCTCTCACCCTCTCCTCTGAGAACCTTGCTTTATATCTCACTGAAAAGAATAAAGCCATTTACCAAAACTTCCACTTCTTCCCTCCTCCTCATTTTATATCATTCAGATTCTTGGCATTTCTATCTCCTCTTTTCCCCATGCATCATATTTGAAACTATGGCTCTTTTTGATGAGGTAAATCCCTCTATATGCATAAATGGTCCTATTCCATTCCACTTCTCTTGTAAACAGCCCTCTCTATTACTCCCACTCTCATTTGTCTTCAGTTTCTCCATGTCTACTGGTTCCTTCCCTACTATAGGCATATCTCAAAGCTATTACAGTTTGGTTGTATACCATCACAAAAAAAAAGTGAATATAGTGATAAAATGTCAGCAATGAAATTTACCCCTTTGACTCTGCCTTTTACTTGAATACTGAGAGTGGATCACAGGAAAATTAACTGACCTAATTTCAATATTGCTGTGTCTCAGGAAATAGAGAATCCTGAGGAGAGGGAAAGAAACAAGGAAGGCCAATTGGTGGAGCAGTCAGAAGACACACAGTATTTATTAATTAATTTCACCATATTATATGGGCATGTTTCATTATGCCCCAAATCAATTACAAAGATCACTGAACACAAATCACTATAATGGATATAATAATAATAATGAAAAAGTTTGAAATATTGTGAGAATTACCAAATTGTGAAAAAGACTTGATGTCTTAAAATGGGCCCAAGAGATTTACTTGACACAAGGTTGCCGCAAACCTTCACTATGTAACAAAAAAAAAACAGTATCTGAAAACTCAATAAAGAGAAGCACAATAAGTTAATGTATGCCAGTATCTACAAATGTATCCATGATCCTTCTATATCCACCATATCTCTCCTCCCTTTCCTGGCTCAACTGCTTAAGAAGGTTATCTAAAATAAGCACCTCCCCTCCTTTTTCTCTCATTCTTTTCTTAACTCTCTATAGGTTGACATCTGAACTCATCATTCAGCTGGCACTGGTCTCTCAAAAGTTGTAAATAATCTCTTCATTATCTAATCTAATGACATTTTTCTCAGTGCTCACTGTTGTTGATCTTTCTGCCCTTTTTACTGTTATTCACCCTCTACTTAATACTCTCTTCTCTCCATGTTCTCATGAACATGCTGTCCCTGTTTCTCCTCCTCCCCATATGATAATTCCATCTCAGTTTCCTTTGCTCATACATGTCATGCCCATAGATGACCCCCAAGACTCTGTCCTGGACCCTCCTCTCTACTCCTTCTAAATTATTTTCCTTGGAAATCTCATCAGCTCCCAGAGATTCAATTACCATCTCTATGAAAATGATTCTCAGATTCATTAGTCCATCTCTGGCCTTTTTACTGACCTTTAGTTTCACATCTGAAATAGCCTACTAAAACATCTAAAACTAAATGTCTCATGATTATCTTTAATTAAATGTATTCAAAACTAATAAATGTCTTTCTTTCAAAATCTCCCCTCTTTCTAAAATCCTTATTATAATCAAGAGTGCCACCATCCTCCCAATAGCTCAAGCTTATGATCTAGTTTTCATCCTCAACTCCTCACTATCCTTTACACCTCATAGTCAGCCTTCTGATAAGTCCTGTCATTTATATCTTCTAAACATCTCATATTCTCATACATACCCTACTCTCCTCTGACCTTAATACTACCCTTTTTCAGGTCTTTATTAACTCATGCTTGGACTATTGCATCAATATGTTAATCTCCTTTCTTCAAATCTATCCTCACAACAATCTATTTTCTACTCAGTTGTTAAATTGATCTTTCTAAGTACAAATCTCACCATATCACCCTACCTCTCATCCAATAAATTCCAATGACTCATTATTATTTCTAGCATCAATTATGAATTTTTCTCTCAGACTTTTAAGCCCTTTCATAACCTGAACCCTTTCTAGTTGCCTTTTTCAGTATTCTTATACCTTCTAGTCCTTGTATACTCTGGAATCCAATTACGTCTTCCTTGCTATTTCTCACACACAACACTCCATCTTCCAACACCATGCATTTTTATTAGCTACCTCTCATATCTGGAGCACTCTCTCTTCTCATTTCTGCCTCCTGGATTCTCTGGCTTCCTTCAAGTCTCAGTTAAAGTCCCATCTTCTGCATGAAGCCTGTCCAAATCTTCCTTAATCTTAGTGATGTCCCTTTGAGATATTTCATTTATTCTGTACATATCATATTTATGCATAGTTTTTTCATATTGTCTCCACCCATTCAGCTGTGACTCCTTAAAAATAGGGCACAATGTTTACACAGGTCTGCAGTTCAGAAAAGAGGTCAGGACTGAAAATATAAATTTGGTATTGGTTGAAGAAAGGAAATATTGTAGAAAAGAAGGAGGGAAAAGCACCAGCCTTTGGAAAAACATACAGGGATCAGTAAGAAGATGAGGAGTCAATAAAGGAAAAAAGAGAAAGGAAGAAATAGAAAATTAGTAGTCAAAGAGATAGAAGAACTAAGTATGGTTCCTCTAAAACAAAAAAATAATATGAGAGAATTATCAATAGTGTTACAGAGAAAATAAACAGAGCAGAAATGAGGACAGAGCCTCATGGTGCTTCATAAGAGATTTCTTTCCAGGGTGACAAAAATAATGAAAGAATCTTACCTTGCTGAAATCAGATATATTATTTCCATGAAAAAAACCTGTTCTATGGGTATTGAAATATTGTTTAAAAAAAATCAGGGTTGACACAACATTACTTTCTTTGCTTGAATAAGTCCTAATAATTCATTGAAGTCTAGGTCCAGCTCAAATGTTATCTCTTCCATAAAGTCTTCTCTGATAATGACTTTAACCCTTGTACTTCATAAGACTCATGAACAGATGGTCCTGGTTTCCTGAATGAAATGCAAATAAAACAAAATCTCTTCTGGGTTCTACTATACTTAAAATGCTTGACAGACTGCCATAGGTCTACATCAGCTGTAGATCACATGGCCTCAGGAAAAGTGCCAGTAGTCATGCTTGCCTCAAGGAATGCCAACATACCTGGGCACATCTAACCTAAGTTCTATGAGTATAACCTTTCTACATCTATTTTCTGAGGAATAGCTTGGCCCAGCTCATCATCAATAGGATCACCACTACATGATGAATTCTTTGATTATGACGACTTTATGAAACAAAGAAAAAGTCTAATTTTGTGTGATTTCCCCTCTGCTCCAGAGGGAGAGTGGTAGAATAATAGAAAAAGAGGCCACATGAGACTATCATACTTTAAAGACATCTATAAATATTAATTTATCTTGTTTAATAACAAAAGATTCCTTATTTTTGGCAAGGCAATCGTAGTTAAGTGACTTGCCCAGGGTCAAGCATCTGAAGTCAAATTTGAAGTCAGGGCCTTCTGACTCCATGACTCTATTCACTATAACACCTAGACTCCAAAGATTCTTTAAAAGCAAACAAAAAAACTATGTCTTCCCATCTCAATTAGGTTAGAAATGCAAGGGATACTTACATGTTCAATCTACCTATTAATCAGTATAAGGGCTCTGACCTGCTCCATTTCTATCCTGAGCCAATTAGTTCTTTCTTAGGCACTCTGGTAGCCTCTCACAAGGAACTAATCATATTTTTGTCCAATTTATTGCAGACTCCCAGTTGGTTTTAGTCTTTTGTAGAACTCCCAAGCTCAAGAGATCCACCAACATCAGTTTCCTTAGTAGTCGTAGTATTATAGAGGTTTTGTTTGCCATTACTAACATTCTTGCTATATATGAAACAAGATCAATTCAATTCACTGAGCATTAAGTCCCTACTATTTGCAAGGCTATGTATTAGGTTCCAGAGATAAAAGAATGAAAAGTCTCATCCTTCAAGGACCTTATATTTTACAGAAGATTATAGACAAATGGCTCCACTTCTCCTTGGAAGAGCAAAGAGAGGAACTGACTGAATTGGTTTTAGTAGGGATCTAAAGGCTACAAGAAATAGCATTTCATGAGACCCTTGGTTATCTCACAGTGCTTAAGACAAGCATAAACTAGAAGGCTAGTCTGAAGAAGAGGTCAGTTTATACACTGACATCTACTGCAAATGATGAAGAGCTAGAGAAACTCTATGAAAAATTCAACAAACTCTCTACATTAAATCAACATATATTTGATACACAATGCAAAGGTGAACATAAGACAGAATGGCGACAAATATGTTGAAAAATGTGAATCCAGATCCATAAGCAAAATAATCTAAAATATTGTAGACTACTCAGAACATACACATATGTGTCATGAATAATTTCTTTGATAAGTCAGGAAAAGGTAGACACAGTTGAACATTGAATAACATTAAAAAATAAATTATCCACATAATTGAAGATGAGAGGGAGTAATCAGAATAATATGTGACTGAGCACTATTTAATAAGTTTACAAAGCATTGGACTTTTATCAGAAACTGGTAATTCCCATGGAGGTAAATATTCTCAAAGTGCTCCAACTTCTTGTTGAAGGATATGCACTTTGCTGGAACAATACAAATAAGACAATGCTTTGTTGAGACATCCCAATAAGTATTGATTTTCCCCACTGAGTTCCTATATCTGGAGGTTGTGTTGAGGATAATTGGCTACTGAGAATTAACTAGAGGGACTCTTGTGAATCAGTAGGACATACTTTTTAAAACAACTGAGGGAATATCCATTTTTCCTTTATGGTCATTTTGTTATAAGAATCTTGGATAGCTCTCTACTCTAGAATTCCAGCAAAAAGAAGCCACTTCTCTCTCCCTACCTCAGATTCCATTGGCAATGGAAGCTCGGATGACATGGAAGCAGGAATAAGTGCTTATGCTCTGCAATCCTGGGTGTCTGACTGCCTACTTCTGATTTTGTGTTATCTTCCCTGAATACAGCTCATCAACCAATGATGCTGAGAAAAAGGTGTTTCCAGTCCTGGTAATATCCTTTTGGAAAAGACTATTGTGAGACCTGCCCTATTGCTAGAACTTAATTGCCAGAAAAGACTAGATTTTTGACAACTGATTGATCTGCCTATAAACCAAATGATTGATCTGTCTATGGGGAGACATAGTTTGTTTTTTGTTACCTTTCATTGTACCCAATAGTTCACTTGGCTACATTTAGAGTTAGGAATGTAATGTTAGCAAATTATCTCTAATCCATATATGAAAGATAACCTAATATATTAATCAGAGTGTACTTGTGGTTGATAAGAAAGATCCCAAGGCAGACCATCCAATGACTGACTGCTCCCTAAGGTCCCCCTCCTTCTCAGTCCCTATGAATCTACTCAGCAACAACAGTCAGATATAAAAGTAGAAACCCACGAGATCAAGGTACACAATTCAATATATGCCTGAGTCATTAATTCCTACCAAAAGATTGAAGAGGATAAGTATACATATATATATATATATATATATATATATATATAGAGAGAGAGAGAGAGAGAGAGAGAGAGAGAGAGAGAGAGAGAGAAACTTAAAAAGTTATAAGTAATAAACTTCCTGATATGATCTGTTCCTTCTTTGTACCTCATCAACCATGGACTCCTCATAGCAATAACTGAGTAATAGAATATAAAGTCATATTATAAAAAGATCTTATGGAAGAGGGTGATGAAAAACTATGGGCAATGTTGCCTCATAAAATATAAGAAGGAGACAGAAAAAAAATTAAAGAAATCTTGACAAAAGACCCAATAAAGCCAAATTACTATCCCAAAGACCTTTAAGGATAAAACTGGCAAATTGGCCACTAGATTAGGCAAGGTTGATGTCTGAGATTAGGGACAAAAATTTTGGGAGATAAGCAGAGAGCCCAACATCAGAGACTGCCACAAGATAAGGACGAAGGAAAATAAAACATGGCTACTGCAGAATTAGCATTCTAGAAAAGGGCTGGAAAGATGGGTTTTTAGTAAGGGAGAAGGAAAAGAGGAAAATTCTAGGATTGGAGGAGATCTATTTATTAGTTGATTCGTACCTCTTTATCTCAGACAGATCAACATCACAGCCTTGCAACTGGTCCCCACTCTGACTCTGAAAGCCAACTGCAGGTGTCTGGCCTTACTGTTGGCATGGTTACAGAGGACCAATTGATGCAGCAGCAAATAAGGTCAGTACTTTTATATAAGAATTGCCCACAGACAATAGAATTCAAGGGGTATAAATGGAGTTTCTTGGCATTGTTAACCATCACATACTGATTTGTGATGTTATTGAAATCTTCTTGAAACTTGATTCCTCAGTTTTATTTTCTGGTTTCTTTCTCTGAATATGCTTCTTAATGAGTTCTGATGGTCTTCTTGCTCTCTCCTCCAGAACAGATCATCTTGAAATGACAGCCTCCTTCACTTGAACTTCCACTCAAAACATTTTGGCTTTGACTCCTTCTTCACTATTGGTTTCTTACCTCACTTGGGTTGTCCTGAAACAAGGTTGAGTCTCCCACTTTGTTCCAGAATGTATCAGGTTAGGATGCCAAGAATACAACTCACCTTTCCCTGGATATAGGAGCCAGGACCTCAGCAACTTCCACAACTCAGTGTCTTTATTTTTTTAATTCTGATATTAAATACCAAATTAGAGTTTCCAAAGACATAGCATAGCAAAAGAATTTTCTAATAAAAAGGATTGTTTATAAAGATATGAATGCCAACTTCATACCACTTGTGGTCTTTTTAAGTATGTAATAAATTCAATATGTTTCTTTCAAAATTTCCCTATTTCTCTGTGATGCATCCAATATCATATATGTTTTGAACTTGTTTCTAAACTCAAATCTGACCCCAAAACTAATGGTCTTTTCACATTGCATAAAACCCTAACTCTGTAGAAGAAATGACTCAGTATCACAAAGGGTCATAAATTATGTAGTAGATATTCAACACCTCATGGATGCTACCAGTAATATCTCACTCTTATGGTAATGTAAGCCTAAATAAAGTGTTCCAGTCAGCATTGACTCTATGAGATGGAGACTTAGGAAGGAGAAAGAGGGATATGCCCAGGACACATTTTTCAGGTTTATTCATTGGCATTTTAGACATCACTTTCTTAAGTCTAGACAATCAACTAAATAATAGAAAACATATCCTGGAATATAGCAGTCATTACTGAAGTGGAAAAACTCACACTGAAAATTTAGTAATGAGAGGATGATTCAAGCTGATTCCAGCCCATATTTGGGTCAACCTACCAGAGGTACAAATGGAACATCACTGCTTCCCCTTACACTAACCCCCAAAAAACAGTCATTAAAATAAGGCAAGGGAGTACCACTAGAAAATGCTAGAGTTTGGGGATTTCCATGATTATTTGTGTGTTTCTAATTTACACTGGTCCCCTCACATACATTTTTAATAACTCCCTTTTCACATCTATTTTTTCATCTCTTACATATAGGACCTTAATCAATTTAAATTCCAGAATCAAGATTTTTGATCATAAAAATGATAATAGCTCCCATTTATATGAAACTTTAAAGGTTTTCCTATGAAGAAAGAAATATGCCAGCTAGAATAAAAGAAAATGTTGCTTCCATCCAGAAAGTTAAGTAAGAAGTTGAATATAAGCCCAGTCCTGTTCCTCTAGGCACCCTCTCTAATTCTAAGCTCACAAAATAAGTAGGTAGGATATCATTGTCCCCATTTTACAAAGAAGGAAATTGAAACTCAGGAAAGTTCAGTGATATGCCCACAATTATTCTCATAAACTGCTTCAAGTTAGCTCTAGTAAACACCTGCATATATGTAATAAGAGGTTTCATCTGTCCCACCATCTGAGTGCCAAGAGAGATATTTCACAACTCTCATTCAGACAGTGAAGCCAGAACAAAACCATGTATATATGTAAATTACCGTGAAGGCACTCTAGGACCCCGCATCTAAGAAGCCCAGGAATAGAAGATCTTCTCAGGTCACCTGCCTGGCTTCCTGCAGCCATCCCAGCCCTTGCAACCTTCATCTAGGGAGGAATAACTTCCATGCAGACACAAATGAACAACTGTCTCTGGAGGTTCTGCAGATCTCTTAATATCCACTGGTACTGAAGAAAAAAGTAGATCTTTTAAAGATAAAATAGAGACTTTGTCACTTTCAAATGGTTCAACACAAGAAATTGGAAATGAAATTTAAAAAGATGAATTATAGCCTTCCTTGTTGTTGAATCCTAAGGATCACTGGGTCTTCCCATTTGAATTGCACCAGTATTGACCTATATTGATTGTCTATTAGAATGAGACAATTTATCATGCTTTTCTATTTCTATCTCTATTCTAGTATGGTGCTTTGCAGATAATAAGACTTAATAAATACATTGTCATTCATTCATATACACATATATATATATATATATATGTGCACACATATAAACACAGAGATGAACATAGACATATACTAGCAATGGTATTAAAAAGATGAGCTTTTCCTTTCCTGAAAAACTAAGAATCATTAAAACCATTTTTTACTTTCCTGAAGGCAATCCAGTCTGCTTTTCTGTTCAATTCTAGTAACAAATATATGTATTATCTATCCTAGATAGGTATATTCATAGATAGATAGATAGATAGAGAGAGAGAGAGAGAGAGAGAGGGATGGATAGATAGATAGATAGATAGATAGATAGATAGATAGATAGATAGATAGATAGATAGATAGATGATAGATAGATAGATAGATGATAGAGATAGAGATATGCATATAAAATTCATCTAATAATGGACAACTCTATAGGGTATCCATTGAAATGCATGTTTAATTTGGGTAATAGGCATACTTCATCCACTTGATCTTTTCTGTATGGATGATCAAGTCAAACTCTTTTTAGTGATGAAAACTTCCCATGGAAGCAAAGATCTATTTTTTAAATACTAACAATCTACTGGTGTTGCTATATGTCAGCTAACATGGAGTGAAATAATCTTTAAAGCGTTCAAAATGAATATCATACAGAAAACAACTGAGAGAAATATAGTGGGTATAACTTGATTTCAACAAATAACCAATAAGAAACTTTGAAGAACAGGAGTAAAAGAGGACTTTAACAAATCAATTACAAGAAAAATAAATGAGCCAATGAAAGTGAGTGATTTCAGATTGGCAGTTAGATTGTTTCATTGGCATTTTCACAAAAGTGAAAGAAAACAAGAAAGGTCTATAAGTTTGATGGACCCTCTCTGGTAGAAGGATATAAATAAGAGTCACACAGGGTGAGCAGAGGTAGATGGGTTGTAATCTCCATTGCTTGATGGAAAGTTCAGAAATGATGAAGTCATAGATCCATTAGAGTATTTATAGATATACATATCAGATATAGATTCAAATAAATATACATGCCAGTGGATCATCTCAATGGACCTCCCATTCAACAGTATGGTACAATCTCTCCAAGTGAGAATTGCTACTTTCCTTTGACCTTAGGAGATCCTACTGTGTTGCATGGCTCAATAAATCAGTATTATATCATCTGATTCATGTCACTTTAATAAAGTAAGTATTTGTAAGAACTTGCCCTGGCAAAATAATTGTGTTGAACTAGGAATACAAAGCTTCTCTCTCAAGAAGCTTACATTCTTCTGAGATATAAAACATGTAAGCAAAAATATCAATATAAGATAAAGGAACTTACATTCTAATATGATATAAAACATTTAAATAAAAATATCAATACAAGAGAATTTCAGGAGGAAAAAACACTAATAACTACAGGCATCAGGGAAATCTTCCCAGTAGAGGTAGTACTCATGATGAATGACAGAATACATTCCAAACATGAGGGATAGCTGGAATGTGGAGTATTTAAAGGGCAATAATGTGAAACAAATATGATAAATAAGTTAAGCCCACTTATGAAGTGCTTTAAATATTATGCTGAGAAGTTTATATTAGCTCTTAGAGGCAATAGCATCCACTAAAATTATTTAGAAAAAATTAATATATTCAGATCCATTCTTTAAGAAAACTAATTTTAAGAAAAAAAATACATAAACAAGAAAATCTAGAGAACCTCTCCTTGAATAAAGAATTTTAAATTTTTATAATTCATTCTTCTCTAAGCTTCACTCCTGAATCTCCAGGCTTTCATTCCTATTTCTAGGTAGGCACCACCCACAATCTTTTTTAACTTCTTTTTTTATGTATTGTCTTCACTCTTAGACTATAAGTTTCTCAGGGTAGGTACTTTGTTATAATCTTATATTTACATTCCCAGAGATCAACAGAGTGCCTTGTACATAATAAGTGTTTTATAATTGGCTTTTTATTCATTTATTCAAGTCCAATTAAAATAATAACAGCTCATATGTATATATCACTAAAAAATCATTATATGCTTTCTCAGTTGATAGCTGAATCATTATTATTCCTGCTTCATGCACTGGAAACTGAAGCTCAAAGAGGTTTGACTTGTTCACAAAAATATAAACTGCCAAGTCACAGAGCTGGGACTTGAATAGATGTCTTATTATGACTCTGGGACCAGTGCTATATCTCTAGTATCACACTTTTTTAAAATAACAGATATGTTCTTTCCTCAAGATGGGGAACAGACTCTGAAAATTCACACCCCTCTCCCCCAAAAATTCTTTAAGATCTTCAAAAGAAAAATTTTTTTAGAAATTTAAATATCTTTGTACTGGCTGTTCCACATGCTTAGAATGCACTCCTTCATCTATGCCTCATGGAAAATCTTTCTCTTCCCTCAAGATGAAACTCAAGCACAGCCTTTTAATTGTCTTTCTTAATTTTATTGCTAGTACTTCCCTTCCCTATTACCTTGTATTTCTATGTATTTGTTCTCTTGATCTTTTTATGTATCCATTAGATAGATAGATAGATAGATAGATAGATAGATAGATAGATAGATAGATAGATTAGATAGATATTCACTTTTTTGTCTATCTCAGTTAGAATGTAATTTTTTTAAGAGTAGAAATTGTTTCATTCTCTGTATTCTATATTCCCTCTGCCTATCTCCATGCCTGTCACAAAGCAGAAGCTTTTAAAAATATCTGTTAATTTATTAACTTGCAATTGTTGAGCAAATTTCAATTTGTATTTTTAAACTTTATTTCTTTTTGTTTTAGGTTTTGCAAGGCAATGGGGTTAAGTGGCTTGCCCAAAGCCACACAGCTAGGTAATTATTAAGTGTCTGAGGTCACATTTGAACTCAGGTACTCCTGACTGCAGGGCCAGTGCCTATCCACTGTGCCACCTAGCCACCCCTAAACTTTATTTCTTTTTTTTTAGGTTTTTGTAAGACAAACGGGGTTAAGTGGCTTGCCCAAGGCCACACAGCTAGATAATTATTAAGTGCCTGAGACTAGATTTGAACCCAGGTACTCCTGACGCCAGGGCCAGTGCTTTATCCACTATGCCACCTAGCCACCCCCCTACTTTATTTCTAAAACACTTAGTATTCTCTTCTTTTTATGTAAAATTAAACATAGGACAGGAAGTTCCAGGCATAAACTGAACCTGTAGACCAACTTCCTTTATAGATTAGAACAGTTTCACCCTCTATTAATTACAAAGATATCTTCTGTTGTTTTTTTTTTATCCCAACAGGTTTCCATTCATACCACTCTGACAGGAATGGAGAAATTGTTCCTTTGTAATACACTTCCACTATTTGTTTGACCTCTTCACATGCTGCTTTTTCAATAAGTAGAAGTTCTATGCTAGAACTTTTCATTAGAACTTAATTTTTTTAATTCAATTTTTTTGGTAAAGCTAGGTATTATGACTTTAGGCAGTAAAAAACATTTCTGTAGCAATACTCTGAACTCACTCACCCAGAACAAGGCTTCTAACTCTCCCTTTCAATGATAAAGGTCTCATTTTAGTTATCACACACACACACACACACACACACACACAAACACACACAGACAATGCCTATTAAATACTAATGACTAACACCTCAGTCCCGTTTCATATCAATTAGCTTTTTACAAAGGGATACATACTTCAAAGAAATGGCAAAAACGGAAGTATAGACATCTAGGGGCATGTTCTCCATTATACCATTTCATTCCCAGGAAAGAACAGACTCAAATTTGAAGTATTTTCTACATAGCATTGGTTCCACTAATTTCACTTTCAAGTGTGTCATGATTGTTTGCCTCAACTAACACTGAATTATGTCCCTTAGATTATTCCTCAGAGCCTCACTGCTAAGCTATTTAAGTTTAAAACACTTTATAGACTGCACCACTTATGGTGCCTTTCTTTCCTCAAAGTTGTAGCTATCTACAATACTCCTGCACCTGAAAGCAGTAAGACTAGAACCAATAGAGAGAAGAAATGATGGAACCATGCACTCATGGACCACATGTGATCATTAGTGCTGGTAGGAAGATAAAGGCTTATGGTCTTTCTCCTCACCAAGGGAAAAGTTGTTGCCTCCTCACTTAAAAATAGTCAGCCGGAAATGAAGATAAATTTTCACTATATCTAGTTAAGACCTTTGGAATGCACTCCAGTCAGTTCTGGGACAAAAGTCCATCCATAATCCATCTTCTCATCACTTGGTTAAAAGAACTACTAAAAGGGCAAGTTACAAATTTCAGAGCAAACATCATACTACCTTTCCAGAAGCAAGCTCCATAGCCTCTTCTACATGATAATTATACCAGGCAAGCATATTACACATGCTCAACAACCATCCCTCTTACATTAGAACTTTTTAAAATGGCTTGAAACTCTTTCTTGAACAGAATTCCTGGAAAATTAATATCCTATATTTTTTCAATAACCCTTTTTCCTCCAGATCCTCAAAGAGTTTCTCAATCATTGACCCATCACTTTCCATAATTGTTATAACAGGATAGCCAACTTTAAATTGTGGTGGTATCAGGAGATGGAAATGGAAATCCATACTTTAAATTTTTCTCTGTTCATTTTGCAGACCAGAGTATTGAAAAGACAAATAAGCAGTCCCCTAAAGAAACTAAAAAATTAAACAGCCTAGATAAACCTTAAATAAGATATAACTAATATATTTCACTATAGACCAAAGTTTGGCTCAAATTTCCCTTTTTTACTCCCTTCACACAAGAGAAAAGATAAAAAGTAGATTCTTTTAAAAGCACGTATTTCCTCCCACTGGGAAATCTAGGATTTTGATCCTAGCTTTAATTAATTCCTCTCAATCAGGAACAAGTAATTTCTGTGACTACCATGGTCTGAGTCACTTGGCTCTAGTTATAACAATGACTTACTCTTTAAACTAAGGAGAAATTATTCCATTGTAGCAATTTTCTAATGATTTCTCAGTTATCTTTAAAAGTTTGGCTAATGACAAAAAAAAAAGAAAATGATCAATATTGGAGAAGATATGGGAAATCTAATGCATTGTTGATGGAGCTGTGAATTGATCCAGCCATTTTGTAGCACAAATTTGAACTATGCACAAAGGGCAATAAAACTGTGTATACCCTTTGATCCAACAATACCACTATTAAGTCTATAAGGAGATCATAAAAAGGGGGAAAGATCCACATGTACAAAAATAAAATAGCTCTTTTTTGTAATGGCAAAGAATTGGAGCCTGGGGGAATGCCCATTAATTGGGGAATGGCTGAACAAGTATATGAATGTGATGGAATATTATTTTCTATAAGAAATCATGAGCTGCTGGCCTTCAGAAAAGCTTGGAAAAACTTGAACTGATAATGCTAATTGAAATGAGCAGAATTAGGAGAATATTGTACACATTACCAGCAACATTGTGAGATAATGAACATGATAGATGCTGCTCCTCTCAGCAATTTAGCGCTTAAGAATAATAATAAACAAAATGTTATGGAAAATGCCATCTACATCCTGAAAAAAAACCCAAAAACTATGGAGACTGAAAGAAGAACAAACCCTACTATGCTCATTTTTTAAAATTTCTTTTGTGTTTTTTCTTTCTTTCTTGTGTTTTTCTCCTTAGTTCTAATTCTTCTTTCACAATCTAATTCTAATTCTTCTTTCACAACCTAATATGGAAATATGTTAAGCACTATGTACAATATATTTCAGATTGTTCTCTATCATAGGAAGGGGAGAGGAAAGGGAGGAAGAAAAATGTGGAACTCAAAAGTTTGCCGAAAAAGGATGAATGTTGAACACTACCCTTGTGTTGAATTAGAAAGAATAAAGAAATAATTTTAAAGTTTATGAAGTTTAATAATCAAATCATAAGAATGAATTCTCTCCTCACTTTCAGATCATGGAACTACAGATAATTATCCTAGAGTTTAGATATTTGAACTAATTAAATTTTGCGCATTATATCTTGGTACTGATATCTTCCATTTTTTCTCAACTACAAAATGCACAGTAAGTTTTATATCAAGGAAAAACTCTTTCAGAGGCACAAATTAAATCAAATTTATAAATAGACCAAGAACACAAAAAGTTTGTATTAAATGACTGTTGTTTGTAGGAAGAGATAAAACAGATGTGGGGAGTTGGAGAGAAAATTTTAAACCTGTACTATCCTTGCATTAATCTCCCAATAAACAGTCACACACACACACACACACACACACACACACACACACACACACACACACATACATACATACTTATATACATACAAATACACACAGAGCACTTATAGAAGCCCTGGCTCTTAGGGTGGGAAAGGAGATCGTCATGGTTATAGGAAGTACAAGAGAGCAACAGTACAAGAGAAACATTTGTGAGACTTTGAAGGAGAAGGTAAAGGATTTACTCACACCAGCACCAGAAAGTTGTTTTCCATGTCAAAAATTTGATGAAAATATGGCAAGGAAATTTTCACAAATTTTTCTATGACAATTTATGTTTTCAAAGTCATACAACTAACTGAAACATGTCAAATGCATGATATTCATTGTCCACAGGTTACAAAAATATTTTAATGTAAATTATAAAATGTAAAAAATAGTTTTAAAGACTCTCTTCCAATAAGTTGTAATTCATATATGTGATAAGATTACTTGACAGAAATAATCACAGAGATAATTTTAATTAATGGTCCTATAATTATCAATATCAAGCAAAAAGTAAGCAGGCAAATATTCAAACAGAAGAGGGGTTTCCTATGGATCATGAGTTTCGTCAGGTGCTCTTGATTATGAGTGATACTATACCAACTGCCAAATACCCCTTCAGTGAAATCCATGACCATTTCAGAAAGATCAAGCTAGTAATCTACACAGGAAAAAATTAAGTATATTAAGAAAGCATATTTCACAGAAAATGAAATCTTTGGAATTTGCTAAATTTGATTTTATTAATGTCTAAAGTTATATATAAAGTTATATAATGGAGAGCAGGAAGTGAGAGGAAGGACAAGATTGCCATCAAGAAGATGAAGAAGTCAGGAAAGTGAAAAGTACCAGTGGGAGTGAATTGAGCATGACCTGAGTCCCTCATAAAATGATGGTCTAAGCTAGAGATTCACCAGTCAAGAGTATGGTATCAAGGTGGAGGCACCCACTCTAGAAAATTGTACAATGATTTCAATAATCACTAATAATCTCTAAATTAAAAACCCAACTTGTCAATATCAATGTTATTCCAGTGATGCCATATGGCTACAAATCATGAAATATGACCATACCAGAAAAACTGAAATTTCAGGTAACCCAAATGACAATGGAGATATATGTGATGGCCATAAGTAGTCATGCATATTATCATCCATGTTTACATGCACAGAGTAGTACAAAAGACTAATGTCTTACATAAGTAAGTACATTAAAGAAAAGTATTATTGAAAGGGAAGATAGACAATTACAAGACAAGAGCAAAAATATTGCATACATAGTCTGTATTCTGTGTCAATATACATAAAATATTAAATGACCTAGAAGACATCCAGTATTTAAGGAGGGGGTCATCTGTAGAGGATTTAATGGAAAATAGACAAGGATCATATAGAATGAAAAGATTTGAATATGTAATGATCTGAGACACTACTCAAATTATCAATTTGTGAGATCATGAATCTTAAAGGACAGAGCAAGCACAAAGAGGAAATAAGGAAAAGGAGAACATACTAGAATCATGCAAAGGAAAGATTATTTTTTCTTCCTCAAAATGTTTCTTTAGAAGAAGTTAAATATATGAGTAAATTGCAACAATCTTTTTATTTTATTTTCATATACTTAATTTAAGTTACATTATTATTATTCCTAATTAAGAATCAAAGAAGCAAAAGTTAAATGTCTTTCCTATAATTCCTCAGCAAATTTTGACTTATCCCCAGAATCATTAACTCCTAATGTAAAAATCTCTCCAATTCATGTAAAATATGGTTCAATATATCTTCAGATTTCAGTTTTTATTTATATCAAAGTAAATATCAAATTCAAAGACAGATTTATCATGATAAATGGTAGGTAATTAGAGCAGTTTCAACTTGACTGTTTAAATAAGATTTTGACTCTGAAAAATGAAAAATCAGAAAAAGTAAAGACATTGACAAATTCCTATTTATTTATTACTTTAATCTAATTAAAGTGTTTCTTATTTTTCTCATTTGATCTTATTTCCTTAGACTTTGACATCAGGAGATATGGATCCAAATCCTGCCTAAACCACTAATTCCCTCTCCAAACCTCTGTTTTCTCCTCTATTAAATGTAGATAATAATAATTACAATACTTTCTCAAAAAGTTGTTGGAAGAAAGTGTTTTGAAATTTTTTTTAAAGTCAAATTAATATATTTTATTATAATTCTTATTACCTTCACAACAAGCCTTTTAAAGTGGGCATTAATTTACAGTTGAGGAAACTAAAGCTTAGAGATTAAAATTATTTACCCAGGATCACATACCTAGACAACTTCAAAGAGTAGGATTTGAATCCAGGTCTCTTTGAACTACCATCTCAGGACTTTGCTATATGGAGAAAAAATGGCCAAGAAACCAAGTCCTTCAGAAAAAAATCCCTACCCTGGTCTACTAAAAAAGACATTTGATATCAGAGAAATTACAATACTGAATATAAACTCATTTACAAAAATTTACAGAAATCCAGCCTAAAGAAAGTTTCAAAGAAGATAGTTAAATCAGACAGTCCCAATGAGCACATTCAAATGAAATTGGAAGGAGAAAATGACTATATTATAAGAATTTTATAATGATTTGTATACTCAGTAATAATGATGGGAACACATATTTGGTTTCAAAAACCTTGGTGACCAATGTTTTGTAAGGAGAGTTGAATGTAAACTCTATGAAAATTGTTTTATTTGGGTCTTGGTATTCCCAGCACCTAATACAGAGCTCTGCTTATGACAAATGCTAAATAAATATTTAGGGGATAGAAGGGAATAGAACATAATCTCAGGTTGGAAGGGTCTCAGAAGTCATTAGATCCCTTTCTACAATATATTTGATAAGTGATCATACTGTTTTTGTCTAAAGACTTCTAATAAAAGTAAACTCGCTCACTCCTCAGGCAGGAACAGGCTCAGGTTGCTCTTTTCAATTACTTTAATTTTTAAGAAATTTGTGGGGAGGTTCTTTATATTAAATTGAAATGTGACTCCCACAACTTTTACCCATTGTATATAAAACTATATTCTCAATTCTCTCAAGCAATCAAATGAACCATTCCAAAAAGTTCTGGACTTGAAGTCAGGGAAATCTGAGTTCAAACAAAACCTCAGATACATGCTAATTGTGTGAACCTGGACAAGTCACTTAACCTCTTTTAGCCTCAGTTTTCTCACCTATAAAATAGGAAAAAACTATACTACTGCCCTCCCAGGTTTCTGTAAGGATAAAAAGAGATGATATTTATAAAGCATTTTACAAAATTTAAAAATTCTGTAAAAATTATAGCTATAAGCAAAACAAATTTAATTGGTCTTCTACCTGACTTTCCTTCTGGCTCATTATTTCGGACACTTGTTTGTTGTTTTCCCCCTCTTAGAATATATTGCCTTTTAGAAGTATAAGACTTTATTTTATTTATCCCATTTCATTAGATTCTGCCCAATATTTTAGTATTTCATGGTCCTTTGGAATCCCAACACTTATATCCAGGATATGACAAAGCTATCCCTCTTAGTTTTGGCACCTAAAAATTTAATAAAGATACCATTTCTATCTTTATCCAAATCATTTACTTGATTTTTTTGATACTGATTAAAAAGTGCTGAACAATAGAGGGCTAATCCTAGATATGGCTATCATTGGAGACTTATTCTAAATTGACATTGAACTATTATTGCCTTCTCTTTGTGTCTGGATAGTTTAACAATTCTAAATTCATCTAGTTGTGTACACATTCTTCCAACTCACATACAAAAATAGCATGCAATATTTTAATGATGTTTTGCTAAAATCTAAATAGAACAATCTAGTAACTGTCCAAAAAAAATTGAAGTTAGCCTGCCATGAGCTGTTTATGATGGAGCTGTTCTATTTATTCATGTTCACTGATTTCTTTTATGAATGTTCAATAATCATTCCTTTGATATGTCCTAGAATTTTGCCAAAAATTAAATTAAGCTCACTGCTCCATAGTTTGCTCATTCCATTCTCTTCTATTTCTTGAAAATTATATTTCTTGAACCTTTCTGATCTATATGATTTATCAAAGATCTGTGAAAGTGCCTCAACAATCAGATGTTCTGGTACTTTTATTAACCTGGAATATAGTTCTTCTGGACCTGACTAGACGTCACTAAGGGTAATTGGGTGTAGAATTTTTTTTAGCTAATATCCCTACATATTTTGGCCATCAACACCTGATTGATCATTTTTGTTTCATCCTTTCTAGTTCAAAGAATATTCTCTCGTCAAAGAAAATAGAAGCATTAAAGATGAGCAGTTGTGCATTCTGTCTGTCATTAGTCATCATTGCCCCATCAATAATAGTGATCCTAACCCCTTTCTTTCCTATATAACTAAAATAAATAAATATTCAACAGCAAGAACTATTGTTGGGTTTGTTCCTTTAATCCCCCTTTTAAAAGAGGGGAACCCTGTTCCCCAACCCTGTTGGCTCTGGAGTCAAGAAGGAATACCAGGTTCAGTTTTGAAGGAGCCTGGTCTCTAATAAGAAAAGGAACCCTTTATACCACTATTCAAAAGACCCGATAAAAAATTACTTAATCTTAGGTTTAGCATAGGTCCAAGGTATCCTCAAGCAAGATAAGAAGAAAAATATTCAATATATAATCCATCATATAATCAATAATAATTA
Source organism: Macrotis lagotis (assembly GCF_037893015.1). NCBI lineage: Eukaryota > Metazoa > Chordata > Mammalia > Peramelemorphia > Peramelidae > Macrotis > Macrotis lagotis. Next base: position 158,663,329 of record NC_133666.1, on the reverse strand, counting down.
TCATTTACATAGTGCTAATATGTACCAAGCAAAGTTTATACTTTACAATTTTTATCTCATTTGATCCTCAGCAGATCAAATGTTATTTTTGAGGTAGATGTTATTATTATTATCTTAATTAACAGAAAAAGAAATTGAAGCAATCAGAAGCTAAATAACTTATCCAAGTTAGTAAAGTGTCTGGGGTTAGATTTGAACTCAGATCTTGTTTTACCCTGGCTCAGCATAATTCTGTCTACTGTACCACCTATCTATTTAGTTACTCCTCATAAAATATAAGATTATATGTAAACATCAAACAAGATTTATGATGTAATAACAACTTACAATTACTATTATAGACTTCCAGGAGGTTGATCCTTGAAATATTAAAGCATGAAGCATCTATTGGACTTCTAAAATAGCATTTCACCTTCACCTCAATCCAAACAACTCCCTCCAGGTCCATGTTTTCTGGCAAGTTAGCCCAGGGGTTAGGTTTATCCTATCTTCTCCAAGAAACCTGGAACATTTACTAGGAGCTCTTTCCAAAGTGCAGTTGTTACAAATGGAAGATCCAGGAACTTCTAACTTCTCAAACTCACACAACTAGTTTCAAGACTAGACATTTTCTCTCAAGATCATTTTGGGTCATTTCTGCTCAACAAAGAAATAAAATAGTGAATATAATCAGGAGCTTGGAGGTCCATGCTCAAACTCACTTTAGCCAAAATATGATATGTGCTTGTGATCAATATATTCCTGGAGTGGGGGAAAGCTCCTGATCTTTCCTTACCTCCTCAGAGGAAGGTTTGAAGATTCCTTCCTCACTAGACAGATGGGAAGAGAGAAAGAAAGAGGAAAGGCAAAATCAGTCCCTTTACCATCCATTAAATGCTCCATTCTTCTTGATCTAGTGTCAGGTCTATGCTGGAATCAGCTCTAATCAGGTCATACTTAGTATGACCATTTATGCCTCAGAAATCTGCAAATGTGACAAATGTGACAGGACTTGATTTATTGCTTTCTTGATTGTCTAGACTTAAGAAAGTGTTAATGGTGTAAATTAAACTTAAATTTGTTTATTTGGCAGCTACCAAGGTGATTTCTCTAAAGTACAATTCTGACCACTTTACTTCCCAACTCAATAAAATTCAATTGCTCCCCATTATCTCTAGGATCAACTATAAATTCCTCAACTTGACATTTAAAGTTCTTTACAACTTGGTTCCATTTTTTCCAGATTTATTATAAGTTACTCTCGTCCTTGTACTTCAGCCAAAGTGCTGGAATCTACCCAAACTGGGAATCTTCCTGTTCCCCAGACAGAACATTGTCTCCTTTCTCTGTGCCTTTGCACAGGCTGTCCCTCATTCTTTGAATGCATTTTCTCTTTTTTTGTCTTTTCTAGTCCCTGGCTTCCTTCCTTAGCTCAAGTACCAATTTTTGTAGGAGGACTTTCCTGGTCCCTACAACCACTCTCTTTTATATATAATAAGTTTCTGATAAACCATAAAAACAAAAAGAAATTGGGAGATCTTGAACTATGCAAACCAAATCTTGTCTTTGGTTTAATTTATTCTGTCATTTCCAAGTCTTATAAAATTAAACTCAGAGCAGGGTGGTGCAAGTGGATAGAGTTCTGGGTCTAGACTCATGAAGACTCATCTTCCTGAGTCCAAAGCTAGCTTCAGACACTAACTGTAAAAGAACTGGAAAAAGAAATGACAAACCACTTAATTTACCTTTGCCAAGAAAACCACAAATGCTTCACCAAGAGTCAGACTTGACTGAAATGAATCAACAACAATTAAACCTATTAAATTTCAAATATACCATTCTTGTAAAAATGTAACAATGCTTTTAAAACACAATTACAGGGGCAACTAGGTGGTGAAGTGGATAGAGCACCGACCCTGAAGTCTAGAGGACTTGAGTTCAAATGTGGCCTCAGCCACTTAATAATTACCTAGATGTGTGATCCTGGGCAAATCACTTAACTCCTTTGCCATAAATTTTCTAAAAAAAATTTTAAAACATAATTACATTCACCAGACGAGGCTATTATTCCATTCAAGAAGACCCTGTGGCTAGTCAATTAATAAAAGTGGTCATAACAAAATTAAATTTAACATTCTGATAGGAAAAGAACCCCCCCCCCAAAAAAGAAAGAAATCCAACAGCTGTTCAGTTCTGTTGTTGGTTATTTTTTTAATTTTACCATTAAAAAATGACATCAAGGAGAACAAAATGAAAGGTAAAGTTTTAAAAGTCAATAACTTACAAGAAGCCTGGAGATTATTTTAAAAATACCTTATTGGAAGCCAAGGATAAATGTTGAGTAGGATGAAAAATAACAGGTACTGAGGAAAAACAAACCCAGCATGGTTAACTAGCACAGTTGATGTAGTTATTAGAAAGGGAAAAAGGCTTCTTTTCCAAAAACAGAAAAAAACTTCTTGAAAGGGAAGAACAAAGAAAGTCCCCAATTAGCCTAGTCAACTGCAGGTTACAAATTAAGCAACCCCAAAACAAGTTGGTATTTTGTATTTTATTTTTCATCTTCATCATGTTCAATTTATTTATTTTTTTATTTTTATTTTTTTTTAGGGTTTTTTTTTTTTGCAAGGCAAACGGGGTTAAGTGGCTTGCCCAAGGCCACACAGCTAGGTAATTATTAAGTGTCTGAGACTGGATTTGAACCCAGGTACTCCTGACTCCAGTGCCGGTGCTTTATCCACTACACCACTTAGCTGCCCCTATCATGGTCAATTTTTATAATTATATTTACTTGCTAGATACCTTCTGTTGGATTATAAACACTCTGATATTGGGTATTATGTCTAAATATTTTTGTTTCTCCCCATCATCTATCAGTGATAGATGAGATTAACAACTGACTTATAAGAACATACAGAAGGTATAAGAACATACTTAAATGTAACATACAGAAGAGATCAGAAATTAAATAAGCATCATGCTGTGCCAGGCACTCCAGAAACAACCATTTGATGATCATATTATAACAGATGAATTCAGAACATAAAAGATCCAGGATTGAAATTTTTACCTTCAAATCTCCCTCAGGGTTTTTTTTTTTAACACATTCCTTCTTTGATCAGTAGGTCCTCTTCTTTAATTCAGCAATAAGAAATTTTAAAACTAAATCTCGGGGGGGGGGAGAATGTACATCCAACAAACTCTTAAATTTAATATGCATTGTTAAAATTTTCTCCGTAACTTGTCTAGACAACCAACAAAGCATAAAATCAAAGAAATTTGTGACATCTAACAATTTAAATGTGTAAATGTTCACAATGAAAATTTAACAATTGACCCTTCAAGCACACCCACCTAACCCCCTAAGGAATGAGAGAAGCATAGAAATGGGGGAAGGAAACAAATCCAGTCCATTAAACCCATCTTTTTCAAAAATTTCACTCCTTTCCTTCCTGTCCTCACCATTTTACTGGAAAAGGAGCATAGAACTTTTGATTGATTTCACTTTATAAGGGCAAATCCTCTGTAAGCTCTCCCAACCATCAGAACTTGGCAGCTGACAAAATCTCTGTTGCCCCAATTAGAGTATAATCCTTATTAGTCATTGTTCTAATGATTCATTAGTTTGCTATTTAAATTTTTCCTGTAGCATTACAAGTTACTTAGTAGTGGAAACCCATCTTCCATAGAAACTCCCCAGGAAAGAGTAACCCAAGTGCAGTATATCAATAATCCAGAGGCATGCCCCAATTCTCTTTCATCCTTCATTGCTGCTCTTATTTTCTTCTCTTATTACATTGTGCTCAGTAGCATCGAACATTTTTCAGTAAATCTTCTAAGTGGTAGAGCATACTTTCCACCTGTAGCCCACTAGTCCCTGCCTTTATTAGCATTGCTTTTTTCACCTATATTATTATCATATCTGCTAACTGAAGCAGACCTCTGTTCTGCTCTTGGCATTATTCCTGAAGTTGTTAGGCTACAAATAGCATATGAACTATTCCTTTCTGCAGCCACACTGGCTCTCAAGTAGATAATCATCTCCCAGGTGAAGGATCAGCCTGCTAAGGATGACTCTGGCAAAAAGCTTGACAGCAATAACTAGAAAGAGGACCCTTTGTGATTGTCACAGAACAATCAATTCCCTTTGCCTTTATAGAGCTACACAACAGAAGCATCCTTGAACTCCTGGGTAATAACATCATAATAATAATAATAATACAAGATTTTAGTCAGCTTTTGCATAAGCAGAGAACCCCCACCTTGTAAATCTCAACTGGAATAGATTCAGCAATAGGTACTTTATCACAAAAGAGGCACCTAATAACATTAAAAATCTCTTCTTCAGTTGTAAATTTTGAACTGAACAAAAGTTTTGATACTGTTAGTCCTGAGAGTTTATGGAAAATTATGTCAAAATTTGATTGCCTAAAGAAGTTCTCCAGTATTATTCAATTTCTTGGTGACACTCATACCCAGATTCTGGATAATGGACAGTGTTGTCAAGCTTTCTCAGTCAACAATAGCGTGAAATAGTTAAAGGTTGTGAGCTTGCATTCATGTTTTTAACACTATTTTTTTCAGGCATGTTGTCAAGTGCCTACAATGAGAATGAATATGGCATCAAGGTCAGCTAATGTACTGATGGTGAATTATTCAAACTGGAAAGACTACAAGCCAAGACGACAGTGAAGGAAGTGTTGGAATATGATTTTTTTTGTTTGCAGATGATTGTGCACTCAATACAACCTCTGAAGATGAGATGCAACAAATTATGTATTCATTCTTTACTGCTTGTGCCAGTTTGGGTCTAACAATTAACACAAAGAAAATGCCATCTATATGTGGAACCACTGGTTACAGCAAATAGAGAAATTTGGATTTGGATTAGTTCACTTGGTTTGGCAGTATGTTTTACAGGGCGGTACACATTAATAATGAGGTTGATGCATGCATTTCCAGAACTAACTCAACATTTGGGAGACTACAAGGAAAAGTATGGGAAAGAAGAGATAGTAGACTGAATATCATTGTGCTGACCTCATTGCTATATACCTGTGAAATCTGGACAGTACACCAGTGCAATGGCAGAAAACTGAAATGCTTCCATTTGAATTGTCTTGGGAAAATTCTGAAGATCATGAGGCAGAATATGATTCCACATACCAAGGTCCTTTTTTGAACTAAACTCTAAACTACCAGGCATGTAACTACAATGAGTGCAACTCCAATGAACTGGCCACATTGTTCAAATGCCAAATGTACATTTGCCTAAAAGAACATGTTACAGAAAATTCACACAAGGCAAACACTCTATCTTAAGTACTTTGGAACTGGTTGCACAATGTGAAAGACCCTGGCACAGGACCACTCAGTATGACATGCCCTTTGCAGAAAAGATGCTGTGTTCTATTAGTAAAGCAGAATTGAAGCAGCTCAAAAGAAATGCAAAGTGCACAAATTTAGAGAATCCATTCCAAATGTTTACATGGACTATTTGGGCCTGATCTATGGTAGAGCATTCCTAACTTCTATTGGTCTGATCAATCACAATCAAACACTCTGTAACTTGGCTCTAATAGTGATATCGTTTTGATCCTCTTCAAAAGCCAAGGATAAGAACCAACCAACCATATGCTAATTGCCCTTCTGCCTTCAAGGCACAATATTTAAAAATCAAAAGCTCATTCATAACTGCCTCTACTTGCCTAATGTGCAAAGACAGTTTGTCTTCACTCTCCTTATATTGACAATTCATCCTCTTCAAAGCTGTCAGTAAAAACTAGGGAATATTTTTGCTTACCCTATCAAGTTCCTCACACATACATAATGACAATCACACAAGGGAAATGGAAAGAAACTTTTTCCTTATACCACTGGAATAATTCCCCATATACCTCACATAGCATTTTTGCCACATGAAATAATATACCAATTTTGACTAAAGAAAAATTTTGGATTAGTTACAGTTACATATTAATCCCTGATATATTTTGTTGCCCATTATGCCTTCCAACTCTCAAATCTAACTCAATTTGTGGCACATATAAAGTACTAGTATTTGTTTATTAAGTTATTGATTATCAAAGATAATTAATAATTAACCTTATACTAAGCCACAAGACAAAATTCTAAAAAGAGAGTGAGAGAAACAAAAAGCTAGAGGCTGCTTAATTTTTCTAACTTTATACCTAAGAAAAAAAGATAAGAAAACTTAAATGTGTTTTATAGAACCATGGTCCTAGAGCACAGGTATTATGCCTCATTCATTCTTATTACTCCATCAGTGCTTATCACATCATGCACATAGTAGGTATTCAATAAATTTTGTTGAACTGAAAAGTAATTTAAAAGATTGTGCATTTGTTTTGTGGTAATGTTTTTCAAAAGTACATCCAGAAAGCTGAGGCATCTTGAGCCCTTTCAGTGTTTACCTAAAATCATGCATTGACTTGGGAAAATAATTTCCCTGCCTTTTGAAATGTTTGACCTAGTAAAGATTAAATTTCTATGAGGCTTTTTATGTCTTGTGTATAAGGGAAGGCAGGGCCTGATGAGCAAGGAAATGATCTTCCTGGGGTTTCAAGAAATAGACAGAAAAAAATAGGCATTCTCTTTTTACTCCTGTTTTCTGTGTTGATGATTATCTTGTTGACACTCCAGTTCCCTGACTAATAGTGATAACATAAGTCACATAGGCTTAGCTGAGATAAAAGTATATATAATAGCAGGGTTGTTCCCACAGAAACTAAATCCTGCTGAGAATGTTAGCTCATTCCTATTTACTCAGAAGTCATGAAAAGAAAGAAATAGGTTCTAAAACATTTATTCCAAATAGTATTTTGCCCCCTTATTACTTTAAAGGTACCTTGACTTCCAAACAGTTATTTCCCATCCATTAAGAAAACCCACTGGGTAGAATATTTACGTGACAAAATAAATTTATTTCAGATATTAAGATACAATACACATTAAACCAATTCCATCATTTTTAATATTTGCTCCAAATCATGAGCAGATAAACTTTCCATTCCCACATTATAAGATTCTCTTTTTCCATATGCCAACCAACCCTCCTCATTGTAAGATGCCTCCAGAGACATGCACTTATCTCTTCTCCTCCCAGCAAAGAAGTGCCAGTTTTCTATTTGCCTGGAAAGGCAGGAAATAACCAATTCTGCCATTTTAGGAAATGGGTGGATGGAGACTCTGGCCAAAGAGCTCCTGCCCAAAAAGCACTGAACCAGAAGTGAATAGACTCACATTCTTAAACCAACTTACTCTCTGACTTTGGTCAAATCAGACTCCTCTGAACCCTGAGTTATTTACCATTAAAATAAAGAACTTGAACCAGATATAACAAGGAACACATAAACTGCCTTAAAATTAGCAAAGCATTTTACATGTATTATCACATTTGAAGTTCCCAACAATTTTGGAACATTCTATTATCATTTCTATTTTGCTGAGGATAGAGAAACTGAGGTAAACTGGTTAAATGACTTTCCAGGACCACACAGTAAATGTCTGATGCAGTCTTTGACCTCAGGTCTTTCTATCTATAAGTTCAGTATTGTGTCATTCATTAGCTATTTCTTGAGAAAAATCGATTCATCTCTCTGGGCTTCAGTTTTCTCATTTGTAAAATGGTGGGGGGAATCAGGAGTGGGTATACTATATGAATCTTGAAGACCACTCCAGCTCTGACATTCTATCATTCTATGGTTCTAAATTCATTCTCAGTTATTTTCCTCTCTCCTTCTCCTTCTCCTTCATAGGACAATGGTAAAAGAAAAGGTACATTTTAAGTCCTTTTCTTATACTTAACCAACAGATGAGAGATATGTGAAAATACTCCCAAAGATTTTTTTTTAGGTTTTTGCAAGGAAAATGGGGTTAAGTGGCTTGGCCAAGGCCACAAAGCTAGGTAATTATTAAGTATCTGAGGCTGGAATTGAACTCAGGTACTCCTCACTCCAGGGCAGGTGCTCTATCCATTGCACCACCTAGCTGCACCCAACTCCAAAGATTTGAGGGCAGCAGAAGCACCACCACTCCTTTCCAATCACTTATTTATTTGTTTGTTTGTTTGTTTTGAATTTACAATTTTCCCCTAATCTCCCTTCCTTCCCCCCACCCCCGCAAAAGGCAGTCTGTTAAGTCTTTACATTGTTTCCATGGTATACATTGATCTAAGTTGAATGTAATGAGAGAGAAATCATATCCTTAAGGGAAAAAAATAAAGTACAAGAGATAGAAAAATTACATAAAAAGATAACAGGTTTTTTCCTAAGTTAAAGGTAATAGTCTTTGGTGTTTGTTTAAACTCCACAATTCTTTCTCTGGATACAAATGGTATTCTCCATCACAGATACCCCCAAATTGTGCCTGATTGTTGCACTGATGGAATGAGCAAGTTAATGTTGCTGTTAGGGTGTACAATATGTTCTTCTGGTTCTGCTCATCTGGCTCAGCATCAGTTCATGCAGATCCTTCCAGGCTCCCCTGAATTCCCATCCCTCCTGGTTTCTAACAGAACAATAGTGTTCCATGACATACATATACCAGTTAATTAAGTCATTCCCCAATTGATGGACATTTGCTCAATTTCCAATTCTTTGCCACCACAAACAGGGCTGCTATGAATATTTTTGTATAATTGACCTTTTTTTTCATCATCTTTTCAGGGTATAAACCCAGTAGTGATATTGCTGGATCAAAGAGTATGCACATTTTTGTTGCCCTTTGGGCATAATTCCAAATTGCTCTCCAGAAAGTTTGGATGAGTTCACAGCTCCACCAACAATGTATTAGTGTCCCAGATTTACCACATCCCTTCCAATGTTAATCATTGTCCATTCTGGTCATATTGACCATTCTGAGAGGTGTGAGGTGGTATCTCAGAGATGCTTTAATTTGCATTTCTCTAATCAGTAATGCTTTAGAGCAATTTTTCATATGACTATGGATAGCTTTGATTTCCTCATCTGTAAATTGCCTTTCCATAACCCTTGACCATTTGTTAATTGGGGCAAAGCTTGGTTTTTTTGAAAATTTGAATCAGTTCTCTGTATATTTCAGAAATGAATCCTTTGTCAGAAATACTAGTTGTAAAAAATTGTTTCCCAATTTACTACATTTCTTTTGATCTTGGTTACAGTGGTTTTGTCTGTGCAAAAGCTTTTTAATTTAATGTATTCAAAATTATCTAGTTTTTTTTTTTTTTTAATGATGACCTCCATCTCTTCCTTGGATCCCTTTCCATAGATCTGACAGGTGAACTATTCCTTGATCTAGTTTGTTTATAATGCTTTTTTATGTCTAAATCCTGTATCCACTTTGATCTTATCTTGGTATAGCCCAATCACTTCTTTAAAAGGAAGGAAAATAGCACCTTTATTCTCTTTAAGAAACATCCTAGTAGACTGTAAGGACACCTTTGCAACAAGATTCTAAAGCTGTTGTCCCAGTCCATTCTGGCATTGACAAGTTGGGTACCCAAATCAAAATAAAACATTTTTCCCTCTTCCCCTTAGGGTCTTAGCAGTTCCCTTGAAGTAATAAGGGGTTCTTCTAATGTTATTTCCCTGAACGTCTATCCAATGTGATCCACTAAAATCATTGTCAATGAATAGTATCCCAATATCAATTAATCTATTCCAAGTTCCCTAAATTATTGACAACCAATTAATATCAAATATCTTTTGCAAAGGGCTATTCACTAAAAAGGTATACCAAGAATCAAAAGTATAACTGATCATCTCTGAAATGGAGGAAACATTATCCTCTCTGAACACTTCCTTAGCCACTTAGGAGGATAGACTCAACTTAAAGTGGTGATTATAAGCCTCTCATCATTATATTCATTTATAGTTAAGGGATAGCTGATGATTGCTTCCTTTCAGGATGTAACAACTCAGTTGCTGAGTCAACCCATTGTGGGGCTAAGTCAAACAGGTTATTCCTCAAAACTGGCTCCTCACTGGACTGGGCCACTGGATTTCTGTTGGCTCTTCCAACATTATGAAAATGACTTCCAGGTCTGTCCCATCTCTGATACTCATTCACCTAAAAGTAGGGAAAATAATAAAAAGAGAGAGAAGAATCAATGTCATCCTGTATTAAAGGCCTCAAATCTCTCTCAGGTAGGAAGAATACAGCATTAGAAATAAGTCTCGCTTTCCATGGGGGAGGGGGGTGGGGGGAAGGAAGGAAGATTGAGGGGAAATCGTAAAACTCAAATAATATCTTTAATAAAAAAAAGGAAAAAAATTCACTGCCTACCTACTGCATGCAGTCAACACCCTCCAGTGGGGCCTGAAGCAAATTAAAATATAATTTGGAAATGTTTAACAAAGTAAATAAAATATGATATAATATAAAAAAAAAAAAGAAATAAGTCTCTCCTCTATTTCCTCCTCTGATACCAGGAAAGAGAGAAATTGGGTTCCTCAGTTGGAGTCTTGGTTCAGCAGACAATTGAAAAGCTTTTTTTTGTCATTCAGTAAGCAGACTTGAATCATTCACAGCATACCTGTTTATGTTCCTAATCAGGGAAGGGCCCTTTCATTAAGCATCATCATTGATTTACACATATGCCCACCATATGAATTGGCAACAGACAAAATATACTGCTCTGAGACTGGGCCCCTGCTGATCAGTACCGTGTTATCCTGGATAGTCTTTGTCTAATTCTGGTGGATTATGTGGGAAACTCTGGGATATTGGCTTCTGACAAAATATGACTCATCTGCTGAGTTTCCTATTTGCCTTCTGATCCAAAAGAATTCATCATGCTGGGTTCCACATCTGGTAGAAGAGGGGTTTCCAGCCCCTTTGGATGTCACCCCTCCCCAGGGAGAACAAGGTATGATTTCATCAAAACCTCTGAAGGACTCTACCCTTCTCTATTCTCAACATAATGGCAGCTGGGACCACTGCTCCTCTTGTGAAGTAAGGAAGGACTCAACTAACAAGGTTTGTCCCATGTTTTCTTCCTTTAGTATCAACCTTGTGAGAATCCAAAAGTCTGCAGTAGTGATGACAGCATTCTCCCTTTCCCTAGCTAGCATCAAAAAGTAGGGTAAAAAAAGAGTACACAGCTTCAAAAGGAGTCTAGAATTAATCTAAGTGTCAATATTAGTGAGAAAACTCTGGAAAGATCAAAATCAGCTAATTGATTGGACAGTGCCAACAGAAATGAAATATATTATGTCTAATTAGCAGTCTTGGAAAATTATATACTAAATATTATCCTTCCAGATGACTGTACTTGTAGTAATATATTTTTATGCACATTGTGATTCTCTTACATGCTCAGAACTGCTTTCTCTGTAGGAATAAATGACCTGTCATGGACCCAATTTATCCTGTGCATGAGTTACCTCTTTTGCTTCCCTGCTTTTCAGAGAAATCCTAGACTAGAGTCAAAATTAGCATTTTCTTCAGAGTAACTGGGGTGGGGATGATGATCTGATAAATATAACACTAAAAAAGCCTACATTCCTAAGAATTCAGGCGTTCTACAACCCTGAATGTCAATGGCTGGTAAAGACCAGAAACTTTAGCATCTCTAGCTTCTATGCTAGATTTTCCTAAGTATCAAAAGGCAATACTCTTCAAATCATATTATTCTAAAACATAAAAATAAGTCCAAAAGAAAGGCAGGAAAGAATAGTTCATTGATAAATGGGAAGATCTGATCTAGTTTGATTTAGGGGACTTCAGGAAGACTCTTCCACTCAAAAGTTCCCCTGCCAATGCCTGGTTTTTCTGCTTTTCAAAACACCTCTATTAAAGGTGGGAATTGCCTCTTAATTTATAAAAGAATCATAAAAACGACTAATGGACATCTAAGAGTAAAGTCTTTGAAACACATGGTAAGAACTAGTAATTAAGGTGAGGGTGAGGGTGAGGAGAGAAGATGGACAGAGTTACAAGTGGGGTCTTAATGTAGACAAACTTTTCCTGATTATTGAAAAATGTTAAATGTGGTCTCTGAGAACCTAGACTTGAATCTCTGCTGTGCTACTTACCTAAGACTGAGCTTTTCAACAGCAGAGGCTATATTTTGCCTTTCTTTGTACTTCATCACAGTGTCTGGTCCATAATAATTAATCTTAATTAATAAATGCTTGTTGACTAACTGATTCATGGAACCTTGGGCAGTTCATTCAACAGTCCAGGCCTCATTTTCCAAATGACACCTAAGATTCCCTTCCAACTATGGCTCCCAGGATTGTAATTTTGCCTTAGACCATCACTACTTGAACAATAAGACATATTTCTGTAAGCAGCATATTAATGTAAATAGACTAGAATGAACATAAATCAAAAAACAAGTGCCAAGACCAGTCAGAAACTTGGTCACACATTTTTTCCAAGACTTGGGCTTTATAGAACTGACTAGAACACATGGCATTCAGTAATGGTTATATGACAGAAACCCAGAACAAAGATAGGTTGGACCACAGCAAGGTGTTATTCTTTAGAGATATATAAGCAGTCATGCTCCAGATTAGATGATAGACATCTACCTGCATTACTAACTGGTTAAATGTGATAAGACCTGTGCTTAGAGACTTGACAAACCCGACTTAAAAAAGCTAGAGAGGTTAGAGAAATTTGGACCTTAGAGATCCCTGTGCAGGTTATTATTGCTACCAAACTAGGCAAACTTCTGCAGAAAAGTGGGAGAGTGGAAACGCTGAGCTCTGCATGTATTAGGTTGAACTGCTGACATCTAGCAAATGAGTTTTGGTTTATTAATTTATTTTTGTTTTTGTTGAGCATTTCTTGTTTTGGGGTTGTTAAGAGATTATAGATATAGTTGCATGTATATATAGATTACTTCAAGGAATGGCTGTTTTGGAATTGTTGTAAGCATAGATGAATAGATATAGATATAGATATGTATGTCTATCTAGATTTAAATCTAGATAGATGGAGATTTAAATATAGAGCATAGAAATAGCTACACACATGTGTGTATGTATAGGGATTACATAAAAGATTTATGATTTCATCTTTGTCAGAATTTTCTCCCCCATCCAAGGTCATAACCAACATCTTTTACTCTTTGTGTATAGCTTGAGATTCAGAGAATTTACATGAATTGTTCATAATCAGTCACATAGCAGCTGAAGCCCAATTTGTATCCAAGTACTTTCAACTCTAAGTTCAATATTCCTTTTACTATACCATGCTAAGAAATAGTGGCAAAATAAAAACACAAATAAGTTTTTAAACTGTTAACTTCACCATGAATCATCTCGCAACCTAAAGAATTTCAACTACCCATGCCCCATTCATGAAGATTCCAAAGGTAACTACGACCTCTCTACCATATCCCTGGTTCCACTACTACCTCTCCAATAATCATTAGCACAAAGGTATTTATAATGCTCAAGCTGAAACTGCTTTCCAGGTCTGATTCCTATTTAAATCATGCTACATGTAATACATATTGTTCTGATTCTAATACTTCACACATATTTATAAAAATGAGAATCTCATGTCAAATTTAATTATGTGTCACGTCAGAAAAATAACCACAGTCCTTCTCTGTTTTGCCATTGAAAACAAAAAAAAAAAAAAATACTCAGTCTGTATTTAAGATAAGACTAAAAACGAACTTCTTTGCCTCCTAGGTTTCCAGTCCACAAAGTAAACATGGAAGTATGAGTTGGAATAGAGTATTAGAATAGGATAGGATACCTGTACCTGAAACCATAACTACGGCAGGAACTATGAGCAGTACAGATTAGAGTAAACTGGTGAACCTCATACACAAGTCTCTAAACCTTTGTTCCCCTCCACTCCGTACTTCAAACCTGGGGAGAAGGAAATTTCTTTTTTTGGGATATTTAATATTTTATTTTTCCCAATTACATGTAGAAACAATTTTAACTTTTTTTTTAATTTCCAGTTCCAAATATTCTCACTTCTTCCCTTCCCCCTTCATTGATAAGGCAATTTTATATAGACTATACATGGTAAAGAATGCAAAACATTTCCATATTAGTCATGATGTAAAAGAAAACACTGACAAAAAGGAAATATGTTTTGATCTACATTAAGACTCCATCATGTCTTTCTCTAAAAGATGAATAGTATTTTTAATCTGAAGTCCATCAGAATTATCTTGAATCAATGTATTACATAGCTGTCATTCATAGTTGATTATCATATAATATTGCTGTTACCCTTGTACACTGTTATTCTGGTTCTGTTCATTTCACTTTGTCTCACTTAAGTCTTTCCAGTGTTTCTGAAATCATCCTGCCCAACATTTCTTACAGTACAATAGTATTCAGTCACAATCATATACCAGCCATTCCTCATTTGATGGACATCCCTTCAATTTCCAATTCTTTGCCAACACAAAAAGAGCTGGTATAAATAGGTCCTTTTCCTTTTTGTTTTTTCTCTCTTTAGAATATAGACCTAGTAGTGGTATTGCTGGATCAAGGGGTATGCATGGTTTTATAGACTTTGAGCATAGTTTCACATTGCTTCACATTTGTAGCCTTTGAGCATAGCGTCACATACCTTTCAAGAATTCAAGTTCACAACTCCAACAACAGTGTTTTAGTCTCAGTTTTCCCATGTCCCCTCCAACATTTGTCAGTTTCCTTTTCTGTCATATTAACCAATCTGATAAGTGAAGGGTGCTACCTCAGTTTTTAAATGTGCATTTCTCTAATCCATAATGATTTCGACTCAGTTCTCTTTAAATTTTTGAGAAGTGAGGTCTTTATAAAAACATTTGCTGGGGCAGCTAGGTGGCGTTTTATCCAGCCCTGGAGTCAGGAGTGCCTGGGTTCAAATTCGGTCTCAGACACTTAATAATTACCTAGCTGTGTGGCCTTGGGCAAGCCATTTAACCCCATTTGCCTTGCCAAAAAAAAAAAAAAAAAAAAACATTTGCTGTAAAAATGTTTTCATAATTAAAAATTATCATTTATTTCCCTCTATCTTATTTCCCCCATTTTCCTTTTCTTTCTCTCCTTTCACTCTGTCCTTTCCCAAATTTTTTTGACTACATCACTCAATCTTCCCTCCCTTCTATTAGACCCATCCCCCTTCTCTAATCCTCTTCCTCTCCTACTTTCCTTTTTTTCCCTTTGTTTTTTCCTTTTTTTTTTTTTGCAAGGCAAATGGGGTTAAGTGGCTTGCCCAAGGCCACACAAGCTAGGTAATTATTAAGTATCTGAGGCCGGATTTGAATCCAGGTACTCCTGACTCCAAGGCTTTATCCACTACACCACCTAGCTGCCCCCCTCTCCTACTTTCCTATAGGATAAGATGAATTTCTAATTGAAAGTGTGTATTATTCCTTCTTTGAAACAATTCCAAAGAGAGAAGAATTAAACATTCTCCCTTCACCTCCCCCATCTTCTCACTTTAAAATCTCTTTCACAGCTCTTTTGCGTGAAATAATTTACCCATTCTCTCACTTCCCCTTCTTACAAAGTATTTCTCTTTCATACTTAATATTTTTAGATATTTTATCATTATAATCAATTTACACCAATACCCTCTATGTTTACTCCTTTAATTGTTCTAATAATCCTAAAGATTTTACTAATTAAAAGTATCATCTTCCCATGTAAGCATGTAAACAGTTTAATCTTGTTGAAACCCTAACCATTGCTCTTTCCTGTTTAACTTTTTACACTTTACACAAATTTTCTGTTCAACTTTATCATTTTCATCATAAATGCTTGAAAGTTCTCTATTTTATTAAATATCCATTTTTCCCAAAATAATTATATTGTTTTTATATATGTATGTGATTCTCAATAGATTCTAAGCACTTTTGACTTCTGGAATATATTTCAAGCTTTCTCTGATCCCTTAACTATAAAAGATGCTGTTATTCTTACTATGTCTCTATGATATTTGAATTGTTTCTCTGACTGCTTGTAGTAATTTCTTGACTGGGGGAGCTCTGAAATTAGGTTAGAATATTCCTGGGAGTTTTCATTTTGGGGTTTCTTTCAGGAGTTGATTGGTGGATTCTTTTCATTTCTATTTTACCTTCTAGTCCTAGAATATTAAAACAGTTGTTCCTGATAATTTCTTTTAAGATGATGTCTAGGTTCTTTTTTTAATCCTGATTTTCAAGTAAACTAATAAACTTAAATTATCTCTTCTTAATCTATTTTCCAGTTCATTTTTCCAATGAGATATTGAACATTTTCTTCCTCTTTTTTTCATTCTATAGATTTGGCTCTTCTGACTTTTTGAATATTAGAAAGTTATATAGCTGATATTCATTCACCTAAGAGTAAGAAAAAAATGTGGCTCCACAGAGACAAAAGAATCAATGCCATTATGTACTAAAGACCTCCAGTACCTCCCAGGTAGGAAGAGTAGACCACTGGCAATAAATAATTCCAACCCCCAAGCAGTCATATTTCTTCCTTCAATGCCACAAAAGTTACTTTTGAGGCACTGACTTCTAAGATGAAAACCTAGAAATCATGTTTTAAGAGAATCACTGAGTCTTATTTAATTTCTCTTTTTCCATTCAAAAATGAGGAAATTAGGCTAGATAATTTCTCATACTATTGCCAGCTTTAAAAAAAAAAAGCTCTTTGAATTCTAGATAGGCTTACCCATTCAGAGTATTGTCAATATTGAAAGTGAAGAATTCAAACCTACAATGCATTATTGCAAATAATGCTGAGGGCAGCTAGGTGGATAGAGCATGAACCCTGGAGTTGGGAGGACATAAGATTAAAGCCAGGCTCAGACACTTGATACTTACTAGCTGAGTGACCTTGGGCAAGTCACAACCCCATTGCCTCATAAAAACAAAGAAAAATTTAAAAACAAAAAGAAAAAAAGATAACATAGCTCCTTTCTTATGGTCCAAAGCCCCTCTTACCACCTCTCACTCATCAATCTTGATTCCTTGAAGTATGTATCTTTTTTTTCAAATACATTTATCCTCTTCACTTTTTCATGCTGTAGTAACCAGCAGGCATTGTTGTAGAGGTCAAGATTAATTGTCTGAATTGTACTCACTACTTCCTATTTCCTTCTTCCTCTTAAAAGGGGAAGGACTGAGTCCTCCCAGACCAGTGCCATTAACAAACTTGATTTGGTACATAATTTTCCCTTGACCACCACCCTCACTTTCTGCTTTTCCTATCTCATTTAAGTCGAGAGTTGGAAATTCTTTACATTTAAAGGGACCTACACTAAGCACAAATAACAGTTCATTTTACTCAGAAGGGAGAAAGAAAATTTTGCCTATCATGAAGGATGTAGATTTATTTTAATTATTTTTTAAAAAATAAAAGTTTCCAATTCCCAGACCCAAGATTTGTAGATTAGATTACAATAGGATAGAATAGATTCAACTGATTTGTTTTTATTCCTGTGTCAATTTTAGCTAATCATTGATGTCTCCCATTGACTACCCCCTCCCTGTATTCCAAACAATGAATAAACACATAATTCACAATATTCTTGGTAACCATAGCTTGCAAGTGAAGAGAAAGCAAATAAAAATAGACAGCTAAGCACAGAGAGAGAAACAGATCATAAATAGATGCCATTTAGTGACCTATCAGGGGTATGGAAAAAATTGAAAAGAGAAAAATTCTTCTCACCTTCTTAAAAATAGGTTAGTCACTTTTCTCACAGAAAGGGAAACTAGGTGGTACAGTGTATAGAGTACCAGTCCTGGAATCAGGAGGACCTGAGTTCAAATGCAGACTCAGACATTTAATGCTTACTTAGCTGTATGACTTTGGGCAAGTCACTTAACCCCATTGCCTTGCAAAAAAAAAAAAAAAGAAAGAAAAATATTCTTCATGATTGAAGTTTTAGCCACAAGGCTCAGCCTCTATAATAAGGATATATTCTCTTTCTGATCACCACAGTTATCTTCCTCTCTTCTTTCTCTTCTAGTGCCAGACTGAAAACTACTGACATCATAGTTGTTGTTCAGCATCCAACCCTCCATCATCTTCTACTCTTGCAGAGTAGAAAAATCTTCCTATGAGCTAGTGTTAACCCCTACAGAGCCCCAACCCAGGTCAAGTTACCAATGTTCCATCTTCTCCTGGGGGGAAAAAATGTGAGAAAAACATTATAAGCCCTAGGATTATCAGAAAAAGTTTAAACTGTCTCTTTCATGAATTTTGCTTAAGCACTCTATCCCACACATAGGGGAAATAAAAATACCTCATTACAATGTCAGTCAGACTGATTGTATTGGCTGCTTGGCAAGCTCACAATTGCTGACTGGTGCAAGATAAGGTGAAAGCAGACAACAAAAGGTGCAGAGAAAAATATCTGCATTCCTAACTTCCTCTCTGCTACTCCCTACTGCTCAGTCTCCTCATGATTTGTTTTTTCTGGCTTCTCTTTGAGAGAAATGCTTCAGGAAAGGAAAGCTAAAAAGAATCAACTTCAGTCGATCAAGCATAAAAGCACTCTTCTACAAGACTTTGGCTGTTACAAATTGTGAAGAAAATGTTTTTTTAATCTGTTTAATCTTAGACTTCAACTTAACTCCCAACATCAAGTATATTTCTTAGCTCAATCCTCACACTCTGGTTGATCCTGGTTCCAACTCTTCTTCTCATTTGGATGTCACATCCAGCCTTTCACTTCTCAGCTCAGAGTTTCAAACCACTAACAGTCAATACAGGCACTGTAAAAACAATTCCATATTTTCACCTTCTTTCCAAACCAAGCTTTATCCATTCTACCTTTAACAAAAGGCTTTCAATTCCAGCATTCAGAAGATCCCATCCACAACTTTAAGGAACAGTATCCATTGTTGGAATAAGAATTCTATTCTAATAGTATTATATTTTTACCACTTAGTTTTATATTAGCATTTTAAGCTATAATGGTTTCAGATAATCAGGAGCAAATTGTAAATAATGCAAATATTCCTGATATTTAAAAATGATAATTAAATACTTGACTTATTTACCTCAAATTTGATGAATGTTTTTTATCTAGCAGGAAGTTGGACTATCTCAACACTATTTCTTTACCCACAGGCTCATGCTACATACAGGCAACGCATTTCTCATACCATGCATTCTCTTATACAAGGGTCCTTAATCTTTTTGTCTGTCTGGAACTTTTTTTACATTCTGAGAAGCCTATGGACTTTTCCCCAGAATAATATTTCAAAATGCATAAATTAAAGTAATAGGATCACAAAATTATGCTAAAATACAGTTATCAGAATTTTTTTAAGTTTGCAGATACCAGATTTTTAAAAATTGATCTAATTGAAGTAATATTTAGCCTACCGATTCTGGGATCCTTTGAGAAAAGAAAACAGTTATCTAGTCCCTTCTCTATAAGGATTCTTCCCCACAACCTTAGAGTTGTTTAATTAGCAAATCAGGAACCAAGCTGTGTGCCTTTTTATCTTCAACCTAGTTACCCTTCATCTCTGCTTAGGATAAAGTTTATCTGGAATTGGATTCTGGATGTACTGAAACTCCTTGATCTTCCTAAGCATCAAAAAAAGAGGAAATTATTGTATGTTAGGAGGTGAGGAGGAGTACCTTCATCTGTTCTCTCTCCCTGTTTTTGTTCCCTTTTATGAATTATCTTTTTTCATTAGAATACAAGCTCCTTGAAGGAAGAGACAATTTTTATTTCTGCTTTTCTTTGTATTCCCTGGGATTAACATAGTACCTGGCACATTGTAAACACAATAAATTTTTTGTGAACTTGTTACTGACTTAACTAATTACTAATTAGAAAAATATCAAATGTGCCTAAATATAAATTATATTTATCTGTGCCTAGATATATATATATGCATATATATATATATATATATATATATATATATATATATATATATATATATCTTTGCCCAGATAAGTTCTGGGAAATCTTAGAAATAAATTTGGTTAAGAGGAGAGAAAAGGGGGAAAGGGAAAAAATTGGGGCTAAAGAAGATGAGTCTTTTTTGTTTGGTTTTTCCAAGGCAATGGATTTAAGTGACTTGCCCAAGGTCACATAGCTAGGTAATTATTAAGTGTCTGAGGTCATATTTGAACTCAGGTCCTCCTGACTCCAGGTCTGGTACTCTATCCACTGAGCCACCTAGCTGCCGTAAAAAGGTAAGTCTTAGAAGATCAGAGAAAAGTAAAAAGGTCAGTTATTTATAAAAATATTTATAGTAGCTCTTTTTATGGTAAAAAAAAAAAAGCTAGAAGCTACAAACAATGTCCACGAATTGAGGAATGGCTTAACAAATTTTTACCTATGGATGTAATAGAATGCTATTTACTATAAAAATTGAAGAAAAATAAAATTTCAAAGACATGAAAAAATTTGTTTGAACTGATACAGAGAAAAAGGATCAAAACCAGAAGTGCAATATATGCATTAAAATCAATATCACAAAAATGCATAATACTGAAAGTCTCAAGAAATTTGATCAACTAAATAATTAGCTGTGTTTCTAGAGGACTGATTCTATTTGGAAGATGATAGAGGAAGAAGAGGAGAGAGAAGAGGAAAGAGGAGGAGGAACGAAGAGGAAGAGGGAGGCAAAGAATAATTATCACCTCATGTCAGAGAGATTATAGACAAATATAAATAATAATAAATTTATTTTTGGACAGGACCAATGTGTAAATATGATTTACTTGTCTGCACTTATGTAAGGGCAAAGTAGGGAATAAATATTTATTATGTACCTTCTATGTTCCCTGGTTTCTAATAAACATTTTACAAGCATCTAGTTTGATCCTTGAATCAATCCTGGGAAGTAGTTGTTTACACACTCATTTTATAATTAAGGAAACTGAGGCAGCGAGAGGTTAAGTGATTTTCCCCATGGTCACATAGCTATGAGTATCTGAGGTTGGATTTGAACTCAGGTCTTCTTGATGCCACTCCTAGTATTCTAGGTTCTGTTCTACTTAAGTACTTATATAATAGAAAGGTTCTGTATTTCTTCCTTTTCTTTTCAGTGAGAGAGATGGGGAAAATTAGGTAGGAGGTGGGAAATGGGAATGCTTTGAAAAAAAAGTGACATCAATTTTTAAAGTCCTTTGCTTAGGAAAATAGAGGGGAAAAGAGAGAGTTTACTGAGAGGACTGTGGCAGAGCAGGGAAGATATTTCTTCACAAATTGCTGGAAGAAGCCCATAACAAATTTTCTTTCACCAACCACTTCCAATAGCTTCTATTAGGTCACTTAGTTATCCCAAGAGGACCAAGAACCAACTTTGCAATAATCACAGGCATTTCTTCTGACTTATCTGTGTTTTGCCAGTAGTTTTCCCTTGTTTTCCTTCAATCAAGTGAGAACAAAGAAAAGCAGCATGCTGAGTTATTCTTGCCTTACAGCTACAAATGTAGGAATCTCTGCTTTGGAAAATTTATGAAATGTTTTTGTTGTTGTTCTTAGTTTGTTGATTTGCTTGCTTATTTATTTGAATGTGAATGACTTCATCTAAAACAGCTTCATCCCAGAGGATTCACTAATCATCATGCTCTGTTTACATTATCTCTAACTTAGAAAAGAAAAAAGCATTTTGTTTTTCCCACAAGGGGGCAGTAGGATGTTTTCTGCCCAAGGCAAAGTTAGGGATAATGCATCAAAGACTTACAGAGGCTACCTTAGTAAGGAAAAGACTTAACCTAACAAAGATTTAGTCTTTTTGAAAACAGCTGTCATTTCTGAAAATAAAGATTTTTTTTAAAAAATTAATTAACCAGGGGCGGCTAGGTGGTGCGGTGGATAGAACACCAACCCTAGAGTGAGGAGTATCTGAGTTCAAATATGGCCTCAGACACATAATAATTACCTAGCTGTATGGCCTTGAGCAAGCCACTTAACCCCATTGCCTTGCAAAAACAAAAAACTAAAAAAATTAATTAACCAATGAAACAGAAGACCTAGGAATACATGAAAATAGCACCAAATAAGAAAAAAAAGTCATCACCTATATGTTAAATACCAAATATTATAAGATGATATTCAAATGAGGTTTGATTACCTATAATATTTCAAACACCATTCCTTTATGATACAGCTAGTACCATGGAAATATGATTCTTGATGTTTACTTCTCTGGACCTTGGCTTAGAAGGTTGAATTAGATGACCTCTCAGGTCACTTCTAGCTATGAATCCTATCATCCTATGATTGTGATATTTAGCTGGACTTCATATAAAGAGGAGATCCTATAAATCTATATAAATAGAGCAAAGATTTAGATTTTCTTTTCCTTTTCCAAAATGGAAGGGGGAGATTTTCCTTGCCTTTTTTTTAACCTATTCATCAATCCTAGGATCTGTTTCCTCTTGCAAAACTTCATTAAGAATGCTAAGAAGAGCCATCACCTTTAACGGTCCTCTCTTCCTCATTTTTTCTCCCTCTTCCCAGTATGCTTGACAA
Source organism: Macrotis lagotis (assembly GCF_037893015.1). Taxonomy (NCBI): domain Eukaryota; kingdom Metazoa; phylum Chordata; class Mammalia; order Peramelemorphia; family Peramelidae; genus Macrotis; species Macrotis lagotis. Next base: position 158,640,943 of record NC_133666.1, on the reverse strand, counting down.
TTTTCAAGGTATGGAGGAGATAGGAGCCATTCTTTCTTATGAGATATAAGACCACTAGGCCTTATCATCTGCTCTTCCTCTGAATCCTTAAGTCCTCTAGGTCTTGTCATCTGTCATTCAGTCCCCAAGAACTGTCCTCAAACTGAACAGGAATCCTACATAAATCCCTGAATTAAAGATCCCCAAGATGAAAAAGGTTTCCTTCATAAGTCACCCATTTTACTTTTTAAATTGTTCTCATTGTCAGAATTTTTTCCCTATGTTGAACTGATACCTGTGTTTCTATAATTAGAAGTAACTTTAGAGGTTATCTAGTCTAACCTCCTTAGCTTATATATAAACTGAAGTCTAGAGAAATAAACATCAAGAATCATATTTCCAAGGAATTAGTTGTCGTCTTCTTTCCTAACCACCACCTGCACCTCTGACTTCTCATCTTCTTTCTCCTAACTTCTCTGGGTTAGGAAGCCTACAAAATTTTATTTTTATAATTCTGTTAAAAATAATTAAAAAGTCTAATTCATCTTTTACAAGCTCCTCAAATATCTAAAGATAATTTAAATATGCCTCTTAAATCTTCCCTATTCCAAGCTCAGTATGCCAACTTACTTCAATTGATTCTCTAGAGATGGTTTCTAGTCCACTACTATATAGTGGTTGGTCAGGGAGAAGATAGCAATTCAGGGACATGATAAAAGTTGTGAAACTAATTGCCTCCTAATAGTGACTGAATAAGTAACTCTGGCTCCATTATAACCATGTTCCTACCCACAGATCCAAAGAGTAATATTTAGGGATTTTTAGGATGATATATTAATACACTGTAAGTAGAGCTGTGAAATTATATAACCATTTTGGAAAGCAATTTGGAATTATGTAAATAAATCACTAAAACATCCATACCTTTTGAACCAAAGATTCCATTATTGTGCTTATGCTCCAAGGAAGTTATGGATAAAAAGATTTTTATGGATAAAATATTTTTAGCAGCACATTCGTAGCATCAAAAAATTGGAAACAAAGTAGATGTCCATCAATTCAAATTGTTGTTTATGAATTTAATGGAAAGAAATGGTATGTATGATAAATTCAGAGATGCATGGAAAGATCTATTTGAAATAAAGCAGATTGAATTAAGCAGAGCCAATAAACATAAGCAATACAATGTAAATTGAAATAACAATGACACACACCCCAGAAAAATCAAGTTAAAGTTAAAAAAAGTAATAATGATCAAACAGGACTCAAATGAAGAGATATGAGGATATCCCCCAACATTCCTTTGTGGAGCTAGGAGGTCTATGGGTGTTATACATCAAACATGTTTTCAGACTTCTTCTACATATTGATCATCTGTGCCAATTTTTTTTCTTCCCTAGAAAGAGTATTTGTAATATAGGATGGCTTTCTTGGAAGAGTTGGGGGAAGTGATACTTGGAATAACTATGATGAGGATTAGAAATAACAGAATCATAAATCATCCAATCCAATCCTCTCATTTTACAAGTAAGGAAACTAAGGTCCAGGGCATTTATGTCATTGCAAATATTATATGGAATTGTTTGGTTACCCACTAGGGTAACTGATTTTGAAAAATATTGAAAATGTAACCAGAAGTTATAGTCATAGCATTCAATTGCTTGACCTCTCCTGACTCTCCCAATGAAAAGCTGAGTAAAATTTCTCACAGATCATAGCTATCTAAATCCTATAGGATTGGCTCAGGACAGAATCTTCTGTCTTAACCACCACCTTCACCTCTGACTTCTCAACTTTCCTTTTCCTAGGTCTAAACCAAAGAGGAGATTTAGTTTTTGCCCTAGTAAGACAAAGCCAAAATTTCAATGTAACACAAATGAAAAACACATTCAGAAAGGCAAAAAGAATAAACCATGATTCCACTCAGAGATTCTGTCTTTTGGGCAGAGTTACAAAGTTACTAATACAAATAGAAAAAAAAATAGTATCATCTTACTCTTGCCCCCAGGCAGCACTTAACTACCAAACTTAAAAGAATACTCCTTAGTTAGTTACATACTGAGAAGGAAAACTATCCAGTGCCAACATACTGGGCATGAAAACAAGAACAAAAAGAAAGAGAATAATTGGAATCCATTTCATCATTTATCTAAAGGAAACAGACAATATTATTGAAGTCATAGAAAACAGCTTAAAGTGAAAATATTATTAAATGTTGAGTTTAAATATCCTTCTGAAATAATGGATGGGGGAAGAGGGAGATGAGGAAGAGGAAAAATGTTACATCAACCACTTAAACTTTGCATCTGAGGACATTTCATTAAAAATAGATTTGCCTCCCCATTCAGTCAATTCTGTCCACTCTGCACCTCAAGAGATAAAGCTTCTGAGTACTTGGGCATACATAATACCATCACACTGCCCAGCTGTTGTTGTTCCCTGTTAGCTGCTTTTTTCCCAACTTTCTTCTCTACTTCTAGCCTTCTAGCGCTTTCTGTTAAAGAAGGGCACAGGTACCTCCTTCTTGTCCACACAGTCTCCTGTTTCCTATTCTCCTCTATCTTCATCAGTTCAACTTTACTTTCTTGTCCAAATCTCCATTTTAAAACTGATCAGTCTGGGGGCGGCTAGGTGGAGCAATAGGAGGTGGCGTAGTGGATAAAGCACGGGCCCTGGAGTCAGGAGTACCTGGGTTCAAATCCGCTCTCAGACATTTAATAATTACCTAGCTGTGTGGCCTTGGGCAAGCCACTTAACCCCATTTGCCTTGTAAAAATCTAAAAAAAAATGATCAGTCATCCATGGGTACTTTGTAATACATTATTCCAGGAAGTTGTACAGTTAGTACCTGGAAATCTGCTGTGATTGTAGGGTTCTATCTCTTGAGCACTACAAAAGAATTAGAAAACATTAATAAATATTGCCACTCTGGTTCATAATTCCCATGTAATTAAAGAGAATACAGAGACAAATGGAATGGGAGGGGCAGGGGGGAGTCTATTTTCCTGGCAGATTTCATCCTACTTTAATTCAGTGAATTTTTTTGAATCTGTATTGAGTTTTTTTTGACAATGCTTTGATTTCTCAATATGACCCTCAATTAAAATCCTCTAATGTAACCAAAAAAGCAAAACAAATCTACAAAAAAAAAAACAAAAATAAAACTCCCTACATAGTGACATCTAACACCAAAAATTTTATCCTGCACCTCCAATCTACTACCTCTCCACTTAAAGAAGGTATTTTCATGCCCAGTCTTCTAGAATCAATGAATGGCTATCATTGCATTAATCTGTTTTGCACTTTTGTAGATTTTCCTTTGCATTATTATGTTGATGGTTTATGTTGTTCTCTTGATTTTATTTTCTTCACCATGCACCAAATCAAGGAATACTTTAGATCAATGAATTGTTCTTATTCATTATACTATTATATTTATATATTATACAATTTGTTAGATTAATTCCCCTTTAGATGTTGGGTCCTTTGTTTTTGCTTACACAATGAGGACTGTTAAGAACATAATCTTTCTATCATTTACCTTCTTAGGAAAACAATTCCAGGAGGGACTTCTCTCACATAGTTCCAAACTGTTTTTCTAAACAATTAGACAATCTTCCCTATCCCTGTTTTACCATATCCCTCCCATTATATTGAAGAAGACTTGGTTTTTCTTTATTGATTAACTGATGTATTCAAAGAAAGTCAGTAACCAATAGCAAATCAATATGAAATATTTACATATTAACAGAAAGCTCAAAGAGAGTGTCTATGTCCAATTATTCTTTTATAACATAGAAAGGAATTCTATTATACTTAGGATCATTAGCTGGCCGTAGATTAGCCATAGACCTCCTGACTTTTGAAGTATCAAGTCAATTAGCCCAAGAAAGCATTGGAAGTAGAGAGAAGCTTTGTGAAATATGATCCCTGTGCATTTACAGTATGGTGGGGAAAAGATTTTTGTTCCTTTTCTGTTCTCCTAATTGGTCTTGGTGTCTTGAAGGAGAGCTAATGTTCCATCAAGTATATTCCAGCAAGTGTACCCCAGCAAGAGAATCCATGGACATCAGCAAGATCCAGTAAGGAACAGAAAAGCACAAAAAAATACAGAAAACTGGGAACGAAATGCACTTTTTGTGAATGTAATCTCTTGCCAAAGAGAGTGAACTATGGATTTAAGATGAAACTAGTCTTAATAGTAGAGCTGAACTAAAGAGAGGACTAAGACCAAGTCCAGCAGAGACACCACAATCAGGAGGAAATATTATGAGGACAACATAATAGAAAGGGCAAACATTCGTGACTTGAGTTACTTTGGCCCCACATGTTCCCTAGGCATTTATCTTCCTACCCCAGTATACTCTTATCTTTATGCTTCTACTTCCTCCTGACATAGTGTGGTAATGTGCTTTTCTCTTCTCTAATTCCCTCCATCATATGTTATTTCCATTTTTATCATCTTTGCCAATATGTCAGGCATGAGTTGTTTTAATTTCCATTTTATTTGTGATTTGTAATATTTTACATAGTTTTTGACAATTTTCATTTCTTCTGAAAAATATTTGCTCATATTTTTGAAATTGTGTTACAATGCTATATCAGTATAGTGTTTTCTCATATAAACTGATCTCTGACAGAAAATGAAGAATTACCTAATTCTTCTGTCACTATTTTCCTAATTGTCCATGGCATTTTCCAAAAATACATCACAAAGCAGTGCACTAACAATCAAAATGATAAATTCATAATAACAATAACACCAAGTAAAACCTTTACCCATCAGGGCTTCATTTCATCATCTATAGAATGATTCAGTTGAACTAAATTATCTCTTCCACATGATATTCTAATATCTTTAAGCATCCAACTAACAATTTACAAAACATGCTTTATCTGTTTTTTTAGGGATTGGTAAAAAAAGAGGCAGCCATCCTTCAGCTGCTACTGGGAGTACTATTGCCACAACTATTGAAGAACTGGGAAGGAAAGTTCTTGCCATCAGAGTCTCTGGTAGTCAAATAGTTCAACATCAGAAACTCAAATGATTCTAACAATGGAAATGACATGAAAGAAGTATTAATAACTACTTTGCTACTGCATTCTAAGAACCATGTCGTCTGAAACCTTTTATATGTGTTGTCTCCCCTATTAGAATGTGAGTTCCTTGAGAAGCAAGGACTCTGTTGCTTTTCTGTTTTTATGCCCAATCCTTAGCACTGTGCTTTGTTCACAAAAAAAAAAATGTTTATTTGATGCTTTATCTATTCATTTATTCATTCAAGAATTGTGAAAACAAATTTCTTTCCTTGTAATATTAAGAAAGGCTATTGTTGGAGATGAAAAAGTAAGGTTAAATAATGCTAAGAGAATTATGGGAAGAGAACTAGGTAGTCCTTTTAAGCTTTGTTCCCACTGAGCCCTCCTTCTCTCCTTAAAGGAAGTTTAGTCCCAATAACTGATTTTCTATGCTAACTTCAAGAAAAGATCCCCCAAAATATTGAATAGCTTTCAAATAACTTCCAATAATATTTGTATAACTTCTAAGCAAAAGTTGGGGTGTAAAGTTCTTAAAACTCATCTTCATTTTATCTTTTTTTTCCACTTCTAGTTCCAGGCTTCTGCCACTCACATGTTGCAATACCATAGATGAACTGATATATAATAGAATTTATGCAAGCTCATCTAAAACAGTTCCTTGGATCTGTGTTGATGTGTGTAGATCTGATGTAATAAATCCACAAGGACAAGGAAGTAGAGGTTAGAACCCCACAAGATATCAGATTGTTAGCCAGAATGAGTCTTTGTACTCTTGAACGTCCTGACGTAATCCAGTTTACACTGCACATGCACTGACCCCATCTCCATTAGCACATAAATCATGTCCTATTTCCCTATATAAGCCATAGCCTTCTTCCCTATAGCTGTTTATCCCTAAGGATAGATCCCATATGCAATATCCTTACAACTGTGTACTAAAACTTATGTCCTTTATAACTGAAAGTCCTGACTCTTTTTTGTGAATTCATTCACCATTTGAACCCTAACATTCATCAACCACTGACAAAAATAATCAATAAATATTAAAATTAAGTTATGAAATCTTACATAAAACCTTTAGTATTTAACATGATAAAATCAAATGCAATACCACTGTACAACAAACAAAACAAATGAAATAATACTTAATTTCTATCTCCTAAGCTGTTTGGTTTCTCTATCTCTGACTTGGATTTCCTTCCTTCTTTTCTTCCTTTTTTTTCTTTGCTGCCTTCCTTCTTTCCTTCCTTCCTTCTCTTCTTTCCCTTTCTTTTATCTTATTTAGAAGACAATTCACTAGAACTTTCAGTCATGCATTGATTTACAAGAAAATTAGAATGAGATTCAAATGAACCCCTTAGAACCATGGCTCTAGATTGTACCTTTTGCAACTTTACTAAATGGAGTTCCTCTTAAGGTTTGAAGGGAACCTAATCTAGTAAACCAATAATATATATACATATATACATATATATATATACATATATGTATATATATATATATATATATATATATATATATGACTTAAAAGAAACTTCAGGTCATACCTCAGAGAAGAGAGTAAACTAAGTTATCTAGAAAAAGCAAGAACAAATGAGTTTAAAAGCTTTTTTTAAAATGTCTTGAGGGCCTCTCTAGATAGCTTACTAGAAATATCAGACTGAGTTTTTTGTTCACCCCCATTGCTAAATGGCAGGCAAATTTTCTTTCTGGGACAACATGGTAGTTAAAGACCATCAAACAGTAGCAAGGAGCTAAACAGTCTCGGAGGCATCTAATAGAGGAAAAGGAAAAAGGAGTAGCTAATTCTAGGGGAGAAATCTGTTTACCTGTTAACATCTCAAGTGAATGTGGACATCAGCAAATCTAGAATATCAGAGTTTTAGACTATTTGTTGAAGGCTTATGTACCCTAACCGAATATGCTCTGTGTATATATGTATGTACATATATATATATATATATATATATATGTACATACATATATATATATATATATATGTACATACATATATATATATATATATATATATATATATGCCATACCATGCCTTTCCTCTGGTTCATGTGTTCCTTGCATTATTGTATGTGTAAAGTAAACTTATTTTTAACAAATTAATTTCTCTCGCTATGGGAGAAATAAGTCTCTGCTTCTAACATAGTTTCTTAGAGTTTAGCCAAGCTGAGAAATCAAGTCCCTATCTTGATAAAAATAACTTCAAAGTCAGCCATGGATATAAATCAGATGATAGGCCACTTCTCATTCTCTCTCCTTCATTCCAGCAGTCAATTAAAATGCTTAAAGATACTATAGCATAGATCCTAGAACAGTGATATATCAGATAATTCCTTCCTTCTAGACCATTCATTGCTCTGAAACCTCTTGGAAAGTGAGGAAAACTATTATACAGAAGGGCTTAATTGTGCAACAGAGGAAAGCTGGGAAACCAGTTTTGGAGCTGCCACATCCCTCCCACACACTTCTCCCAATTGATCAAGTCTGACTTGGAAATTTAGGACATCTCTATCTCCAGCTCTTCAGAGTCTTAGGTTGGCTATAAAAAATAATTTCAAGTTATATGTATTTACACAATTTTTTCTTTTTTTTTAACCCTTTCTAGGGTAGATGGTCGGAACCAGATAAAAAATCAAATGACAATTCACCTGAGAAAGAATATATTCTTCCCATAGAGACCTCTGTTCAGACTAGGTAGAAAGCCTAAACTCATCAGCCACTTCTTTCTTGCCTAATACTCAAGTTGTGAATATTCTGAGGGAATGGAGGAAGCCCACAGGTACTGGCTATAGTAGCAGAGTCAGCCTGAACCATCCATAAGCTCAAATCTAGGCCTGTAGGTCAAGTGTTTTGAGGATGCTGACATTCAGCCTGAGGCAGAAGTATCCTCTCTCTTATCAAATTCTTCAAGTCCAATGGATACATTTAGTGAACAGAGAACATCCATAAGAGCCAAGAGATAGCAAAAGATAGCCAGAACTGACACAATATAGAGAGAGAATATTCAGTGTGTCAGATTATCTAACCACCCAACTACATTGTTATCTGTAACAGAAAGCTCAAAGGGCAGCTAGGTGGCACAGTGGATAGTGTACCAGCCTTGCAGTCAGGAGAACCTGAGTTCAAATGCAGTCTCAAACACATAATAATTACCTATCTTAATAATTACCCTAGTGACCTTGGGCAAGTCACTAAACCCCATTTCCTTGCAAAAAGCAAATATATAGATTTATAGATATAGATACATAGATATATACACACAAATGCATATGATGAATGTTGAAAAATTTTATAACCTGTAATTAGAAAATTAAAATATCAATTAAAAAAAGAAAATTATCCATATATAATTGGAAAAATAAATTAATTTTTTACAAACTGATGCTTTTATTCCTGAGAATAAGCAGCAACTGCAGTCTGAATACCCACCATGCAGAGCAAGCTAACCAGCTTCAACAGGGGGTGACATAAGCTCCTCATAAGTGCAAGATGATTTCATCTCAAAACTGTATAAGCAAGGAAGCCTTGGCCAAATGTGGTCTATAGCCATCTGCTTTTGAGGATAAGCTCAGCTTCAAAGGTATGTATATTGCCCCCAAGCACCAATAAGACTACATTATCTTGTCTGTGGCTCTGGAAGCTAAGAATAGGTTATCAATTGTTTAAAACCCTAAGGTCAACTCAGTACTCTTCAGTGCCTGAGCACTGAAAATATACATGATATCCTCTTCCAAATGTCATGTGGAATATATCCTGAAAACCCATTCTGTAAGCATCTGAGTGCTCAGATTATCCAAGCTCAATTGCAGGAAATTTTCCTGGAAATGAATGGTCATTATTCAATACCCACTAATCCTGGTCACCAACATTATCACTCTCAGCTATATGGAGCAGTATCTGATGTATAATTTGGGGATGAGAAATGGTGATGGCACTTCATCAAGAACATCAGCAGCACAGTCTCAATTGGATCATGGGATGCACTCTAGGAGTTCTGGGCTCTGTTATGACAACCACATGTGCTAAATTAATGATGACTACCCTTTCTAGTCGTAGATAGGTGACATGGTGGATAGAGTCATGAGTCAGGAAGACCTGAACTCAAATCCTGCCCTGGTCACTAACTGTATAATTGTATGTATAATTGCCTCAATTCCCCAATCTGGAAAATAACTATAATAATGGCATCTACTTCTCAGGGTTGTTGAGAGGATAAAAATAATATTTGCAAAACACTTTGTAGACTACAAGACACTACATAGACACTAGCAATTATTATTAGTATTATTATTATTATTATTAAATAGATATCAGATCACAGGATATGAAGATGAGCCAATTGCCATCCCCAAATCCTCCTAATTTTTGTTAAAAGATTGCCATGAAACTTTAATAAGAGTATAAAGAGTCAAAGTCCCTTCATATCCCCACTATCAGTTTCCCACTTTGTATTTCACAAACAGCAGATGGAACCGGATACTTCTTGGTCATGTTGTAGACTACTCTGTGCCTCAGAGGATCCATGCATCCCTGGTAATAACACAAACAGACATTTCAGACTCCTAGATATATGAAAATCGCCTAATGAGTCAGAAGCAATCTCCCCCTGTGGCAAGAGAAGCAGGACCACTGGGACACATTGCATCATGACAACCTCTACAGCTATCACTGTTACCCCTTAAGCAACAATCACATATGTACATGCTACAATCAATCATGGAAAAGTACATGACTGAAAAGAAAAACACAAGTTTGAAAGAATCCATGAGTCAGGATATGTGGCCAAACAAAGGATTATCATATGGTCCTAGAGTACTAGTAACAGACCCATAACACCTCTGCTAACATTTTCCTTTTTACCACTGACCTCTCACTAATGGTTGAGTATCCTAACATGACCAATGTGTAGCAAATGGAGTAAGTTACCCTTGTATAGAAAATATATTTCCAAAGCAATTCATTCTTGTAGAATTGCCCTCTCTTCTTGTAGAATCTTCCCTGAGTACAGTTTCCTCTGTTGAGTGAGTCACTCAGCTGGGCACCCTGTTTGCTCCTCTTCTCAGCTTCACTATTTCTCAATTGCAACCATTACCAGCTCTCTTTTTTGCTGCCAGAGATCTTGATTCTTGAAGTCCTTCTTTGAAGGCTACCTTTTTGTGTCTCTACTCCTTGCCTCCAATTGTTCAGGTCTCAGACTCCCTCCTGCCCATGTGGCACTCTCTTCTCAGTGTGTGACTCTGCTCCTAGACCCCACCATAGACACCTCCTAGACTAATGGAGGTAAAGGAGGAGGACCAGAGAGAGAGAAAAGAAAATCACTCTTACCCCCCCCTAATTTTTTGTGATAAATATTCAGAGGGGTTAAACTTCACAAAACTTCTACCTGTCTCAATGCCTCAGAATTTCAAACCTTTTCACTAATTCAAGTGCTTGTTTTACAAAGATCTTCAGGATCATGGCTAAATTTTTCCCTGCCAGTAATCATCGGCCTTTCCAAATCAATAGAGAACATCTTCATTTTTTATAAAGGGATGATAGGACAAATTAATTTCTTTGCACTTCTTTGGCATATTAATCCCTAGTTAACTCTGTTAGCTACTTCTTATTTTCTGTAATTGTATCAACTAGTTAGCAGAGGAAATGAAATGTCCCCCCAACATTTTTTGAAAAATAAGTTTGAAGAGCACCAAAATCAGATTGTACTATACATATATTTAACCTGTCAAAAAAATTGAATAGTAATTTTTTTTAAACCTATTTGAATGGCAATGAATATCTTAGTGCTTGAATAGCTGACCATTGACTCTCTAATGAACAAGAATTATATGATCACATTTAATCCTCGAACACTATAAATGCAAACAAATTATAACGGATATATGAGTGTAAATAAGAATGGATAAAATTCTTATGAATTAAAAAAAATAACTTCATTTCATCTAACTCACTAACTCACCTAACTCACTAACCCACCATAGAAGTAATGGAACTAATGGTCTCCTTTTCATTCCAAAAGAGCTGGTTTTCAAGTCACTACTTCCCCCATCTTGGTGGCTCCCTTTTGAACATGCCAAACACTCCCTCCCCTACTAATGTAAAAATTTCAAAGCAATGATATGTATAAAAGTTCCAATTAAGCTTATTCAGACACAGCAGTATGTTTTATGCAAATGATTTACTAAAGCAAAATTGTGTTTTAAAACTATTAAGTTTAAATGTATACTCATTATTTTTGTTTAAAATAAATGTCCCTTTTCGACATTTTATTACATCACTAAGAAGCAATGTTAACCTCAGTTAGTAAAAATGTTCCTGTAATGGTGCCAACAAGGACACTACACATATGTTGTAGTTTCATAACACAATCCCCAAACTGCTGGTAGTCATTAAAGCAATAAAACTTTGTATTCATAATTAGACAGAATATAAGGAACAGACCAAGACCTGTCAAGGAAGTTTTCGCTGGAATAATGGGCTTCCATTCATCTAAATCCCTCCTGGGCAGTGAAACCTAACATAAAGTAAAAAAGAAAAATTATTAGTTTTCCAATAGAATGGAAATACAGTTGAAGTGCTTGACCAATATGGTAACTATAACAATGCATTATTTGTTTTTGGAAATATGCTGTCACTGGAGTTGGAACAAAACAGAAAAGCATATGGTATGAACATGGCAACCCTTCTCCTAGGTATTACTGTTCACAGAATAAAAATATCTTATATATATATATATATATATATATATATATATATATATATATATATATAAAGCATGCTCATGTTTGTAGAACTTGTTCCTCATCGCAAGCTTATAATGGAGTTCAGGCAGGAATTATTAAGTGCATTTTACAGATGAGAAAACTGAAACAGAGAGATTTAATAATTTAATTGAAGTCACACAACTAGGTAGTACTTTCTAATACTGAATCCAGTTTTCTTTTTACAGGGCCATGCTGCATGAAAAATAATTATTGTTATTTTCTATTACAATTATTTTTAAATAATATCAATTATATTTATATATTTAATAATTTTTATTATGGATATAGATATCAACTACCACTCCATGCAGATGATTCCTCTTATTCCTAAAATCAGTGTGCCTGTCTTGTAGAAGTTTGGGGGTCATTTAACAACATAAAAGAGAGCTTGAGACATTTAAAAATATGAGATAACTCTGTTAACTCAGCTTAGTCAATGGGAGTAGGAAGTGCCATATGTAATCTCCCACCCTGGTCTTTTTATACAGCTTTTCTCCTGGAACTGCAAAGTACTCTCTTGTCTTCTTTTTTTTTTCAATCCTAAAATTCATAGTTAAATTCAAGGTTCAGTTCAGTTCCTCAGTTCCCTTCTCTCATCCCTCTCATTATCAGTGCTATCTCACTACTTAAATAATTTTGTATTTATTTTTGGTATTTTGTATATATCACATATAACCAATTAAAATTAAGCAGCTACGTGGTTTACTGGGTCTGGATTCAGGAAGACCTAAGTTTGCTAGTGTAATGACCTTGGGCAAGTCATTTAACCACTGTTGGCCTTAATCTACTGGAGAAGAAAATGACAAACCACTACATTTTTTTTGCCAAGAAAACTCCATGGACAGTATAATCCACAGGGTCAGAAAGAGTCAGACACAAATGAACAACCACCAGAAGTTGAAAGTAAGCTCCCTGTGGGAAGGGACTGATTTTTGTTTCTATCCCCAGAACCTAACACAGTGTTTATCACATAGTAAGTCTTAAATGTTTGTTGAACTTAATTGAATTTAGTTTTTCGTGGACCATGTTGAACATATTTACCTTCTTTTCCAAAGATATCATCTCAATCATTTCCTCCCTGTCCTAACTCCAACCAAAGGTGAAGGCAGACCCCTTTTTAATATTTGTGCATTAAGCCTTAACACACATCTTGAGGCATCTTAAAGTCACCCAGCCATCTTTCTCCCCTCTACTCTTAGCAATAATTACTACACAAGCCTTACTTATTCTGGTTTTTTCCCTCTGTTTTCCCTCTTCTCTAACTGAGACCAGTTTGCCCTAGTTCCAGATCATCAAGCTAATCTTTAGATGGTTGGTCCCATTCCCTATAAAGTAAGTGGGAAAGGAACAAGGAAACAGTCTACACAGATTCCCTTAGGCCACTAACTGCATTATGAAACTTTTTTATCCTTAGATTTGACCTAGTTCTTTTTCCAGATCACCTTGCTTATTCTAGTTCTCCAGACAGTTTACCTCCTTAGGTACTATAATTCCCAACTATTCAACTCCAGACTCATCCTCTAAATTCTTGTAGGACAATCCACTCTAGACTGTCTAACCAATACCTCAACTTCTTGTTCTAAAATTAAATTTATTTCCTTTTTCCAAAACCCATTCCTTATGAATTAACTCATTTCTATCAATGGCTGCATTGTTAACCATACTTATAATCTTGGTGGTCTCTGAATTACCATTTTTATCTAACTTTCCAACTAAGTTGCCAAGGCCACTTCCATGGAACTGTCAACTCTGAGGAAATTTGTCACTCCCGGATGAAGCAGCAAACTCTGTAGCCTCTCATCACATTACAGATGAAGTAGGGTGGGGAAAGAGGAGGGCCATCAGATAGCACTTTCCACTGAACTAGAAGAGGCACATTAAATGGAAATTTAAAAGGAAAAGTTACTCTGCCCTTTCCTACTTCATGAAGAGGTTTCTCTCCATTCTAGACCATAACATATAAACTAGATTCAGTCATGGAAAGAGCCTGACCTCTAATGAGAAATTAGACTCATCTTTTCCTACTCCCAAAACCCTAAAGGAAAATTATTTAAATCTTATTCTTATCACATCCAGGATCTCTGCAAAAATGAGGGAGTAGAAAGGTACTAAATATACAGTGTAGATCAAGGATAACACAATTATTTATCTCTTCAACAGAAAAGATTCACATGTGTACACTAACAGAAAATATTAAAGTAATAATCTCTAAATGTTCTATTGCTCTCTTGAGAGGTTGAGACTTGAAACACTTTTAAGAATACTGAGATAGACTTTTTATATTTTATCATAGTTCTGCACTGTCCCAACAATTCCTTCCTGATTCATGTCTTCTGGGAAATTAGGTCAAATGGCCAACCTCTCTGATGCAGAAAATTCTATAGTCATTTAGCAGTGACTTCTCCAAACTTCTCAAATTCACAAATCCAACTCTAAGGTAGTAAATGCCCAGTTCAGGAAAAGCAGCCAGGGAATCCAGTATCTGGGATCATTTTACCAAACCTCTATAAACCAGGAAATGTTGTAATATTTCTGCTGGAATAAAGGAAAGGAGGCAATTCCTCCCCTAGTCCCCTCATGGGATTCTATTAAGGGGACTCGCCACACAAGAAAGTTAAAAGGAAGAGAGAGGGGAAAGAGACAAAAATGGATACAGACAGAAAGCAACTCTGAAAACCAAAGACAGAAAGAGCGACTGACAGAAATAGAGACAAAGAAGGATAGAGAAGGAGAAAGAGCAAATGACTCCTTTTTTAAGGTCCGATCCTCCGATTTAGAGGCCCACCCTAACTGAAAAAATTTTATACAGCCTCTCTAATTTCCACTACTCCTTTATTTATCAAAGGATAAAGGTCAAAGATATACTACATCAACTCCAAACTAATCTTCAAGAGATGAGTATATTTCCCCAAAAATTGTCATAGTAATTCAGTAAATGCTTCATGTGATACATAAAAACCTTAAAATCATATTCAAGTAATCAATAACTCTTGTCAATTCAATTTCTTCCATATCTCTTCTTTCAATAATTCTCAAATGAACACTCCTTATCTTTTTTCCAGGTCGATTATTTTTCCAATGAGATATTTCGCATTTTTTCTATTTTGATTTTTTATTGTTTGTCTCATAGAATCATTAGCTTATACTCATCCAATTCTAATTTTTAATGAATTATTTTACTCAGTGAGTTTTTGCAATCCTTTTTCCTAATCTACTTTTTAAGATTTCTTCAGTGAATTTTTGAATATTTCTTTCTATTTTGTCTGCTTACTTTACCAAATTGTTGACTTTTTTCAAGATTTTCTTGCATCACTCTCATTTATTTTGCCATTTTCCCCTCAACCTCTCTTGTGTGATTTTTTTGAAAACTTTTTTTTAACTTTCCTGGGACATTTCTTTGGACCTAGCACAAATTCAAATTCCTCTTTGAGGCTTTGCATGTAACATTTTGATATTGACATTGACATCTCTTCTGATATTGTGTTTTGATCTTCCTTGTCACCATAGTAACTTTCTATGGTTGGGTTCTTTCTTGATTTTTGACTTTATATTAAAATTGGACTCTGCTCTTGAAATAGATCAAGCCCCCTGAGGTTGAAAGTTCTAAGGTGCTAGTGCTTCTGTACACCTTGGGACTGAAATCAAGTCCTTCAACCTAAATTCCTATGTGGGCAATGCATCAGAGTCATGCCCCACGCCAGTAAAGTATTCCCTGTCATCATCTTCTAGCCAGTTGTCTGGCCCCCTTACAGTCTGTGGGCTGAGAGCTCCAGAAGTACCTGTCAATGATTCAGTCACACTCCCTTCCACAAGGGTCTATACTGGCTTGTCAGGTTGCCACACATGCAGGACTGCACTCTACTCCCACCCCAGCAAAAGAGACCTTTTCTGCTCAACTTCTAAGTCGTCTAGGGCTGAAAAATTGCTTCTTGCTGATCTTTTGTCAGTTCTGTCATTCCAAAATTTACTTACAGGCATTTTTTTAAAGTTGTTTATAGGAAATTTAGGAGTTAAGTCCCTTCCTTTACTCCAACATCTTGGCTCCACTGATGCCCCAATTCTTCTCACACTATTCCTTCTCTATTCCAAGCACCATTATCCTAATAAAGGTCTGCATTGCCTTAACTACCTGAACTATTATAAACAGCCTCCTAGTGGCTCTTACGCTCTTCCATTTTCTGCCCTCTATCATCAATTCTTTATGCAATTGTTAGAATAATCTTTCATAAATAGAGCATAAAGATGTAACAGAAAAAAAGAAAAGTATAGGAGTCAGTACTTAGGTTCAATTCTAAGCTATGATCCAACACTGTGTGATCCTATACAAGTCACTGAACCTCTTTAAAATTCAGTTTCCTCATCTATAAAATGAAGGATTTGGATTATATAATTTCTAAGATCCTTTCCAATTCAATCCATCAATAAAACACTTATTAATTGCATATTATACATCAGGGACTAGGTGTTGCAGTGGATAGAGCACAGGCCCTGAAGTAAGATGGATGAAAGTATCACTATGGGAGGAGAAGATCATCAGTTTCTGGCCAGAATAGTAACAATTTCTATTTACACTCATTCTGAGTCATTAAGACTCAAAAATTGTCCAAGTGAGGCTTGGACAGGGACCTATTATTGACCAGTTAGTGAAAGCCAGAGTAATTTTGGGAACAAACCACTCCATTTGAATCCTAATGGGCTTTATCAAACCCTGGCTTTACAGACCTATATTTCAAGATATCATAAATGAAAACTATATGAGACAAAATGATCAACTTACATTTTTCACAAGTAATGATAAAATAAATAGAGAAGAAAAAAATCTAGTTCCCAAACCACAGGATATTTTGTGAATTATAAACAATTAAAATTTATATTTTTTTTTGGATATAGGATAGGAAGGAGAGAAAGGGGGGGGGGGGAGGAGCAGAAAGTCAGCTAGCAAAGCAATTGAGGAAGAACATTTCAAGTGTGAAGGACAGCCAGAGAAAATGCCCAAAGCAGAGACAGAGATCTTATTCTTAGAATAGCCAGGATTCTAAATCTATGATCCTATGATTTAATCATAGACCTCTTCTGCTTACAAATATTCAATGGTTCCATATTGCTTACTGACTTCATTCATTTCTTCCTTTAAGGCTCTACATAATGTGGTACCACTCTATTTTCTAGCCATGATATTACCTACTATGTCCTTTACAATCTAATAAAACTGATAATCTTTATAAACTAATGAAACTCTACTCTATAGCTAAGTGGCATGATGAATATAGTGCAGCCCTGAAGTCAGAAAGATCTGAGTACAAATTCCACCTCAGACATTTACTGTGTACCTCTAGGCAAATTACCTAATCCTGCTTGCCTCAGTTTCCTCATCTATAAAATACCTATGGAAGCAAAAAGCAAACCACTCTAGTACCTTTGCCAAGAAAATCTCAAATGGGGTCAAGAAGACTCAGACATAACTGAAACAACAATAATGCTCATCTTCTCCCAAACATGCATGGAACCTTCTTGACTCCAGTTTCCAATTTGTGAAACGTCTTTCATTCTCAATTTGCTGGATGAATTCCTTTATGATTTTTATCCTAGATTTACTTTACAACCATCTCCATGACATCTTTGTTTATCAACCTTTGGTAACAACCTTTCTCCTCTAAACTCATGAAGTATTTTGTCTTGCAACCTTCTAATGCATTTATCATATCACATTGTCATAGCTGTCTGAATTAATATATAGTCCCCAAGGTTGGATGAGCTAGCTATCACCCACTTCTTACCGGTGGTTCCTGGTGGGAACTTGCTGGAATCTTCACAAAGTCTACACTGCAGTAAAACCATCTTGGCCAATAGGATAATAGGTTAATAATGAATAGGATGAGTATAACCAATGGGCTTCAAACCCATTGGTGAGTTAGAAGGATATCTATTCCATGTATGTTCAGAATGAAAGATGTTAACAATTTGTTTCAATAACCATAAAGACAGCAGAAACAGAGGTTGTAGAGTGTTTAGAGTTTGGTCAAACATCAAAAACACTAAGTTCATTCACTGCAACCCCACACTAGACTATAAACTTCAAGAGGGCAAGGATCATATCTGACCTAAACATTGTAACTCCTTCAAGTGCCTTAGCATTGTCTTTTATTCACAATAATCAGTGCCTAAAAATGTTTGTTGCATTTTATGTACCATTTTTCACAAGCAAGAAGAAAATGTATTTTTCAATATCCATTAAGAACCTGGACTCTTGCTTTGCCTTGTTAAAATA
Organism: Macrotis lagotis; assembly: GCF_037893015.1. Lineage (NCBI taxonomy): Eukaryota > Metazoa > Chordata > Mammalia > Peramelemorphia > Peramelidae > Macrotis > Macrotis lagotis. Next base: position 158,622,880 of record NC_133666.1, on the reverse strand, counting down.
GTGATTCAATACTGTGCATAATTAGCTCCCACTATAATCTCCAGAGTTTTCGCCATTTTGTAGAATGACAAGTTTAATTGAAGGGAAAAAAGGTCATTTTAAAGTCTCAGCTGGTGAAGCCCAAAGCAGTAGGAACTTGGAACCTATACAATGACAAAAAGAAAAAAAAAAGATCAGTCTCAGAGGACCTCTAATATATTTTGACTTGCAAAGAACATGACAATTATATGTATACTCAAAATTATAATTTTTCTTCTTAAAAAATAACTATAGGGTTATAGCACTGATCTAACATAGCAAGATTGATACTGAAGTATGGAAAGACATGCTACAACACACAATTATGAAATGCAACTTCAAGGTAAAAAAAGAAGATTTATGATTCCAAATATGCAGCAGCAAAATTGAACTTAGCTAAGAAAGAAGCATAATAGCTTGTAAAGAATAGGTAAAACCAGAAAAAAGGGGGGAGTTCGGCATTTGGCTATCCACCCCTAACCACTAACTTTGTGTGTAGCCTTAGAAAAGTCATATCTTTTCTCTGGACCTCAATGTCCTGATTTTCTATAAAGTTAAGAGATTGGAGGAAATTGTTTCTGAGCTCTCTTCTTGCTCTAAAATTTTGAATATGATACAAATAACAAATATTCACTAGTTGCTATGAAAGGAAAATAGTGATATTTTAATAATCATAGCTTTTCAAATAAAACTTTTAATTCAAAAAACATTATTAATTGTCAATTGTGTGCAAAACATTGTGCTAAACCCTAGGTATACAAAATCAAGTTTCCTTCTCAAGGATTTTATAACCTAATGATAAAGAACAACATTCTAGCCACATGAGTGGGTAAATATAAAGTATAATCAAAGCAATATAGAGTGATTTCAAGAAGAAGCAAGTGCTGCAAAATGCGCTAAGGTGGATCAGAAAACATGGTGTAGTGAGTTATGTGATTCTTTTGGTGATGAAGAGAAAATGAATTATATTTCTGAGAGACCATGTATACAGGGGCACAGAGGGAAAGGAAAGGATACCATGAAAAGGTAAACAGTTAGCAAGTTAATTTGAGTAGAAAAGATATATAGAAATGTGAATATAATGTGAAATAAGACCAAAAATGTAAGTGGGAGTCAAGATATAAAAGGTTTTAAATGTCAAGCTGAGAAGTGTTCAGTTTATTCTAGAGGTGTTGTTGTTGAGTGATTTCAGTTGCATCCAACTCTTCGTTACTCCATTTTGAGTTTTCTTGGCAAAGATAGTACAGTAGTCTGCCATTTCTTTCTATAGTTCATTTTACAGATGAGGAAAAGAAGGCAAACAGTTTAAGTGACTTACCCAGAATCACAGAGATAGGAAGTATCTAAGGCCATTTTTGAACTCAGATCTTCCTGACTCCAGGTCTTTATACACTGTACCCCCTAGTTTCTCATTCTAAACTTAGTAGATAGTATTTGTAGGTGAGGTCTGACTTCAACTAATCCAATGGCTCAAGTTTGGAATTGGATTGAAATGAAACATTGATTGATAGATCATCTAATACTTAACAAAAGGAGGTTCTAAGACTTAGTAATAGCATGAAATGAATATTCAGCAAGTGTATGGTACTAATTCAGATAAACACAACCTCAGTAGAAAGTGGTTCAAGGTATATAGCAGGGCCTTAGTAGATTTCTACTCTTACAATACTCTGTCCCTTTGTGGCAAGATCTTATAAGTGTTCTAAGAAAGAAAAAAAAAGCTTCCAAAATTCTTCAGCACAAGAACCAGAGTAAACTGTAGTTGAATGCAATGTTTAACAAAGTAAATAAAAATAAAATGCAACATATTTAGTTGTTTTTTATTTATATCTTATTCTTCATGACCTCATTCTGGGACATTCTTGACATAGATACCACACTGCTTTGCCATTTCCTTCTAAAGTTCATTTTACAGATGAGGAAATCAAGGAAAATATGATTACATGACTTGACCAGGTTCAAAATGCTAGTAAGTATCTGAGACCAAATTTGAATTTGGGAATAAGTCTTCCTGACTCCAGGCCTGGCAGCCTATTCACTGTACCTCTTAGCTGCCCAACAATATAACATGAAGTTCATTTTTATGTGTCCTGTAGAAATGTTTCTGATTCTTACTCACTATTCTAGAGGATTTGTATACCATTTATAGTCTTATTTAGTCTTAAGCTATCGGACAACTGACTTCTCAAATGTAACATTTAAAAAGGTTTGAGACACAATTCTGGGTAATTTAATCATTTTACCAATAATTCAGCATATTTTGAAAAAAGATGGTCATTTGGTCACCTCTCTCTCTTAAACCAAAGATAATCATGGCAGTTGACAGTTTTTGTGTTCTTTGAAGAATCGGTATCCCCCAGAATGACAATCAACACTTCATTTCAAAGAATACCATGACATCAGGAAGATGATGCAATGACAAGCACATGAATTGGATCTAAGTGAGGGGGATGCTGTGCTAAGGCACCAGCCTCACCTTCTCCTCCAGAGTCATCTGAGTCCAATAGCCAGATATAAAACAGGTTGACTGGAGTTGACCCTAGATGTGAGGCAATCAGGATTAAGTGACCTGCCCAAGGTCACACAGTCAGTAAGACTCAAGTGTCTGAGTCTGGATTCAAACTCCTGTCCTCCTGACTCCAAAGCTAGTGTTCTATCCACTGTACCACCTACCCAGTTAACATTGAGAGAATGCATATTAAAATGAGGGGCTGGACCTGAATTTTGATTGTGTTATTTATTTCTTAAGTTAAACCCAGTCTTGGAGAATTTATTCAAATACTTTTTCCCCACCCAAACCTGGTTGGTATCTGGATAGAGGAAGTTATTTCAATCTTCAAAGCCTAAGGTCTTGAAATGAGAATAAAAGAAAAAGGGGAAAGCCTAAATTTCCCCAAATCATTGTTTATCAATAATCATTTCTGACATAGATATTTGAAGTGTTACATAGGTAGCAATGAACCAAAACATAGCACAGGTGAAAGAAAAGCAAAAAAGCTAGAATGGAACAAACTCTGAAAGAGTATAGTACCAAGGTGTCAATATAGAGAATAAAGGTCAGACATCTCAGTCTTGGTTTTCACTTTAGAAAGGACTGTCTCAAATAAGTCATTTGGTGAATGGTTTTAGAAGATGTTTGCAATAAATCTCCCTATACAAAGCAGCATCTAAGGGTAGAGGTAGAACCAACAATATCAGGGTTATAGCACAAAGGATTAGCATTGTCATGGATCATGGCCACCTATACTAAACTCATTGCTCTATTTCAAGCAGTTTGGTCAATACTGAAACCTGCCCTATGCCTACTACTGTCCTTTGAGTGTTAGTGTATTAACACTGGATATCCCTCCCCTTGATGAGTTTGGGAGAATAATACTAAATCTCTGCCCCCTTTTCAGGTGAGTGCAACAAAAGTAACCTGATTTTTCTAAAAATAGTCATTATAAGAATAGTTAAGAGGCTTGGAGTTCTATTAATATCAGTGAAAAGTTATGAGATTTTTTCAGAATTTAGGACAACCTAGGTTTCCACGATGGATAGCATCTGCTGATTATTTGGATACACGCATAAATTTAAAGGAATTCAAATTATATGAAGTTGATTATATAAAATAAAGTTCATTATTTCGCACAGACAAAAGTTTCTTCTTTATATTTGGCTATGCTGATGTAGTCTTTTTTTCTGTTAATATGATTCTCGTCATTTCCTTCCCTATAAACATGAATCTCAAATGTTTATTTGATAAATAAGCTTTCACATATCAAGGGAAAATACTTCTAATGAAAGATGCTTTTCTAAAAAGTCATAATCTGATATCTGCCATGTTATCAGCAATAAAAATATCTATTTGTACTCAATAAATCACTGTAGCTAATTTATTTAATACTATGAAATAAAATTTGCAAATGTCTTTGGTATGTAAGCTCACGACAGTATAAATATTTGCCTACAACTAAAGAAACTAATAGCTGCCTGCTATATCATAAAAATATTATATAATCTGTTTCTTTTGACAAAGTAATAAAAACAAATACAAACTCTATAATTTACACTTTTATTACTAAGAGATAAAAGAAAACTTTAGAATACTACAATGCAAGAAAAAAATTAGGTTAAAATATTGAGTTAAAAATAATTTCCTTTTCAATATTCACTTATAGCCTAATATCACAGCATTTCCCACCAATGCAAAGTAATCTAACATGCTAAACATGTATTGAACTTTTTTCCAACATTTTAGGGAAGTCACTGGGTCTGAGTAATAAAAAAAATACTTATTTCAAGATAATAGCCTGGGAGCATAAACCTTTTTGCTTTTATTATATAAATAACTTCTATTACCTCACTTTAGAAACCTGTGATACTGATTGTTTTTTTAATAGAAACAACCATTTTATAGGAGATAGTGAAGGGTAATTTCACAATAATTCATTTTTTTATTTAACAGAGTAATGATTTACAAAAACAATTTTCCAGTAACTTTCATATTATATATCACTTAAATAACTGTGTAGTCCAATGGTTAGACATATTATACATACCTACCTACATATATACATACAGACATAGTAAAACAAAACAAATTCCTACATTGATCTTGTCCAAAAATGGATGCCTCATTCTTTATTTTGAGTTAATTAACTTTCTATAAGGAATTTGGTAGAATGCAACATCATCATTTTTCCAAAATGGTGGTTTATTATTACACAGATTAAAGTTCTTAAGTCTTCCAAATTTCTCTCAAATTTTTTTTCACAGCATAAATTAATTTTTTCTGCTGACTTCATTCTGCATCAGTTCATTTAAGTCTTCTCTATTTTCTCTGAGACTGTCCCTTTTATCTTTTCTTATGGCACAATAATAGTTCATTACATTTGCAAACTATATTTCATTTATCTATTTCTCAATAGATGAGCATCCCTTTAGCTTCCAGTTCTTTTCTGCTATTAAAAAGATCTATATCATTGTAACTATAGAGTTTTTCTCTCTTTCCTGCAAATCTTTTGGCTAATACTTTCATTTTCTTTACACTGATGATCCAGCTTTTCTAGTATAATCAGGGAATTAATTGCTGTAAACCAAGAGGATAAAGATGGCAGAACAAAAGAAAATATTACAATTCAATTTCTCCCAGTATCAAATAATGACTTGATTACCATACAATTCATGACCTAACAAAAGAATTTGCAATCTCACAATTCAAGAAACTGTTAAAGCTAATTATTCAAATATATTGGGAGAAGAGTTCAATACAAAAATAGAAAATTCTAGATCAAATAAAAAATATTGCAAGGAACCAAAACAATAATTTAAATACAAGGAAATCATAGACAGGATCACATAAAATTAAGCAGTTGCTACTACTACTACTACTACTACTAGTCCTTACCACCTATAAATAAGCATAAAATACACAATAGGAAATTCAGAAGTCAGAAATAAAAGTCTACAACAGCTTACTCAGGAAATGATGAACATTGATATAAAGCATTTTAAATTAGATATTAGAAAAGAATAAAATATCACAAAATATTTAAAAGTTATACACCATGACAAGGTTGGATCTGTACAGGATTTCCTTACTATTAAGAAAATTATAACTTAATCATATTAATAACAAAACCACAAAATTTATGTAATTATATCAATAAATACAGAAAAGGATTTTGACAAAACACCCTTTTCTATTAAAAAAAAAACCACTAGAAAACATAGGAATAAATGGGCTTCTACTTAACATGATAAACTGTATTATCTAAGACAAAGAGTCAGTCTTCTATGTAAAGGAAATAAACTATAATCCTGGCCAGTAAGATAAGAGGCAAAACAAGGATATCTATTGTTGCCAATTCTATTTGACATAAGAAATGCTGTCCATATCAATAGGAAAATAAATAGAAATTAACACTTTTTACAGATGATATGATAGTAGAGTTAAAGAAACTCAGAGAGCAAACAAATTAATTGAAAAAATTAATTCAGTAAAGTTACAGTATATAAAATAGATCATTTATTAACTTTTAATTCTGACTTTCAACTCATCCAGTATAGCATTTCACAAAATGCATAAGATAACAATATCATACATGTCATACTCCTTTTCTCATCTTAAAGCTATCAGTTGTTTCACAGTCAGTTCTAATTGTTGCTTTTGGGCCACAAATTCCTCAGAAGACAAATCTGAGATTTTTGCATATCAATAAAACCAAGTAAGAAAATGAAAGAAAAAGAAATTCCATTTAAAATAATATGTTTAAAATGCTTGAAAGTCTACCAGCCAAAGTAAAAATAAAAGCCATGTAAATATAACAATAAAACATTGTCAACAGAAATAAAGAAAACTAAGTAAATGCATAAATATTAATTGTTCACAGATGTGAAAAATTGATATAAAAAATAGTAATAATGCTGAAATAAATTTACTTATTCAGGATCATTCCAATCAAACTATCAAAGGTTGCTTTAATATAACTAGAAAAAATGACAAAATTCATATTCAATCACAAAAGGCCAAGAATGTCAAGGGAAATCATGGGAAAAAAAGTGGGGGGGAAGTAACCTAGCAGAAACAAATAAACTATACCACAAAAAGGTAACAAATATCACACAATACAACAAAGCAGTAATTCTCAAAATAATTTGGCACTGTCTAAACAATAGAGGAATTATTGAGTAGAACAGATTAGATACATAGCTGACAGAAGTAAATCAGCTAGAAGCCGAAGGTCAATAAACACAAAGACCCCAAGAAGGTAAGAATTTGATTTTTTTTAAGATGCCAGAAAAACTGGATAGCAGTATGACAAAAAATAGATTTGGACCAATTCTTCACACTCACTGAAGATAAGTTCCAAATGGAAATGTGCCTCTTATATAAAAATCCACTTAATAAACAAATGAGAAAAACATGGAGAAAGTTAACTAACACATGTATGCATAGGAAAGAATATATGACCAAACTAAATAGATAATTTTGATTACATACAATTTGTTGGGAGCCAGGGTCTCTAAGCTGTTTGACACAGTCACGGCAAGAATGTAGGGCAGTCACACTGCCTGATGGAACAACATTTCCTTCTTCAATATATATAGGGATTCCATGTATACCCATATTTATAGGTCTATTACTGATTGCAAAACTTACTCATCCTAATAGTGGAATGACTATAAAGGAAGGATTTCAGAGAAATTCCTTGAATAAAACAGATTGTGAACTCTGTCCAAATTTAACAAGACTGCCTCTCCCTGAGACATACAAAAGGCTTCAGCATTATGAAATCTTTGGAAGACACAGCACTGGGAGTTCCAGGGAGATGTCAGAATATATATAGGGAAACCAGATACAAGATGGGTCAGATAGAATTCCAGGGAAATTAACAGTTTTGCCCCCCTTATCATACACAGGAATATATGATAAAGATGGTGAGAGAATAGTTAGTATAGGTAACCAATATGTGAACTCTAACAACCTTAGTTTATTGGCAAAGAATAAAAAGTCATAGAAACCGTAGCGTCTACCAACAAGGGCTGAAAGGAAAATTAGTTATTGAAGGAGTTAACAGACAGGTGGACAAACATAGCTATAGCTACCTTCACTATAGGTTGTCAAGGGAGCATATCGAAAACATTACATATGTGGTACAAAAACATAGAAGCATTCCATTAAACAAATTATATCAAAGATTATTCTAAGGAAAGTTCTGTTTAATCAATAACTTTACTATGCAGCAACAAACTAGGCAACAGGCAGATTGAGGTCATCACGATCTGAGCAGGGACAAGAAAATTAATTACATGATTGATAATCACACTTGTAACCACTACATGATCAAACTTGTAACCATATGAACTATGTGATTAATGATGAAAATTGTATACTTTTGTAACCAAGGAAATGATTTTAGTTTACTTGTTTCATATGATTCTAAGACTATAAAAATAAATCTAAGCAGCTGACAGTCAGTCAACCTGCTCCTGCCTTTACCCACTTGTTGACTCAACTCATTTCACCGACTCTATCCCTCCTGTCAAGTTCCAAGGACCCCGCAGAGACTGGACCCCCGCAACAATTAAAAGGTTTTCTAACAAAAAAAATCCAATACAGCTGATATTATAAGGAATATTGTTAATTGGAGGAGGGGTGGTATAGACAGAGGTCTCATTTCCAAGATATATAAGCTCATTAAAATTTATTAAAATAAAAGCCATTGCCCAATTTATAAATCATGATCTAAGCTGAGGAAATTTCCCCTGAGCTATTTAATCCCTGAAAGATAATGCTATTAAAGTAGCACTCTACATGTCAACAAATTTGGAAAATTTAGCAATGGCCAATGGATTTGGAAAATCAATTTACAAAGCCAAGGAATAATAAAATTACAAACCAATTGTATTATTTCACATACCAAAAGGTTTACTTTAAATTCTACAAGCTAGTTTTCAGAAATATATAAACCAAGAATTACCAGAACAGCAGATTGGTTTTCAAAGAGGCAGAGAAACAAATTGCCAACATTTCCTGAATTGTGGAGAAAGGAAGGGAGTTTCAAAAAAAAAAAAAAGATAAATCATCTCCCACCTCATTGACTGCACTAAAGCCTTTGACTCTATAGATTACAACAAAATCCTAAATCCTCAAAGATCATCTTACTTATCTCCTGAGGAATCTGTGTTTGGGTCAAGAAGTAGCAGTTAAAACAGAACATGAAACCACTGATTGATTTAAGATTAGAAAAGGAGTATAAGCCTGTATATTATTATCTTATTTATTTAACTTATTTGTATAATGCATCATGTGAAATTCCAGGCTGGATAAATCAAAAACCAGAATTAGGATAGCCAGGATAAATATCAATAATCTCAAATGTGCAGATGACACCACTCTGATGGTAGAAGTAAAGAGAAATTAAGAAACCTCTTAATGAGGATGAAAGAGGAAAAAATAAAAACTGATTTGAAGTTTAACATAAAAAAACAGATCTTGGCATCCCATCACTTTCTGGCAAAAGGAAAGAGAAGAAAACAAAGATGCATCAGATTTTACATTCTTGGACTCAAAGATCAATGCAGATGGAACCTAAAGTCATGAAATTAAAAGATACTTGTTCCTTGGAAGGAATGCTATGACAAATTGAAGAACATACTAAATAGTAACAACACCTTGCTGACAAAGCTCCATATTGCCAAAGCTATAGTGGTTTTTCTAGTAGCAATGTATGAATGTGAACAAAGACTATAAGGAAAGCTGAGCACTGCAAAATCAATGAAGCTTTTGAATTGAAGTGCTAGAAAAGACACTTGGAAATCCCTTAGAGACCAAAGATATCAGTCAATACTTAGCAAAATTACTTTAGTCTATTCCCTGAAAGGTCAAATATGAAGATGAAGTTTAAATACTTTGGCTACATACTGAGATATAGGATTCAAGGAAAAGACCCTGATTTGAGGGAAGATTTAAGGCAAAAAAGAAAAAGGTGTCATGGAAACAATGAGCATTAATTTAGAGAGATAATGGAACATAGAAAGCCCTGGTGTTTTATGGTGCAAAGGTTCACAAAGAAATCCTAGTATATCTGTAGATTTTTTTTAAAATGCTCCAAATCCCTGATACTTAGAGAAATACAAAATAAAGTAATTCTAATGTTCCATCCCCTACCTATGAGTTTGAAGAAATAATGACAAATAATGAAATATGACAAATATGACAAAATAATGAAAAATGACAAATATTGAAGGAACTATGGGAAAATCATTAATCTACCATTGATGGTCTAACATTGGCACAACCATTCTGAAAAGCAATCTAGAGTTATACAAAAGAAGTTACTAAACAGGGCATATGTTTTAATCTAGTTATACCACAGCTTGGTTTTTTACCCCTAAGATATCAAGAACAGGAAAAGTTCTTTTTGTGATGGCTTTAAAAAATTCCAAGGGTATAATTATATATTATTGGAATTGCTGTACACATTTTGGGATACATATGCAATAGAAAATTAATGTGTTTGAGAAAGTGACATAGACTTGTATGAATCAGTACAGAATAAAGTGAGCAGACCTGTAAAATGATTTATATTACATCAGTATTAGAAATATGAACAATTCTGAAAACCTCTGACTAATAACAATTTTAACCATAATTCTAGAGGACTTAGAAAAAATAATGTTGCCTATATTTTAAAAGAGAGCTGATGGGATAATATACAAAATAGTATATAAAGTTTTAGATGTGACAAATATTAGAACATTTTGCTTGATTATTCTTATATGATATAGGTATTGTTTCTTCATTTCCTTCATTTCTTTCTTTTTTCTTCCTCTTTCTTTTCCTTTCTTCTTTTCTTTTCAGTGGAGGGGAGGGAGATGAGAGGGAAAAAAAAGAATGCTTGGTAATTAAATAATAATAAATTCTATTAATAATCAGAAAACGTTCTCCCCAGCACTTTTTCCCCCTAAGTTGACCTCCTTATGAACTTACCCAACAATCTAATCTTTTCAGATCAATGGGAGCCATCTCTTTATCCTACATAGTGGTTTTCCCAAAGCAGCCACAGAGCACCATGCTGCAATATTTAGTCATAGTTTCCCTAAAACCTCACTTCCCCTGCATTGTCCTTCTCTCACTTCAACCACAAGAACTATGAATTCATTTCAATTTCTTCCTACCAATCACTGCCATTTTTTGTAGATGAGACCTAAACTCAGGATGGTGCAATAATTCAGAATTCAAACCAGAACTAAATGAGAAACTACAAACTATCTGACAGTTAACAAAAAAAAAAAAGCTTTTACTTAGTCATAGTATAGAAATATACTCAGTAAGAATACAGTGCTTGAGGTTGATGCAAATCTCTTCTTTGTGTTGACTCACACGGCAATGGCGGATCAAGCAACTTTAAAGGGCACTGAAAGTGGGGATGGCTTCTTACATCCTAGGTAAGCTATAAGCCATGTTAATTGTTCAAGTCATTCAAGACTCAGAACCACCTTCTCTTTTTAGGTAAAAAACCTACATGGCAGGTCCTTTGTAGATATTGCTCTTACTCCAGGTGTCAATAAAGACTTTTTAGTAGGAAGTACACAATAAGAACTGTGTCATAGTACTGAAATATAGTTTTGTGGAAGGTGGATTGGAGAGGAAAAAAATTGTAGGAAGAAAGAGTCAGTTAGATATGGACAGCTTGAGTTCCAGTTGTCATTGGTGCTGGGTCGTTTAACAACTTGAAATAGTGGTGTCATTTCATGCATATAGACAAAGGTTCAGGTTTGGTAGAGGATAAAGGCTGTCTCCCTGTTCTGTTACAGATAGCTACAACTGGAACCATTTTCTACCTCTGTTTCACTGAGGGTAGCATTAAGAAGGGTAATTTCTGCAACAGAAGACTGAGAAACCTAGTCTCATGCCAGAAGGCAGAGATGAAAAATGTATAATAGGTAGGAATTACATGTACTGAAACAAATTACTTGTTTGTGTATTTGTGTGTATGTGTATTTATGTAAAATTCATGGTAACAAAATTTTCAAGGACTCTTTGGAGTTCATTTTCTTCATTAGTAGATGAATTATTGTACCTAGGACATCTATCTTCAGGTAGAACAAAGTACTTTAATATAAAGTATTCAAAGCTAGAAAGATATAAAAGACAAAGAGAGGTAGATATGCTTCTTTCCTGACATCTCCCCTTTATCCTAATAAATATATATATATATATATATGTACATATATATATATATATATATATATGTAATCATCTTGTGCCATAAATGTTTAAGAAAGAAAATTGAGGAATCAAAAAAATTGGAGAGAATCATGATGAGAGAGTATCAGGAAGAAGTATAGTCCCATGACTTATTCTCTAAGTGAAGAAAATGCGCTAGACCAAGTCCTGATCAGTTAATGCAAGAACAGAATCACAATGAGTCATTTTAAAAGTCAGTTTATGAACATTTTGCAAGTCATTATAAAGAGACACAGAGATGGGCTTGCAGACACTGAGGATAGGGTCTAACCAGAAACCATGTTGAATAATCCAGCATAGAGATTAAAAAAGGTTGAAATTGTCCACTAAGACAAGAAAAAGTCTCAGATCCAAATAGAGGGACCTTACCTTGTGTAAGTTGCAGGAGCAGGTGCCGTCTGGCATCTGTCATTGCTACCCAGATTCAAGTTCCAGATCCAGGGAAGACTGAGGTAATATTGTATGGTTAGGGGTGGTATTACAGGGTAAAAAGCAGTTGTGAGGTGGACATTCAGTAGACTTATTGAGTAAGGAGCAAATTCACAAGCAAGAATCAGCCGTGTGATTCAGAAACCAGGAGCTCCAAACCAAGTAACATCTTCTAGTCTAGTGTAAAGCAAGTAACCAGGAATCCTAGACCAAAAGGAAACCTAAGTTCTGTCACTCAGATTCAACAAAGCTTTCCAGCTGACTGATAAGGGATGAATCCAATAACAGTCTACTGAAACTCTAAATAGAGCAAGGTCATAGATCTATTGCTCAAATCCAAACCCAGGATGGGAATTTGTAGACTCAGACAGGTGGGGAGCAATCAGACTTGTGCCTTGGATCTTTGGGAAAACTGAAAACTTACAAGTCCTCCTATTTGACCTGTCCCTGAGATCAAGGCATAAATAACACTCAATACTTCAATGAAGTAACAATAAGGCCCATACTGACACAAACTCAACTAAGACAATCCCTCCAGCAATGTGCAGAGCCTCTCATAACTGTAAAAGCTAAAATCATGAAGTAAGATATAAGAATGAGCAAATTCATCACAAGTTAATATTTCCAGAATGCTCAAGACATGAACTCAGAAGAAAATACTCAAATTATATGCAAGTAAAGCCTCAAAGAATCAAACAGAGAACTGAACTGCAATAAAAATAGAAAACACATCAGTGCAACAATCGGGAACAATTTTGGGCTGTCTGCAAAGGAGAGTGCCATCTGTATCCAGATAAGGAGCTGTGGAGTTTGAACAAAGTGCAAGGACTATTCCCTTTAATTTAGAAAAAAACAGATATCTTATTGTCTGATCTTGTTACCTCTTGGACTTCTTGTCTCTTCTTTAAGGATATGATTTCTCTCTCATCACACCCAATTTGGATCAAGGTACAACATGGAAACAAAGTAAAGACTGACAGAGTGCTTTCTGTGGGGGGGGAAGCAAGATGGGGGGGGAGAATTGTAAAACTCAAATAGTATCTTTAATAAAAATAAATTAAAAAAATAAAAAATAAAAATAAAAATAGAAAACAGTAAGAACCAGGACATAAAAAACTTTAGGAACACTACTACTTCAACTATGTCAATAAAATTAATTTTTAAAAAATTAATGTTGTGTACTAGAGAGAGCTCTGTATTTTTAGTCATAAAGTTCTGGTTCAAATGTGACCCCAAGAAACTTCTAACTATGTGATAAACTACTTCACATTTATGGGCTAAAGTTTGCTCAACTATAAGATGAGCTTTGAAAGGGGAGACTCAATGACCTTTAAGACCTTTTAGATCTAAATTCTATCCTATGCCCTTAAACCAAGTCCCTAGTTCCTCAAATTAAAATTTTAATTTGGGATTTCATAATTTTTTGTGTATCATAGACCCTTTTGGCAGTCTGATGAAGGTCTCATGTACCTTCTCAAACTAATGGACTTTTTAATTCATAATTGAAGGAAATTAACATTTTTAATTAGAGGTTAGTAAAAATAAAAATGATTTTTTTTCCATCCAAGTTCATGGAATCACTGAAATTTACCCAGTGACCCAAGGATCCCAGATTAAGGAATTCTTAATTCAATAATTTTGTTTAATTGCCATCTCTTTGTCTTACTACATATGTTCTTTGAAAAGTCAGTTCAATTGAAAGCAAAAAAACTATTGAATTGATAAATAGGACCAAGAGTTAGTTTTATGAAAAAAACCAATAAAATTGATAAACCTCTGGCTAATTTGTTTGAAAAAAAAGAAATTAGAAAACCAAATTACCAGTACCATAAATGAAAAAGGTGAACTTACTACCAATGAGGAGGAAATTAAAGTAACAATGCAGAATTATTTTGCCCAACTGAATGCTAATAAATTTGATAATCTAAAAGAAATGGATGAATATTTACAAAATTATAAATTTCCCAGGTTAAATGAAGAGGAAATTAAATACTTAAATAACCCTATCTCAGAAAAAGAAATTCAACAAGCCATTATTGAATTCCCTAAGAAAAAATCTCCAGGCTAGATGGATTCACAAGTGAATTCAATCAAACATTTAAGGAACAATTGGTTCCAATTCTATATAAACTCTTTGGCAAAATAGGTGAGGACAGAACTCTGCCTAATTCTTTCTATGATACCAATATGGTGCTGATACATAAACCAAGAAGAGTCAAAACAGAGAAAGAAAATTATAGACCTATCTCCCTATCAAATATAGATGTAAAAAATCTTAAATAAAATCTTAGCAAAGAGATTACAGCAAGTTGTCACTAGGATAATACATTATGACCAAGCAGGATTTATCCAAGGAATTCAGGATTGGATTAATATTAGGAAAACTGTTAGTTTAATTAACTATATCAATAACAAACCTATCAATAGACACTGAAAAAGCCATTGACAAAATAGCACCCATACCCACTAAAAATATGAGAGAAAATAGGATGAATGGATTGTTCCTTAGAATAATAAGTGGCATGTATCTGAAACCATCAACAAGTATTATATGCAATGGAGATAAGCTAGAGGTATTCCAAATAAGATCAAGGGTAAAACAAGGATGCCTGTTATTACCACTACTATTCAATATTGTGTTAGAAATGTTAACTTCAGCAATAAGAGAAGAGAAAGAAACTGAAGGAATTAGAATTGGGAAGGAAGAAAAGAAATTCTCACTCTTTGCAGATGACATGATGGTATATCTAGAGAATCCTAAAGAATCATCCAAAAAAACAACTAGAAACAATTAGCAACTTTAGCAAGAAGCAGGATATAAAATAAACCCTCATAAATCCTCAGCATTTCCATATATATTACTAGCAAGATACAGTAGCAAGAAGTAGAAAGAGAAATACCATTCAAAATAACTTCAGACAATATAAAATACTTAGGAGTCTACCTGCCAAGGCAAATTCAGAAACTATGAAAACAACTACAAAACACTTCTCACACAAATAAAATCAGATTTAAATAAGTGGGCAAATATCAACAGCTCATAGATAGGTTGAGCTAATATAATAAAAATGAGAATTCTACCTAAATTAAACTACTTATTTAGTGCCCAACCAATCAAAATTCCAAAAAATTACTTTAATGTTAGAAAAAAATATAAGTAAATTCATATGGAGAAATTTCCAGGGATTTAATGATAAAAAGTACAAAAGAAGGTGGCTCAACTTTACCAGATCTAAATTTATATTATAAAGCATCAGTCATCAAAACTGTCTGGTATTGGTTAAGAAATAGAGTGGTGGATCAGTGGAATAGACTAGGTACAAAAGAGATAGCAGGAAATGATTATAGTAATTTGCTGTTTGATAAACCCAAAGAGACTGGTTTCTTGGATTAAAAACTCTCTCTTCAATAAAAAACTATTGGTAAAATTGGAAGTTAGTATTTCAGAAACTTGGATTAGACCAACATCTCACAACTTATAATGAGATAAGATCAAAGTGGGTACAGGATTTGGACATAAAAG
Source organism: Macrotis lagotis (assembly GCF_037893015.1). Lineage (NCBI taxonomy): Eukaryota > Metazoa > Chordata > Mammalia > Peramelemorphia > Peramelidae > Macrotis > Macrotis lagotis. Next base: position 158,607,173 of record NC_133666.1, on the reverse strand, counting down.
ACAATATTATAAAGAAACTAGGAGATCAGGGAATTGTTTACTTGACAGATCTATGGAAAGGGAAGCAGTTTATGACCAAGGAAGAGATGAAGAACACCAAAAAGAAATGTAGTAAATTGGGAAACAATTTTTAAAACTAATATTTCTAACAAAAGATTCATTTCTAAAATATATAAAGACCTGAATCAAATTTATTTAAAAAAAAAGGATTCCCCAATTGACAAATGGTCAAAAGAATATGCAGAGACTATTCATAGATGAGGAAATCAAAGCAATCCATAGCCATATGAAAAATTTCTCTAAAGCATTACTTATTGGAGAAATTCAAATTAAAGCATCTCTAGGGTACCACCTCACACCTCTCAGCCTGGCCAATGTGAACAGAAAGGACAATGATCAATGTTGGAAGGGATGTGGGAAATGCTTTGTTGGTAGAGCTATGAACCCATCCAGGCTTTCTGGAGAGCAATTTGGAATTATGCCCAAAGGGTAATAAAAATGTATAAAACCCTTTGATTCAGCAATACCACTACTGGGTCTATAACCTGACGAGATGACAAAAAAAGAGTAAAAACATCACTTGTACAAAAATATTCATAGCAACCCTGTTTGTGGTGGCAAGGAATTGGAAATTGAGTGAATGTCCATCAATTGGGGAATGGCTAAACAAATTGTGGTATATGTGTGTTATGGAACAATTATTGTTCAATTAGAAACCAGGAGGGATGGGAATTCAGGGAAGCCTGTAAGGATTTGTATGAACTGATGCTGAGTGAGATGAGCAGAACCAGAAAAACCTAACAGCAACATGGGGGTGATGATCAGTCTTAATGGACTTACTCATTTCATCAGTGCAATAATCAGGGACAATTTTAGGGTATCTGTGCAGGAGAATACCATCTGTATCCAAAGAAAGAATTGTGGAGTTTAAACAAAAACCAAAAACTATTACCTTTAACTTAATTTTTTTTTAAAAAAAAAAAAAGGTATCTTACAGGGGCAACTAGGTGGTGTAGTAGATAAAGCACCAGCCCTGGAGTCAAGAGTACCTGGGTTCAAATCCGGTCTCAGACACTTAATGATTACCTAGCTGTGTGGCCTTGGGCAAGCCACTTAACCCCATTTGCCTTGCAAAAAACCTAAAAAAAATGGTATCTTACTATGTAATTTTGCGATCTCATATATTTTTTCCTTAAAGATATGATTTCTCTCTCAACACAAATTTAAAAAAAAATTATAAAAGGAAAGAAAAATCACTTTACCCCTCTGGGCTTCAGTTTTCCATAAGTGGATAAACTAAATTCCTTTTAATATCTCTTCTAATTCTAGCTCTATTATCCTGAGATCCTTTAGGTTTGTTGTTATTGTTGTTGCTAGAGTTGATGGGATACAGATTTATTAAAAAGATCACTAATTTCAGAAGATACTAAATGATTCTAATTGACCCTAAAGTATTTCACAGCTTGATTTAGTATCCACACACAGAGGCTTCTTATGATCCTAAAAGATGAAATTTTTTTCTTTTAAGTTGAATAGTTTTTCACTACAATTTCATAAATGTCATACTGTATAATGTAGAATAATTATTATTTTATGATGGACAGCATTTAGATGATGACTTGTGGTGAGAATTACTAGATCTACTTGGATCTATTCAATTTCATGTAAGTGTTTTCATTCAGTAGAAAGAGGATATGAAAGAAATGCAAATTAAAACAACTATGAGGGGGTGGAGCCAAGATGGCAGCATGAGAACAGCCTTTCCTAGGAGCTCCCTCAAAAATATTCCAAAAACCTTAAAATTATGGACCTAACTAAATTTTCAAGAGACAGAATCCACAGAAAGTTCCATTGAAACAATTCTCCAGCCCAAGGTAACCTGGAAAATCGTGGGAAAAGTCTGTTCCTAGTGGGGGGGGGGGGGGGGCAGGAGCTGGCAGCACAGCAAGTATTATTGTGCCAGAATGAAAGAATTCCATTCTTCTGGGAACAGCCTACTTGGCACCTAGGCACCTGGATCCTGGGGAGCTCCCAGAAGCAGAAGCAGTTTCCTAGCCTGGCAACCCAGGGAACACAGAGCACAACTTGGAAGATCAGCAGGGAAACCTCTGCCAGAGTGAGTGGGAGCCAGTGTGGACCTCAGCTTAGCCATGGCCATCAGCATAGCTGTAGTCCTCAGCACAGCCCAGATCCCAGGAAATGGAAGCAGGCCTGCACAGGAACCCAGCAGTTGCTCCCAGAGCATTCAGCCTATGGAAGGTAAGGGGATGGAGGGAGATTGTCAAAGTCTGTCCTCTGTCCCTGGGACAGGACTCTGGGACTTTGTCCATCTTCAGATGCTGGTTGCAGTCTGGGGACCCCCCCTATTTCCATAGAGCTGATACTCTCCTCCAGGGCAGAGGGGTATGCTTGTGGTCATCCACAGACCAGGAAAGCAATAATAAGACCTTAAAAGAACTGAGATCCTTGCAGGGGGTGTCCAAATAATACTAAAAAAACTCAGGAAGCACCCCAAAACCAGGCACAGGCTGAGGAAATGAGTAAATAGAAAAAAAGGAACCTGAACATAACCAATTACTTTGGTACCATGGAGGATCAAAACACACACACTCTGAAGATGAGAAAGTCCCAGCTTCTGCATTTGCTGGTGGAGCTGTGAACTCATCCAACCTTTCTGGAGAGCAATTTGGAATTATACCCAAAGGGTAATAAAAACATGCAAAACCCTTTGATCCAGCAATACCACTACTGGGTCTATACCCTGAAGAGATGATGAAAAAGGGTAAAAAAAATCACTTGTACAAAAATATTCATGGCTACCCTGTTTGTGGTGGCAAGGAATTGGAAACTGAGTGAATGTTCATCAACTGGGGAATAGCTATTTCAGAGCTCAAAACAGATTCTGAAAATCAAGTGAGGGAGGTGGAAGAAAAATTGGGAAGGGAAATGAGGGAGATGTAGGAAAAACATGAAAACCAAGTCAACAGCTTAGTCAAGAAGATCCAAAAAAATGTGGAAGAAAATAACATACTAAAAACTAGTTTAGGTCAAAAAAAAAAAAAAAACAGTTCAAAAAAAACCAGAAAAAACAGTTCAAAAAATGTATGAAGATAAAAATACCTAAAAAAGCAGAATTGGCCAGATAAAAAAGGAAATAAGAAAGCTCTCTGAAGAAAACAAATCATTCAAATGTAGAATGGAATTAAAGGAAGCTGATGACTTTGCAAGGAATCAAGACAATAAAACAATATCAGAAGAATGAAAAGCTAGAAGAAAACATGAAATATTTCATTGAAAAACAACAGATCTAGAAAACAGATTCAGGAGAAAATTTAGAAATCATTGCGCTACTTGAAAGTCATGATCAGGAAAAGAGCCTTGATTTCACTTTTAAGAATTTCTACAGGCAAATTACCCTGATACCCTAGAAGCAGAGGGCAAAACAGAAATTGAGAGAATCCACCAGTCTCTCAATGAAAGAGAGTCAAAAAAACAACCCTTCTGGAGAGCTATTTGGAACTATGCCCAAAGGGCAACAAAAATGTGCATACCCTTTGACCCAGCAATACCACTATTGGGTCTATACCCTGAAGAGATGAGGGAAAAGGGTAAAAACATTACTTGTACAAAAATATTTATAGCAGCCCTGTTTGTGGTGGCAAAGAATTGGAAATCAAGTAAATGTCCTTCACTTGGGGAATGGTTTAGCAAACTGTGGCATATGTATGTCATGGAACACTATTGTTCTATTAGAAACCAGGAGGGATGGGAATTCAGGGAAACCTGGAGGGATTTGCATGAACTGTTGCTGAGATAGATGAGCAGAACCAGAAAAACACTGTACACCCTAACAGCAACATGGAGTTGATGATCAGCCTTGATGGACTTGATCATTCCATCAATACAACAATCAGTTTTGGGCTATCTGCAATGGAGAACATCATCTGTATCCAGAGAAAGAATTGTGGAGTTTGAACAAGGACTAAAGACTATTACCTTCAATTTAGAAAAAAAACTATTATTATGTAATTTTGCTATCTCTTATACTTTATTTTTCTTCATTAAGGATATGATTTCTCTCTCATCACATTCAATTTTGATCAATGTATACCATGTAAACAATGTATAGCCTGGCAAATTGCTTTCTGTGGGGGATGGGGAGAGGGAAGCAAGATTAGAGGGAAAATTGTAAAACTCAAAATAAATAAAATCTTTGGGAAAAAAAAGAAAAGAAACAGCCAGAGCTGAACACAAAGTTTGATCTCCAGGTGAACTCCAGCAGGACTCAGGTGAACCATAGAGAGGGTGGACAAGAAGGATAAATTATGAGGGATTTAATGATGATGAACTGTGTGTATTCCTGCAGACTACTTTAGTAATGTGCAAATAAATTTAAAAAAAAAGAAAAAACACAATTTAAAAGAACTCTGAGGCACCATCTCACACCTATCAGATCGACTGAGAGGACAAAAAAGGAAAATGATCAATGTTGGAGAGAATGTGGGAAATTTGGGATATTAACACATTGTTGGTTGAGTTGAGTTGTGAACTGATCCTGACATACTTGAGAGCAATCTGGAATGATGCCCAAAAATCAATAAAATATGATCACACCCTTTGACCCAGCAATAACAATACTAGGTCTATTTCCCAAAGAAATCACAAAAAATATGAAATGTCTCACATGTTCAAAAATATTTACAACAGCTCTTTTTGTAATGACAAAGAATAAGAAATTGAGGAGATGCCTATCAATAGGAGGATGACTGAAGAAGTTATAGTATTTGAATATTATGAAGTACTACTGTTCTGTAAGAAATTATTAGTGGTTGAACTTTAGAGACTCAGGGAAAGAATTATATGAACTGATGCTGAGTGAAGGGAGCAGAACCAAAAGAACACTGTACACATTAACAGCAACATTGTGAGATGATCAAACTTGATGGATGCAGCTCTGTCTATAGTTCAGAGAACTTCCCAACTCTCAGAGTTAAGAGACTTGATATGGACAATGTCATCCAAATCCAGAGGAAAAAACCTTGGAGTCTGAATGCATATTATGTTGTTTTTTAAAACTTATTTTATGTTTTTCCTTCCTTTCTCATTTTTTTAATTTCCCCTTAGCTCAAATTCCTCTTTCACATGACTAATATGTAAATATTTCAAACACAAATGTACATGTACAACTTCTACCAGACTGCTTGCCATTATAGTGAGGGTGTAGGAAGGGAGAGTGATTGAAAAAAATATGGAATTCATAAATTTGGAAATGGATGAATGTTGAAAAACTACCATTGAATATAATTGCAAAAAATAAAATAAAATTTCAATTAAAAAGGAGAGAGATGAGTAGATGATCTTGATTTTGAAGGAAAACTCAAGTCAAATCAACAAGCATTTATTAAGGAGCCACTGTATGCCTTTGAGGACACAGAGGAAGACAAAAAAACAGCCCTTACTCTCAAGCAATTCTATTTGAGAGAAACCAGGCACACAGTTATACAAACAAGCACAGGCAAGTTAAAACAGAGATAGCCATCAGAGGGAAGACACTAGAATTAAGGAGGATCAGGAAAGACTTCTGGAAGAAGGCAGAATTTTAGCTGAAATGTGATGGAAGTCAGGAAAAGTAAACACTTGTTCTGAAGATTGTTTTCCATCCAACTTTTCTCAGAACAAAGGCAGTGAAAATAATGTTAATGACTGAAGACCATCTAGGTTCATTTTCAGTCTGTAATCTGCTAACTCTATTACCTTTTCAAGTCATTTAACTTCTCCAAATCTCATTCTCAATCTATAAAAATGGAGAGGTTAAAGTTAGCATTATTTACATCAACAGGGTTGTTGTGAGGAAAGCATTTTTTAAACTTTACAGCATTAACCTCCCTGTCTTATTTCTGCAAAGGATAAAATAGGTCAAGAAATACATTATGGAACTGGTTCAGGGAAACTGAAAAGGTTACATTTGGGAAAAAGTTAAGTAAAATGTTTCATTATTCTTTAAAATGACCTAACAGTATAACTTACTTACATTTAACATTCTAATGGCTAGAAGGTTAACTTTCTAGAGCAGGAAGAATGACATCTATTCACCTATTACCAATTCCAGTGAACTCTGGCCATCTTGTCACAGCTATTTAAGGAAGCTTTTGCTCATAATGTCAAAGCCTAGTCCTCTCATTCAGGGATAAAAGCAAAGTAGAATTTATCAAAATACCAAAGGCTCAAAAGGGCTCATGTCACAGAGTAACAAACCAAATGTAGGGCTCAGGGGAGAGCAAATGACAAGTTATCTGAAAAAGAGGCAGTATTGTGGAAAAGACAGAGGCCAATAGGTATCAGACAACTTCCATGGCAACTCCACTTTACTGGAAGCAGTAACTAAATCATAGCCACTGCTGATAATAAATAGGTATAACTTGTGACACAGAATTCCAAGTTCTGGATTTATACAGCTTGAGTTCAATCTAGGAAATTTTGCACAAAATCTTATCTTTGGCTTCTATTAGAAATCTTTATATAGCTTTGTGTTAAGGTTTCTACAAAGCCTTAAACAACCATGCAAATACTCAACTTATAATTTTTTTCAAATACAGTATAGTCATTATTCTACTCCACAGAAAATATAAAACAATATAAAGAACTCATAGCAACCTATGAATAATAAATACAATTCTCTCCTCTTTAGTGAATTCCACTTCCCTTTCCCACTTGCCACAGTTCAGATACTCCTCTAAGTCTCAGCACTATACAAAGGTTTGAACGCTCCCTAAGAAGAAAAATAAAAGTGGGATTCCTAGAGTTAGTCCTGTACCTTGTGGTAAGGACCCTATCTCCAGCTCCATAATGACCCATACAGTCCCCCAGATTTATAAAACTATTGTAAAGGTTTAGGGATTCTCCAAAAGAAAAGTAGTACTCAGGATCACTGGAGTGACAGTGAACTTGTCACTGGATCCACACATTTTAAATTACTCACAGTTGTAATCTGAGATGAAGTTTCTTCACATTAGTACCTTAATACTTCTTCAGCTCTAGAATGCTTTATTTTCTTCTCTTATCACCAGTATTCTCATGCTAGTCTTGTTTATTGCTTTTCCATGAAGCATTCTTCCTTCTGGTCCTGGAACTCTACACACTCTTCCCAAATGCTGACTTAGCAGGTCCCACTTGCCAAAACAAAGCCAGTTAAATATCCCTTCAGTATTCTAGAGATAACCCTGAGGTACTGGTGTCCCTTTCTCTTAATTCTAACAGCACATCCCAGTGCCATCCCTCCCATCACCATCACTATTGTTAGTTATTAAAGCCTCAGTTCCATTTAAATAATTAACAAAAATTCTTTTACAAATGGATATGTAATTCAACAGTATAGCAAGAATATAAGCATAAACAATTTCTTCCTTCACTTAAGGGAATTCTGTGCTATATCACTTCAATTTCTAGGGAAAATGAGCTCAGTCTAGACATAGTTCCTACAAGCATATGGCCCCACCAAGTTCAGGTCCAAATGTAACATTTCTGCTGGATGAGCCTTTGGTTCAGCTACTATTGAGCTAGGTCTACCACAGCCACCACCATCCTTGTTCATCTACACAGTCAATCAGAGAGGTTCTTCAGCAACAAATGGGAAGCAATTAGATGTAGAATATCTATGCCTTCTCCAGAGTTCATATGGATCCCTTCTCTCTACATATACTCATAAGGACTGAAATAATTGGGTCAATCCTCCCTTACATTCACCATGCACTCTGATCTTCAAGCAGGTTCAGAATAGAAGGTTCACTACCCCATTCCACAACAAACTTCTGCTACCTCTTAGTCAAAAAACTCTACTACACCCTCTCCATTGATTAATCCATGAACTCAGGATCCAGAAACCATAAATCCTCCACCATGATAACTTCACTTCTGCTATGGTCCCAAACTGAGTGGATCTGCTATTCATTTCTGGAGCTAGGACTGGGGCTAGGCTGGAGAGTTAGGTAGAGACTATTCTAATGGGTGGATATTACTCCACTGAAGTCACTCTACTCTCAGGTCTCTGACTAGGTCTCTATTTTTTAAAATTATTTGTTATTTTTGTATTTTTATATTTATTACATTTATATATTTATTATTAGTGTATTATTAGTGTTCTTGTATGACTTGAAGGGAGACAGAATAGAAATTTCTAGCCTTTGCAAACATCAACCTTCCCAAAAGGAAATCTTAATTCCTGCCAGAAAAGGAAGCAGAAGTTTGAGACCAAAAGCTTAGTCACTCTGCTCTCCTCAGAGAGAAGAGGTTACCTCAAATATCCTTAATCTACGGTGTATAGTTTTCAAGTTTACACTAAAATTTTTATCATTATTTCTTAATAAGGAGGAAGCCCAAAATTTATTTGCAAGTTCCCTTCCCATCAAATGCCAATTCCAGGATGAACATTCCTACAAGTAGAAAAAACAAATAAACAAAACAGTAATCCAAGTCATTTGCAAAACAGAAATCAGAGAAAGTATACATAGAAGAATGCATATCAAACAAGTGAGAGACAGACAGACAGACAGACAGACAGACAGACAGACAATATCCTAGATTTTACCCAAGGGACATTCTCCAAAGTCTCTAATACATCAAGCTAGGCATAGGGACATAATGGGGACACCAGTTACTCTCATGTTAGTTTTTTCTCTTAAGCAACCTGAAGAGAGCTAAGTATCATCCATCTTCTCTCTCAAAGTTATAAATCAGAAGTATCCAAAGTGACTAAAGAACGTTGAAGAAATTCTGTAGGGAGCAGAACTACCCTTTCTCCTATTCTTGCCAACTCTGCTGCACCCCTCACAAAGGTATAGGGCACTGATCCCCACCAATGAGCCTGTAAATTTTGAGATTTTGGATTATATTTGGTTTCTCTTTTATTGGGCCAGATTACAGTTCAACTTCACAATTGTTCAGAAAACTAAAACTAGATGGACAAAAGTGGTCAGGTTTTGTACTACCCATGAACTAAGTAGGGTTTTTACATTTTTTTAAATAAAATAAAATTGTATTTTAAAATCTAAAAAACAGGAGCGGCTGGGTGGTACAGTAGATAGAGCACTGGCCCTGGAGTCAGTAATACCTTAGTTCAAATGGGACCTCAGCCACTTAATAATTAGCTAGCTGTGTGGCCTTGGGCAAACTACTTAACATCATTTGCCTTGCAAAAACTAAAAAAATAAAAAAGTCAAAAACATTCTTAGCTCACTAGGTTATACTATTGGATTTGGCCTAAGAGTCTTTGGGGAGGGATTAACCTTATCAAATTATCCCCAATCACTGCAATACTCAATCACTTAATAAAGATCCTGCTATATTCCAAAGAGACATAATTAAAGTCCTAAACAAAAGCCTCATCTCTTAATTGAAGCAAATTGTCCAGGTTTGCCCCTAGTCAGATTCTTTGCTCCTACTTTAATTTTGTTGTTGTTGTTTGTCCTTCATTCTCAAAAAGGACCAAGAATTCAAGATGTCATGACTTGCAAGTGAAATGGATTTAAATGAGGGTGGGTTATGCAAAACCTCACTTTCTCCTCCAGAGCCCTCTGATTCCAATGGCAAGACATAGATCAGGACAACTGGAATTGGCCCCCATTACAATGGAAGATCTTTGCCTTTTTAAATTAAGGTTCATTTGCCTAAATAAGAATTTATTTTCTTCTTTCTTCCCTTCCTGCTACAATAATCTTCCCTACAGAAAACAGATGATGAGTGATTACCTTTAGTTGGGAGAATCATGAAGTCATTGTACATTAATCTTTTCTAGTTGCCCAAGTTAAGAAGAATTTGCAAGGGGCAGCTAGGTGGTGCAGTGGATAAAGAACTGGCCTTGGAGTCAGGAGTACCTGGGTTCAAATCTGGTCTCAGACACTTAATAATTACCTAGCTGTGTGGCCTTGGGCAAGCCACTTAACCCCATTTGCCTTGCAAAAAAAAAAAAAAAACCTAAAAAAAAGAAGAATTTGCAATTTCCCAAGCTAGTCCAACATAAGAACTCAAAGAGAAAAATTTACATTTAAGGTCCTTGCTGGCATCCTTTTAGTTAAGTCTGTCCCTTTAATCATGAACTGTTATCTTAAATCCTATATAACCATATAATAGGGTTTCTTATCTCCCTCAAATTATTACATTGTCCTATAGGCTAAGGTGATTGTAGTGTGGGAATAAGGAGGAATATTAGAGCACTGATGATGATCATTATATTTTTCTTATTTCCTCAAAGGAAAGAAACTGATGAACAGGAGAGAAGGGGTGGAAAAAATTTATGCTTGTTATGTGTAGGTCTGTCCTTCCCAATCCCTTTTCTTTCCTGTCATCCATTCCATTCCAGAAAAGAGAAGAGAGAGAGAGAGAGAGAGAGAGAGAGAGAGAGAGAGAGAGAGAGAGATCTCCCAAAGGCTCTGTAATGGCAGCAGCTACTCCTTGTTGCCACTGAAATCTACAATGAATAAAGTATTGTAATCATTTAATCAAAAAACATTTTTAAGAGTTAATAAGTGCCACACACTGTTAAGCACTGGGCAAGAGTAAGATAAATCCTGGAGAATTTCATTGTAAAGGTAAGACCTGGGAAGCTTGTGGAGGCAATACCAGCAGATCAGGAGCCAGAGTCCTTAACTTAAAAAGTAACCAAGTAGAAACCAACATGAAGACCAGCATCTTCTGACACCTTTATTCCTAACAATTACTCTTAGATCAAATGACAATGGCCTCAAAGCTATTCTGAAAATATGACATTCCCTTCCTCATTTCTGGGTGTTCTGTCTTGTTGACCCCCATGCCTGGAATGTTCCCCCTCTCTCATTCAGATCACTGACTTCCTTGGTTTCCTTTAAGATCTAACTAAACATCCCTATCTTCTATAGGAAGCCTTCCTCATTCCCTCTGAATTCCAGTGTTTTCCCTCCATTAATTTTCCCCCCCCCCATTTATCTTGCATATAGCTTCTTTTGTATATATTTATTTATTTGCATATTGTCTCCCCCCATCAAATTGTAAGTTTCTTGGGGACAGAAGCTGTCTTTTGCCTCTGCAACTAGAGCCTAACAAAATGTCTGGAACAAAGTAGGTGTTGGGGCGGCTAGGTGGCGTAGTGGATAAAGCACCAGCCTTGGAGTCAGGAGTACCTGGGTTCAAATCCAGTCTCAGACATTCAATAATTACCTAGCTGTGTGGCCTTGGGCAAGCCACTTAACCCTGTTTGCCTTGCAAAAAAAAAAAAAAAAGCCTTAAAAAAACAGAACAAAGTAGGAGTTTAATAAACATTTAGTGATTGATTGATGACTGGATGGTGAGAAAAGTAAATCTAGAAGTGAAATAAATAGCTTCCCAAAACTTCCCTTACAATAACTGGTAAGAAGACCAAACCAACCCTCTTCCTGGCACTCCTCCAGTTTCTCTCTTGTGTTCAGTGTTCTACTTTAGGCCTCTGAATTGGGCTGTGACCTTCAGGTTCAGAAGAATATTTAAAAATCTGACTTTCTTGCCATATTAAATAAACTATGTGTTTAAAGAAAATTAAATTGCTTCTGAACTTCAGCCTTTGGAATAAATACATGAATGAACAAATGGTTGAATGAATGACTGTGCCAGAAACTATACTAAGAACTAGGGATACAACTATGAATGCAAGACATTCCTTGTCCTCAAAGAGCTAAAATTCTAATAGAGAAAACTATACATATATATGAAAGTAGTAGCAGGGGAAGGGAGTTTTGGTCTAGGAAGTCACAAAGTTGATAAGTGAGTGATACAGTCCATTAATACACCCTCTCTAGGAGCAAAGGTAGTAATAATTTGACAACAATTCAAAGAGAAAAGAGAGACAAAATGGTGAAATGGTTAGAGATCCAGCCATGAAGTCAAGAAGATCTGGGTTCAAATAAATCTCACTTCTAATATAATCCCACCTCTTAACACATATTAGCTATTATTTAGCCTTCAAATGTTCTGGACAATTCTTTTATACTGGAAGTTACAAAAAAATAAGTGTCAACTTGCATTACTTGTTTCCCCATATAACAACAGTGAAGATGAAAATGAATGGGCCTAGGGCAAGATATAGTGTTAACTTTTCTCAAGCATGGCTTCATCTAGTCTGATTTTATAAATATATAGAATTCTAGTAAACTGAGGGAGGTGATTTCTCAGAATATGGGGTAGGGGTAAAAGCATAGAAAGTGAAGACTATTTTATATCAACTCCTAAACTACAATACAAAACTCAATCAGAAAAGTTTCCTTCTTGCCTAGTCATTTGGATCCATGTGAACTGAGAAGATGAAATACTCATATATTCTCTTAGAGAGGATCTCTTGTGCATACACCAGATTATTTGATAGTTGCTTCTAATAGAGTACCATCTGCTGGGAGAAGTGATATATTACACTCCTTTCTTGGTTAGTAATATGACATCCTTTTTTTCTAAATGTATACAGAAGGTAACATATGAGTCTTTATGGACAGCCAGTCCTACTGGAGTACTTCAAGTGTTAATGAACCTATATCACACCATAGAAAATCGTCCCATCAGAAAATACTATGACTTCTGGGCAATCAATCAATCTCCAAGTAAAAGAAATAACCTAGTATTCGGAAGAAAAAAACAAAAACAGCACTACTGAAATCAATACAGCTGGAGGACAGCTCTCCTCACCCATCAGACCCTGGACATTGATTTCCTTCGAAAAGGAGATAGTCCCATATCAATGGGCTTTGGGACTGGGGCTATATAAGAAATAATACAGATTGGAGGAAATGAAGGTGAAAGGAATAAAAAGAGGAAGCTCATCAGAAAAACATTTACTTAGTGAAGTTTGTTGTTTTTAATGATACAGGAAGGCTGCAATCAGGTTTCCTGCATCCAAATCTAGCACTAATTGCTTCTGAAAAGAGATTGTAGTTTCATCTATAAAGCCTATTATAGAATATAACAACCTCCTTTTTGTAAAGCTAACCTCTACCTTTCTTGCTATAAATAAATAAATAAATAAAGTTTTGTTCTCTGGTTTTAAACTTGGAAGAGATGATAGTTAGCAACTTAGCTGTGTGCTGTTAGCCACTCACAGACCTACAGTGAAAAGAATATAGTGAGCAAATATCCATTTAACCAATACTTTCTCCAGATTCTAAGTAAATCTAAGGGTTATGTTCACTCTAGAATGTGACTAGCTCCTAAAGCTTTTGGAACTGAAACAGATTTATGAGAATTTTCTGGGAAGAACCTAAGCTTCTAAGGCAGTACCAAACTGATCCTCCAAGAGCTCTCAAAATCAAAGTTCCTGTGGCTGAGTTAGAGTTCTTTCCTGAGTTTTCCCTAGTCTGACACAGAATCAATTAAGACTCTGATGGTTGTTGATGGATCCAGCTCCCCTCAGCAGTTTAGAGAGCTACAACAGCCCTAGAAAAATGGTTATAGACAATGCTATCCCCTCCCAGAGGAGGAAAAACAAAATAAAATTTTAAAAAAATCCTTTCAGAATCTGAAAGAACACAATTTAAACTTTTTAAAAATTTCTCTTATGTATTTCTTTCCTGTCTCTTGGTATTCTTTATTTTCCCTTAATCCTAATTCCTCATAATTAAAATGTATGTAATCTGTAAAATTGTTAAGCACAAATATGTAAGTACAATATTCACCTGACTGTTCACCATTAAGGGGAGGGGGGTGGAAAGAGAGGGTGGAAGTAAATTATATAACTTAAAAATATACATATGCATGTGAATGAATGTTGAAAAACTCTCATAACATGCAACTGGAAAAATAAAATAAAATCAATTGAAAAAAAAAAAGATTCTATAGGTTGAACCATAAAGTGCTATGCGCCTGCTAAATCCCACTCCATCTGTAACTGTTTTCTACCTAGGAGTGCATTCCTGTTCATTTTTGTCATTCCTGAAACTTTTCCTATGTACATCAAGAGTCCATGGGTGGATCGACTCTGCCCAACTATAAGAGAGGTCTAAGGAGAACTAAGGGGGTAAGCATATAGATTTTTAGAATCTACTCTCAAGAGGAACAGAGTCGAGCATGGTCAATGATAATCCATCCTAAAATGGGGAAGTCATACTAGTCTTTAACTATGAACAAAAAAAAAAGTTTTGACCTTTAACTAAGGACAAAAAAAAACTCTATAATATCTATTGACTGCAAACTGTACCATTTATGTTCAATCAATAAATAGGCCACCAGAATAAAACACAATTCATTTAGCATTCCCTGCCTCTGCACCTCCCAATCTCTCATACCTTAGTAGTAAGGTAAATAATAAGGAATTTAAGAAAATTTGGAGAGGAAATTCTAGTAGAGGATACCAGTAAATTAGACCAGTTTACAAAAATAAAAAAAGGTCCCACAAGGAAAAGGGGTGGAGATGGAGATATATCAACACACTAGGTCCTGTACCTCCACAAGCCTACTTTTATTTTTCCTTTTAAATCATGTTTTCCAAAGTTTATTCATTTTCAATGTCCCTATCCAATTATATTGATGTTGTTCTAAAAACCAAGTCATATGAACTTTGTACACGAAGTAGTTTCAATTCATTATTAGAAAGATGTATGGCTATAGCCATCCTTCCTGGAAGGGATTTGTATCCTACAAATATTAATAATAATTAGAAATCTAGTCTCAGGCTAGTTCTTTATTCTGACTAAATCTCAGATTATATACTTTCTATGAGAATTTCAAAACGAAGTCACCTTGAGACTTTAATTGGTTTTTTAGGTTTTTTGGATAGAGGGGATATTGGAGGCAATTGAGGTTGAGACATATTCAGTGTCACACAGTTGGTAAATATCTGAAGTCATATTTGAACTGGAGCTCCTAATTTGAGAAGCAATGCTTTATCTACTGAGCCACCTAGCTGCCAAGATGCTTTACATGTCATCACATTTTCAGTCATTGAATATGCAAAAAGCATGAGAATTTTTAAAGTTCTTAAAGTCTTCTTGAAAAATAGAAAAAGAGATCTGTACCCTATTATATTTAGATAACCTTTATGAAGGGGAGAGAGTCACATATTGGACATTTAAAAATCATTCCTTTCCCTTGGTGGCATTTAACATCTCCCCATGTATGCCAAGCATTATACCAGCTCTCGTAGCACTCTAGTATTTTTCATTTAAGGTCAACATCTCTCAGTCAGATATGCAGAGCTCGTGGATGAAAAAAAAGAAATGTTTTTCTTAATCATTAGGACACAAAGTAACTGGTTTATAGGAAAATTGAACATCTAACCTTGTGATAATGCATCTTTAAATTATAATGCTAGCTTATGGTTAGTCCTCTTCATTTTTAAACTATAATTTTCAAAGACCTTGGTTTTTTTTTTAATTTGGAATTCAACTGTTCTAAAACTGAAGAATTCCTTTTATTCATCATAATTTAACTCAGAGAACAGAGATCCTGCAAATCAATTGCATGTGTGCTAAGGAATCTCCTTTGGTCATACAGCATGGGCCATTCCATATCATTGTGCTTTTGAGTCAGAGATAGGAAATCCCTAATATGGTTCTCTACTTGGGAATTTAACAGGTGTCAGTTCAACAATTCGATTGGATATTTATTAAGCACCTACATTGGTTTGGACCTTGGAGATTCAAAGAAAAAAACAGAACAGTCCCTCCCTTCAGGGATCTAACATTCTACTAAATATATTAGTCACCTTCATAATAAGTGATTTCAAGAAGGAAAGAGCACTAACAACTGAAGAGATTAGGAAAAGCCTTGTATAGGAGGCAGCATTCCAGCTGTTCTTTGAAGTAAGCTAAGGGATTCTAGAAGGTGGAAGGAAGAAGGAAGAGTACATTTCAAACATGGGAAATCAATTGTTCAAAAGCATGGAAGTGGGAGATGGCATACTGTCACAGGTGAATTTGAGTGAAAGTCAGGAAATTCATAAAAAGGAGTAATGTTTAAAAGAATAGAAAAGTAGTTGGAAGTCAAATAATGTTGAACTATAAATGACAATTTTAGGAATTTGTTTTTTATCCTAGGAGTTACTGAAGATTTTTAATGCAATCATCGCTCTGTAGACAACATTCTAGTCATAGTAAAAAAAAAAAAAAAGATATGGAAGAGGAAGAAGGGAATAAGCATTTATATCACTCTCCTATATCCATACTAAATCCTTGAGAGAAATGGGAGAAGGGAGAGACTGAAGGCATGAAGGTTGTTTAATGTGTCCAAGAAAGAGACACTGAGGGAACTAAGTAGAAGTTCATGTGTATGATGAGATGTTGTGGAATCAAGAACAAAAATACTTGATTAATTGGATTTAAGACCTACAAGAGAGAAAAGAATCCAAGGTCAGAAACTTAGAGGACTAGAAAGATAGTGGCAACCTCAATGGCAAGAAGGAAGCTTGGAAAATAAATGGGATTGGGAGAAGAAAAATTAGTTTGGGCGGCTAGGTGGCACAGTGTATAGAGCACCGGCCCAGGAGTCAGGAGGACCTGAGTTCAAATCCAACCTCAGACACTTAATAATTACCTAGCTGTGTGGCCTTGGGCAAGCTGACTAATACCACTCTGAGAAAAAGCAGAGTGCTGAATGCAAGAGTCTGCTAACATCAGCTTGAACTAGGTCCTAAATTTAAACGGATACTATCTATACATTTTAACAATTACCAGCACACCACTGACTCCATAGATCTCAAAGAGTAGGAGGGTATGAGCTACAACATGTAAAGATCTCTAACTCGGAAACAAATGAGCATCCTGTGGAAGTGTCCAAGAAGACCCAAGGAGAGCAACCCTAACCTTCTCCCAGGATTCTCCCCAGGGAAATATATTCAAGCAAATAGTTGAGTTTCAGTTTGACTTTGGCAGGAGACTGAAAATGGAGGTTTCTATTCTTAAATTTATAATTTGTGGCTATTTTGCCTATTATTTTAGAAAAATAAGAAGATGGTCACAGTCATCAATAAATAGTATATGTAAAGTATTCAGAAACAGGAATATGTCGTTGTTGGCAGAAAAAAATCCAGATTAAATTTCATAAACCCTATGGTAATCCTTTGGACCGTAAGGTAGCACAGTGGATAAAACACTGTGCCTGGAGTTGGGAAGACCTGAGTTCAAATTTAGCCTAAAATACTTAGTAGTTATATAACCCTAAGCAAGTCATTTAACTCTTTTATCTCAGTTTCCTCATCTGTAAACTGAGTTGAAGACAGAAATAGAAAACCACTCCAGCAGGCAAGAGAACTCAAAATGGGGTCATGAAGAGTTGCACACAACTGAAATGACTGAACAAAAGAGTAATCCCTTAAAATTACAGTAATCCCTCATGAGATTACAGAAACAAGCTGGGGTTGATTCAAAATAATGAGAATATTTTTCATTTGTAATTCTTGTCTCTAGCACTGTTGCCTGGAAAGTGTTACCATAGAGACAAAAGACTATGGAAATGAGTAAATAAATTCTGTTCTAGAATTTATCAGTGTGGTATTATTTTTATTAACCTTGACTCTCAGAGATGTGAATTAATTATTATAAGAGGATAGCTAGTTAATGGAGTAGATATGAGTTGTAAACCTGTAGTCAGGAAAACATGAATTCAATTTCTGCCTCAGATTCTCAATAGCTATGTGTTTTGAGCAAATCATCTGTGAAATGGAAATTATAGCATAGATGTCACAGGGTTGTTGACTATTAGATGAGATAACACATGTAGAGCACTTTTTAAACTTTAAAGTACTACATAAATGCTAGCTATTATTAACAGAGAGTTGAAAATAACTAATAATGAATCATAATATTAATATATTCTGAATACTATTTCTATTATAAAAATATAAATAATAAAAGCTATATTATTCATTTAGTATGCAAGTATACAAGTGCAATAAGCCTGGGTCTTCTGCTGAGTTACTTATAGAACCAATGACTCTCTTCAACATTTCCTTTCTATGACCCAGCTGTTTTACCTTCTCCATTCACTGGCTGACTCTGGATTGCCAGTTCTTGGCTCAGTTTCCTTTCCATTTCCAGATCCTCAGAAATTTTTCTCCAGTTCTATCTGACTTCTTTTTCATATGAAAGTTTCTCAGGGTGTGGCTGTTTCTAACTCAATGACTCTGATTGATTCAAGTAGGTATATAAGCTGTTCAAACTCAATTGTGATTGATTTATTCAATCAATAAGTGTTTTTACCTAACAAAGATAATTACTGTTGGTGGAATGGGATAGTCAATGAAACCCCATCCTGACAAATGGAAAGAACAAAATAAAAGAAAAAAACTGAGCATTGTGTAATTATAGTAACCAAGAAGCTTGAATAGGGGGAACAGTTGATAAAACATACCTCCCTCCTTTCTTTGCAGAGATGATTTACTCTGAGTAATGTTGCATATATAATCAGATAATTTCTGTGTTTATTGGTTTAACTAAGCTATATTTTTCTCTTCTATACATTATTTTTTGCTACAAGGATGGCTCTGTGGATGGAATAAGGGGAGGAATGTATTCAGAATTTAATGTGACATAAAGAAAAAAGTAACAACTTAAAAGAAGTTTTAAATGGTAATGTGATATACTTTCATGCTAGCATCCTAAGAGTCTGTTATTAAATGATTTTTGGATTCAGTTTAAAAGTTAAAAGCAAAGCTTTTAAATTATTATTCATATTGTTCTGAAGGGAGTTGATTTTAGAATAAGGTCAATACAGCTAAATTTATTTTAGAATCTCTACAGATTAATATGAAAATCTGCATTAAACTGGTGTTGCTAAATTTTTTTGGTCTTCAGAAAGGGCTTGAACATAAAACAAGTAAAGAGAGGAATAGATTTGGCTATAAGCAGGCAAGCCCTTTTTCACAGCTTTCAACTTCTAGGCCAGTGGGCATTTTCTTTTTAATTTGATCTTGGCCTTGAAGGGTTTAGGAGTAGAAAAATACCAAGGACATGAGAGACAAAGAAGCAAGCAAGGTGAGTTGAAGACTTTGACCTGGAAAGTCACTTGACCCCAGTAGCCCACAATAATATCCCAGCTGAAGTTGACCTTCAGACAACTCAGACTTTGCTGTTCTTGTATGTCTCCATCAGATATTGTTGCCCCATAATGACAAAGAAAGGCACCAAGCCAGGGTCAGAATTCTAGACTTAATAAGAAATCATCCAAGGTACAAGAATAGGAGAATTGATTGGATTTAATATTTAAAACTGCAAGGGTCCTCAGAAACTGTCTAATATATGCCCACTCATTTATGAGGAAACTAAAGATGTTATCAGGGTATCTTGAACTCATTTTCCCCTCCTGTGTTTTCCTAGTGGGCAGAGACCTTCTTTCTCATCCATTATACACCCCGCTCACTTTTGCCCATTCTCTAAAAGAGTACAGGATGGAAAAGTCAACCATGTTGCTCCTGTCCCTTCCAAGAGTAGCAGTATATTACAACTTTCAGTAAATTATGCTATTCTAATTAAATATTTTCACAGTATTCTGTAAATGCATATTAAAATACAGATAGGCATTCAAATCTTGTTAATATGCTTACTTGCATACTTTCAGTACTCCTGAGAAATAAGAAAGGACTAAATCCTAGAAAGGAACATTTAAATGTTTACCTCTCCATAAAGTCCAGGTATGTTATAGTTCACCCTTCTTCCAGGTTTACCAATGCTTTTAATGAGGATTAATTCTCTCTGCCAATAGCTCATCTCCTCTGTGTAAGGGTGGGGTCCCCTGCACCCCAGTTCCATTTAGCCACCTAACAATCAGATTAGTTATTACAAAGAGATATTTTCTTTGAAGGTATGATAACAAATACACAAATGTATTCCTCCATATTTGTAAATGAGCCTTTCCCTTACCTCCTTTCAGTTTCTAGAAAAGGGAACAGAATTAGGTTCATAGTTTAGCTCTGTTCCTATATATATATATCACAGTCCCAGTTCCAAATTCAAAATCACCATTGGGCTTGAGTCCCAGGCACCTTGACTTCTCAGGGTTTCCCTGCCAGACTGCAATTGCCCACCTGGAAAACTGGCTCCAAGCTTACCAGGGCTCAAATTCCATGATCCAATGGAGATCAACACCTGCACCCAAAATAGAGAACAAAACACAAGTGAAAGAGAAACAACTCAAGCCAGCTGGCCATCCATAAGTAAAGATATTCCCTCTTCCTGGGTCAGTTCACAGTGCCCATGTTATAGTGAAATGTGAATGATCTTCACCCTCTGGACAGTAGGAAAAGGCATTCAGGAAAGAGAGCAAGTCTGTCCCATTCTAACAGTTTTCAAAACACAGCCTGTTTTAGTGATATAGCCAATGGAATGAAGCTACTCCCAGACATATGGCTGGAGAATGTAGAGAAGCAGGATGTCTCTCCATGTTAGGCAAGCTAGACAGACTAAAAATAAACCCCAATTGCATAAAGTATTTTAGTTTATTCCACTAGAATTAGAATTTATCAATGCCAGAGCAAGTTTTCTAGATAAAGAGAGATAATGTTTATTTTGAGGGAGAAAATGAACAGGCCTCAGAATCAGATCTTCCCAGCACAAATGGACCTGAGAGCCATAGTAGGTATACAAAGTACAAAGCATTTACTATGTCTTCCTTTTTTTTCCCTTAATGCCTTCACTGCCTCTAAAGGGCAATAGACATTTACAGAGCTTCTACAACAATAAACAACAATAAAGGAATTGCAAGGAGTCAGATGAGCTCACCTAGTAAGGTTCCTGATTATATGGATTGATTGTCAACTCAGCTGAATGCACTTGCTATATTAGCTCGCTCTCTCTCCCTCTCCCCCTCTCCCCCTCTCCCCCTCTCCCCCTCTCCCCCTCTCCCCCTCTCCCCCCCCCCCTCTCCCTCCCTCTCCCTCTCTCTCCCTCTCTCTCCCTCTCTCCCCCTCTCTCTCCCTCTCTCCCTTCTTAGTGGGTGGTTAAAATAGAAGGCCAAATTACAAAGAACTGAGAAGTAAATGAGGAATCACAAAAATGTAAAGAATTGTTATTGCTCGTACATTTATCTAAAGAAACACGCATACACACATTGTATTTATATATATATATATATATATATATATAATATTTATATGTAAAACCACAAGCCCAGTCTCTGTCTCAATCTCTATCTCTCTGTCTCTCTCTCCTCTCATATATATGTGTGTATACATATACCTGTGAATATATACATATTGACTGGACCTATGAGTTCATATGTAGGCAACTCCTGGTGAGGACTTCCCTCTATCAAATCAGATTGACACTTCATACATTCTCTACAATATATACTCTTAGACAGTTATTTTACCAATGAGAGATTAAGTGACTTGCCTAGAGTATGTGTTAGAGTGTGGACCTAAACCTGGGTCTTCTTGACTCCAAGACTTGTCTTCTCTCAACTACAATATGCCATCTCTCATATACTGCCTTATAAGTATATGTATGTTAGTATATGTTAGGCATAGAGTATGAAGAGTGAGGAGAGTGTTAGAAAGTATATACCATGTATATTGCTACACTAATTTCATTTTTATTTATTACAAGGGATAATTTTCTGGATAGAGAAAGGAGGAAAAATAGATAATAGATGATAGATAGATAGATAGATAGATAGATAGATAGATAGATAGATAGATAGATAGATAGATAGATGATAGACAGACCTTAATTTTAATGAGACACAGAGAGTACAAAAGCAGATGGCTCAGGACAGGGGATGGGATGGCAGAGAAAAACAGGCACAGTGGGGACAGAAAGAAGAGGAGTACAGAGTCTCTTCCTCCATGGTGGGTAAAAGATTACTTGGGAAGGAGGAGTTTCAGGTTCCATTTTTACAGAGTTTGGGCAGGGGGTGAGGGTGGAGAACAGACAAACTCTATCCCTGCTACCTTAGGCTTAGTTCAATAACATATCAACAGCATACCAAAGTTAACAACACTATTGTAGGGATTCCCCTACTGTTTTTATAGGACATGTCTGGAACTTATCTGCAGCTTATAGGCCAAGCCCAAATAGCAAAACTAAGGGACTATTGTAGTGTGGCCTGTCTTCCCCTGATTTAGCATATTATCTTAGGATGTGGCCTCAGTTAATGTATGAAACAGTTGCAAATGACTTCAAGGTTCTTTTAATTTATGAGACAGTTTACAAATGACTTCCATGATCTTACATATTCTTCCTATTACTGTTACCTTATAGTGGTTCCTTATATAGACATATTTTATATGAACTGGAGGGACGACCCCCTGAATACCCCTGATTAGGGGGATCAGAACAAGATTCAATTTCAATATACTATGGCATCAAAAAAAACTACCCAAATAGAGTCAGACCAGTCATCAGATGATTTCACATGGTCATTCATTTGTCCCATAACTGAAGACTTTTTAAATCTACCAGAAGATTGTACTTCTCTGGCACATTTTTTAAGAAAACAGAGGGGACAGTTAGGTGATGCAGTGGATAGAGCACTGGTCCTGGTTCAAATCCCATCTCAGTCACTCAATACTTACTTAGATGTAACCTTGGGCAAGTCATTTAACCCCAGTGCCTTGTTAAAAAAATAAAAAGAAGCCAGAGTCTTCTATAAGCATGGGGGTTGTGCTACTCAGTGTATATACAGAACTGACTATTTAGACTTTTCTTTGTAACCCCCAGTGCCTAACACAGCATCTGGCACATGGTAAATGTTTAATAAATTCTTGGTGATTGACTGACTAATTAGAATGTCAGAGTGAAGATGTCTCTACTGATGGTGTTTTCCAGATGGTACCTCCAACACTCCAAAAATCTGTGATTTCATCAGTGTGAGTATTCATTTTGCCAATGTAGATTACAACTCATCAAAGCATTTTCATTCTTTGCATATTTTCTCTATGTTCTTCCACAAATCTTCTTTAAAAGATCAGTCCAACACATTGAAAAATTTTATCTCTGCACTTTTATATTTTATTACAAATCCATGTTGTCCAACCAGCACTGGAAAGACACATGGTTGGCATAAATAATTTGCAAGATATTAGCAATAGTCCATGAAGACTCATACAGAAGAAGTAACAGAAAGGATATTAGCAGGAGATAATTGTTCATGTAATAAAGTGAGGGATTATCACTAGACAGTCTACATGCTCCATTAGAAAGCATGCAACATCAAGATACATAGAAGTGAGCTTAGCATGTTGGGTAGACCCTTGTGGAGGATTTATAGAAAGCATAGGCAATGTCGAGAAGACATGGATGATTGACATCAACAATGTTACCAGTGCAACACTTGGACTTTCTGATAATTTTCCATATTTTTTGCTCTATAACAGGTTCTCCCCCATCTTTGGGGATATTACACATCCTTGATGATATATTTTTCATGTTGTTTATAACTGCACTAACAAATATAAATGCTTTAAGCTTTACAAAGCATTTATATGTATTATTTCACTCTAGTTGATTTAAAATAACTCTTGCTTAGTAGGTCCTATAGTCTCATTTTATAGGTGAGGAAACTAGGATTAAAATACTTGCCTAGGTATTACAAAAGTATGTGTCAGAGGTAACCAACTCATAAATCCAAAGTCATCCTATTACATATTAGCAAAAGTTCTTGCACCCTAATCATTATTAGTAACATACCAGAACATAGGATTGCTAGGTGGTGCAGCAAATAGAGCATTGGCCCTGAAGTCAAGAAGATAGGAATTTAAATTCAGCCTCACACACTTGACACTGACTTGCTGTGTGACCTTGGGCAAGTTACTTAACCTTGATTGCCTCATATCTATAGCCATCTCCAGTGTCCTTATCCATTATCTGGTCACTGGACCAAGATGGTTCTGGAAGAGAAAGTGAGGCTGATGACTTAGCTCAGCACTCCCTCCCTCAAATCTAATTTATGTGCTTGTCTTGGCATCACCTTGCACCCCTAATGTCATGGTGTTCTTGGAGAATGAAAGACTAACATCATCATTGTCACTGGAGCCTAACAACATCCATTTTTTCTTTTCTCTACAATTTTGATTCTTTAGAACTTACAGAATTCTTATGATTCGTAATGATAGAGCATTCCTGGGAGAATGTTGGTATTTTTTGTTCAGGGAGACTTTAAGATCATTGAAAATAAATAGCTTTCTAAATGTAATCCATCCTATCCTATTCCTATTCATTTTTTCACCAAGTTCATTATACATTTGCAAATATCTACATAACATATGGATAGTTAGCTTGATGGATTAATTAAATGGGCTACATATTTAACAGTATGTCATAATCTGGTAATATGCATTCATCCATTTGATTGATATGCCTGTCTCTTCTATGTAGCTATGTAGTGAGAAGGCCCTTAATATTCTATTATTTAATTGTAAATCCAAAAGAGTAATACTTTGACCACCATCAGAGCAATAAGTCACATAGCCCTAGCAGGTCAGTTTAAAGAAACAGACCTCAATTTAGTTGCTGTCAGAAACAATATCCTAATCTCTTTCCCCAAGAAAATTGAGTTACTTTATCCTTGAATAAAACTGAAACCATCCTTGAGACTTAATTGTCTTGGGGGATGAAAAATTGTTAACATCATGTACTGGTCACCTAATTACAAACAACCATGAGGAGCTCCAGGGTTCTCTGATGTTTGACTATATGTCCCCTGGGCAACTCAGAGGAAGGAAAGTTCAGCTTTAGCTAAATCAATTCATGATGTCCTTGAAAAATATCCTTAAATATTCTTATTGAATATCCTTCTGTTAGGGCTAAATAAATCTCCTTCTGTTAACTCTTAAATTACAAGAATGTAATGAAATTAAATTACATTCCAATGTAAGGACTTGAAACATGAGGGGATTGGCTTGATTCAATAGTTTAGATTGAGATGAAAGAGAAATCTGTCCATTTGTGCTATGTCTCATAGGAATGAACAGCACCTCACTACTCCTACACTTCTGGTCTTCTTAAAGTACTCCCCTATCCTCATTCTGTGATCCTGTCATATTGTCCTAATTGCTGTTTCTCCCACACTACTACCCTATCTCCTAGGTTCCTTCAAGTCTCAACTCAAATCCCAGAGGCCTTTTGCAGTCCACACACCTGCTTTAGCCTTCCCCTCTAAAATTACTTTCCATTTACTCTATAGGAATCTTGTATAACTATTCATTCTGTCTCCCTTAGTAAGTACCTGGAGGGCAGAAACTGATTTTTTATCTTTTTCTTTTCCCCAAAGTACCTGGCACATAAAAACATTTCAATAAAAGCTTATTGACTGCTGTTGCTGATGACGATGATGTTTGTATTTTATTTTCAAAGATGACCATAACATCAGGGAGGTGGTACCATTACATGCATGAGAACTGGGATGCGAAGTCATCAACTTCACTTTCTCCTCTGGAACCACCTGGGTCCAGTGACCAGATATGGATCAGGACAATTGGAGATGGCCCTGAATACAAGACAGTTAGGGTTAAATGACTTGCCCAAGGTCACACAGCTATCAAGCACTAAGTCTCTGAGGTCAAATTTGAACTGAAGTCCTCCTGACTCCAGGGCTAGTGCTCTATCCGCTGCACTACATAACTGTTCTTGTTGACTTTCTAGTTAAGTAAGGTCAGCTCCACTGAGAAGGGTAAACCAAAGTAAACACCTCCCTCTGTACAACCAATGTCCAGACCTCTCAGTGATTTTAGACCTCTTGAATTCACAAAGTTGCTGATGAGCTTGGAAGAATCCATTTCAGAATTGCCTAAGAGTTAAAAAATAGAAAAGGCAAGTAGGGACTTCACATCTAGTCTCAAGCAAAAAAAATGTAGTTGCTACCCTGTGCTTAGCTTAGCACCTACCTCTTGGGGTTACAACCCTTAGAATGTGCCCAGCACAGAGTAGGTTCTTAATAAATGATTATTCTCCTATGTACTGTCTATCACCTTATCATTTGCTAGGGAGGACGAGAGGAAAACTGAGAGAAGATTATCTCACCTCTGAGAAGTATAAGGATGAGCTGTCAAAGTCCCAAACCACACAAGCAAAGGAGGGGAAGAGAGCAAAAGAAGTTGTTTCTCATTTAAGACTTAGTAACTGACTCCTCCTGTCTCAATGGACTATTGTCTTTAACACAGATCCCTATCCCTATCACTTAGATAAAGAAACTAACTAGAACCTGCTACTTATACATATCCTTTAGCAAGGGGTCACTTGTTATCAAAAGTAGCCCAAGTTTGGGAGGTCCTTGTAATAGTCTGGGAACAGGATCAGCCCTATCACTCTTGTTACACATTCATTCATACACACACACCCCACACACAAAAACATAGATAGTACAGTATAAACCACATACATGTAATTTATTTTCTTCAAACTAAATTGGATTATGCTTCACCAATCAAGTGTGAGGCTTTAAAGTTGAAGTTAATTACATTGAAAAACCCAGAACTTTCTGATTTATTCAGTTTAATAAATTATTTTTCCAAACTTAAATTATAGATATGAATAACAAAATATTTTTATGATCCAAATTTAAAATAGTAAATAATTATGCTGATAGTCACTTTATTTCATCTTCATTTTTTATGAGATTATTCAAATTTAAAAAAGAAGAAAATAATACTTCTAGATTTTTTTACACAAAGTTTTAAGGGACCTTTCTGTTTGTTTTTTATTTGCCTTCAACAACCAACACCAACAACTATTACTATTCTATCAACCATATACCTCATGGATTGAAAACTATTATCTTTTGCCTTTTCATGGTTCTGATGATACAGAAATGGAACTTTGAATCTCCTCTTAAGGATGAATAAACTAGGTTTGAATGACTGCTGACTTTGGATATTCAGAATTACTATGCAATTTTAAATATCAAGAACTCTGTGAATCACAGGATAATTGGTGAGCCAAGTAAAGTCACAGGTGCCCTTCCCATAGACTCCAGATTAAAAACAGAACTGTTCTGTGAAAGTAGTTGAATGCAAATGTATTTTCATTTTCCTTATGTGAATTAAAGGGTTAGAGGAAAAAAAGTGGACTACTTTTAGTACTATGTTATCATTTGTAGAACTGCCCAGTGATTATAATCCCTCTAGTCCTCCTTTGACCAAGGGCAGTGCTGATCTTTAATCCCCTGACTGTTTTAAGGCTACAGTTAACACACTGGTTCACTTAGCAGGCAATAGAAAGCAGGTAGTGATTTCACCCTCCTCAGTTTTCCCACATTCCTTTGCTTGGGCCTCTTCTTTGCACTTATGTCACTCTCCTTTGTACCACAAATTCTTTATGCATGTCTTTCCCTTCATTAAACTATAAACTTTCAGAGCAAGTGTTATGTCATGTCTATTTTTGTGGTCACAGCACTAAGGACTGTGCCTTTCACATAATAAGTATTCAGAAAATTTAAGAAATGTTTATTGAATGAAATTAAGGACAAGCAAATTATGTTCTGGAGTATAAAGAGAGTTCAAACCTACTTACTACTATCTATTCCTGCTGAATCCCATTTTCTGGACTATAGAACTTTCCAGGTCCTAGGTTTCCTTCTTGTTCAGACTTTTCATACCTCCTCTTCCCATTTTTCTTAGCTCACTTCCCTGGACTTGCCCATTTCTGTCCCATCCTAGGATCTAGATGGCACAGAAAATAGAGCAACAGATCCAGAGTCAAGAAGACCTAAGTTCAAATTCAGTCTCAGACACTTACTGGTTATGTGACCTGGACAAATCACTTAACCTCTTTGCCTCTTTTTCCTCAGTGATAAAATAGAGGCAATATTGTACCTTCCTGTCAGAATTGTTGCAATGGATGACTTTGGTATCTTTATTGTCTGACCAAGCTTTAAGAACTCCACAAAGCTTACACCAGCTCTGGAACAAATTGTTCTCAATCACTCATTTCATCCTGGGAAATCTTCATATGCTTGGGGTAATCCATCGCCCTAACTCACCAGTGGAGAAAACAGTTGGCATTATATGAATTCTTACTTTCTCCTCTCCTCCCCTCCCCCCATAGTAATCATAATTGAGAAACTCAAGTCCCATTTTAAAGGTCTGACTTTTATTGGCAATTGATAAGTATTACTTTGATATCAAACGGGAAAGTACATTCTTCAAAGTACATCACATGGAAAGTACATTCTTCAACCCAATGATAAAAATGAACTTTCACCAAAGCAAAAAAATTAAATTGAATAGAGAACCAAGACAAGACTTTAAAAATATCTCATCAGTAATTTTAATTCACACAAGCTAGAGAAGAGTCAATGCATTCTTAAATCTATATCCCTCTCAACACATATCTCAATTCACTCCTGCTTACACAGACCTAGAATGCCTGACCAGGAGAAAAATTGACTCTCCACCTTCATTTAGTTGTAATATGAAACTTCTTGGCTCTATGTGAGATATGTGAGATGTAACTAAACGTCTAAGGTCATTACAATAAATGGGTATACCTGAAGTATAGGGTACATTTGTAACAACAACCAAAAAAAAAAACTTTCCTGCCCATAAATAATGTCTCTTTGAGAGAGGCATTGAAGCATATTAAGAGCTATAATTAATTTATGATTAAGATAGATTTGAAAGCACAAGTTTAAATATACTGTATGATTCATTAGCAGAGTTTTTTTTTTTTCACTTAAACAAGTACAGCTGAATGAGAGGTCTAAAACATAGCCAGAGAGAAAAATTACAAAATCCAAGGTTATAGTATATGAACATGTAAAACAGATGTTAGGAGTGCTTATGTTTGTATAGCCACAGGCACACTATTCTCAGATTTCTCAGATCCTGCCTTTAAATCAGCCTTCTCTGCACACCAAAGTCTCAGTCCCTATTTCAGATTGAAAAGCTAGTGAGAAGCTTCTTGTGACTGCCCTCCCAAGGCAAAAATTCCAAGTTATGGCTCTATAGATATGTTATCTGATAACTGAATCTTTTGCTTATTTCTGTTAAGTTCCTAATAAGAACAAAATTTAAAATCATTAACAAGCCACATATTTCAATATACAAAGCACAAAAAGATTACATGTAAAACTGATTTCCTTTTACAAAATTTTTTTAACTATTTTAAATTTAATGAGGTAGTAACAGAATTGGTGTGTGTGTTCCTGTATGAATCTATTTGTTCTCTATGTATTTTTAATGCTCTATTGATTCTTTTCTTTTTTTAACTTTCTAACTTCCCTCCCCTGCCCCAACAAATAAGAGTAGGAAAGAAAAATGAAGCAAAATTTCAATCATCTCTGAAAATATATGCATCTCTAGACAATTATGAAATGCATATTTCCTCTACAATATTCAAAAGTGGTCATTGATTGTTATAGTAATCATCAAAATCATCAAAAATCATCAAAAAAATCATCAAAGAAATTAAGCTTCTAGTTCTGCATTTCATTTTATATTAGTTCATACAAGTGTAATGATAAGGGTTAAACCCAGTCTGGTATAGTCACCTCTTCTTTTCTCCTCTAAGGGATACATTTTCTCTGGACCCAAATGCATAGTCTGATTAGACTAGGAAAATGTGGTCTTTGAGAGAAGTTGGACTCCTCCTGCTTGTTTCTTAAGGAAAAATTTACATAGGTCTTACCCTGGTTCTCCCATAGAGTACTGTTGCAGCTAGATTTGAGTTCAATTCCGCCTGTGAAGAATCATGATTCAGACTCAGGAATGCATATGTGGAAAGAAAATTTAAGATTTTTTAAAGGAAGTTACAACACAAAAGAAAGTGATAGGTAGAGAGAGACAGAGAAAAAAGAACAGGCAAGCAGAGTTGACTGGGCCAGAGAGTCAGAGACAACTAGCCCAGAGGAGAAGTCCAACCCAGATTTTTATGGTCTTGCCCCTCATCCAGAGGGCAAATGGTGAATTCCCTTCCCCCTTACTGGACCTGGAATTAGGTAGAGGATTGAAACCTGAGGAGATCAGGATACAGATTTTACATTAAAGGATGAAACCATGGTAGTCAATTTACATTTCAAGAGTAGGGAACCCACCACCCAATTTAACAAGATTTAACAGTCTTTAAGATTACAGATTTTGTTTCTGCTACATACATAATTCTCTACATCTTTTCCCTGCATCATTTCCCACCTCAAAATTATTCAGGACCCAGATTCTTCTGGGTCTTTCAGAGTCCACTTGGAAATGAATGCATTGCAGTGGGAATTTCATTGAGTTAGGGTCCAGAGAATGATTGGCTGGTACAGCTGCTTGGCATCCTGCAGAGGCTGGTCTTGGAGAGATAAAACTAGAAAAACAAAATTCAAGGAAAAAATTGAGCAAACAAAAAGCAGAGATATAATAACAGAGAAGGTCATTTAACTAAGGTTAAATTAGGGAAAAACTAGAAGGTATATAAAGAGTAAGCCAAGTAAGCCAGTATCAAAATACCTTTTCTAAGAACATGGATTTCAATACAACATAGATTCATTAATGGATGCCACATAAGTTGTAAACAAAAACTCAAAAATAGTATAAACAAATGTATTGAAAAAGCATTTTAAAACTGCACAAGTTCAAAAAGTAATTTACAACAAAATATTCTATTTTGTTTAGGCTATGTTTAGAATGAACAAAAATTCCAGTTGAAGAATGGAACTCTCTTCTAAAGCAGTTAAAATATTCCAATACACATTATCCTGTTATGAAAAGTCATATTGATATTTCTTTTCCCTAAGGGAACTTGTGATACAAAAGTCACATCCTATCTTAAAAGGCCAAGACAAAAATACTTGCCAATTATTTAAAATTTAGAAGATAGAGTTCCAATGGCTCACTCTCATACTTAACTGTGATGTACCTGGAATGATCATGGCAATTTGCTAACATCAAACCCAATAGGGCTAATGGCTTCATTGGCATATTGTTGTCTTTCTATTTTAACATACCTGATGTCAGACAGATCAATTATAAACACATTATAATAAAGAATTACCTATGACCAGAGCTTCAGGTAGCTTGAGCACTAAGAACCAAGAATGTGCCAGGCTGTAATTTGGTATAGGAGATCCAGGAGAAAACATGTAATTCAGTTGTTGCTCATGTACTTAAGTTCAGTGCTGTAAATGAAATGCAATAAAACAGATTTTTGAGATTAAAAAACAATAGTACTAATGCACTAATTCATATTGTTTCAATAAAATCATCTTTTTTGTAATGGACCCATTTAGTTATTAAATATGTTTAAAATAACTACACATCTCCTTCTGGCTAGGACAATACCCATCATCTCCATACTTCTCACATAACAATTGGCTAGAGATTGCCACAGAGAAATCTCAAATTATCATCATTATTTTATCTTCCTCATATTACATAGATACTTTCCCCTCAGAGCAAATAGCCACAGTTTAGTCCCAGTTTACATATATAACTAGAAACTTCTATACATAAATTTTTAACTACTATCTTTAAAAATACAAATTATTACTTTCATAATTCTTTAAAAACTATAAGAATATCTTAGGTGGCTTTAAATTTCTAACATGTGTTATTGATTCCCAGAAGGGGTCATAATCTGTGATATTTCCCTTACCACCCCTTCAAAGCAATCATATGTTAATTCCAGGCTTTTACATTACAGTATTCAAATAACTTACATGTTCCCAAGAGAGAATCAAACACTGTAAAATAATTTCTTTGAAGTTACAAAAGAATAGCAAGTGACTAATAAATACAACTTACTCATGTTACCTTACAGAGGAACTACACAATTGCTATGGTCAGTCATTGTCAGAGACCCCCCCACACATCAGTTGTCCACAATTACCATGAAAAAAGTCCACGTTCTTGATGTCTTTAAAATTAAACATACATTATTAATTTACATTGAACATAAGATTCTTATTTAAACATCTCATTCCCCCTAGAACAAGAGCAAAATGCTATAAATGCTAGGCAATGTTAATACATTTTCTTATTTTCTAATAACAGATGTTAAGTAGATTTTCCTTTTAGTTATATGTATATATGTATATATATAATATATATACACACACATACATTTCCTTCCATAAGCATGTGATAAGAGACAAAGATTATTACAAACTTTCTTCCTTTACCAACAAAAGACCTTGTGAGATTGTTGACAATGTATTATCACTATCAATTTAACATCAAAACAAACCAATTACAAAATTTAGTATATCTCTTTCCCAAAAGAAATCAGATGTAATTATATATATGATTCAATATTTCCAAATTCCTTGACATACAATTTATCCCAATTATATTTTCCTTCTTAATAATACATATAAATTCTCAGATTTGTTACAAAACTTTCAAATACTTCGAAAGGTCAAAGGTGATTAAATTACTCTCTGATTTCATTTTTAAACACAAGGTGGGGGCCTTTTTCTATCAAAGGCCATCCCTCCCTCTTTTCAAAGCCTTTTGAGGGCAGGAAGTCTACATTTACTAAACCTTAAAGTCTTAATTAACATAAGTTGAGGGTGGCTAGGTGGCGTAGTGGATAAAGCACTGGCCCTGGAGTCAGGAATACCTGGGTTCAAATCCGGTCTCAGACACTTAATAATTACCTAGCTGTGTGGCCTTGGGCAAGCCACTTAACCCCGTTTGCCTTGCAAAAAAAAAAAAAAAAAAAAACATAAGTTGAATACAGCTGTCAATCAATATTAGTTTAACAAAAGCTTAGCCCTAGTAAGGGGGTAGGCTTGGATCCCAACTCCATTAATTACTTAATTTTAAATTAGATCTTTTTTTAAGCAATTAAATTCAAACCCCAAACTAAAAGGAGTAACATTTAACTGAGGTAATCATAAATATTTCAAATCTGAATGGCACACACATACACATACAAGGACACAAACACAAAGACAACTCTTTCAAATTTCAGATTTCAAATTTACCAAAGTGAGATTTTTGGACACCCTGCTGGCACCAAAATCTCAAAATATGGAAATATTTTCCCACCTATCCAGGCCAGTACAGAAATGTGAAAATGTCCAATTGACATTTAAATACACACACATAGACATATATACACATATTTATATTATAATTTTTTTGAATGTACCATTTAAGATGAGTCAAAAAATAATTTTTAGAATCAATCAGAATTTCTTGAGGAATCTCTTATATATTCATTAAGATTTTGAAATGGGGGGGGTGGCAGCTAGGTGGCACAGTGAATAAAGCACCGGTCCTGGAGTCAGGAATTACCTGAGTTCAAATCCAGCCTCAGACATTTAATAATTACCTAGCTGTGTGGCCTTGGGAAAGCCACTTAACCCCATTGCCTTGAAAAAAAAAAAAAAAAGATTTTGAAATAGGCAATCAATAGTTAAAATTGAATGCATTGTTAAGTTACTTTATAAGGTTCAAATCTAGTTATTCTATTACAAAGATATTAGTTATTAGCACAGGCTTCATAATTCTCTACATCTTTTCCCTGCATCAGTACAAATCAGAGGCTGACTGGACTCAGTGACTACTGAGACCTGTTCAAAGAATCTACTAGATGTAAAAGATCATGTATCACTCACACACTCCCCAAAATATTTTTCTCTCACAATCACAATCCCAGTATCTGGAGTCTGCTCTGTCATACCACAGGACTTCCAATCTCTTCCCATAGACCTAGTATCCTCCCACACTCATACAACCTTTCCGGTCAGTACATGTCTATTGGTAGTCCCTTTGCCTCCTTCAGACTTTCAAGCCAAATTCTCTGATGCTGAGAATCCAGAGCTCATAATTATTGATATGCTTTTCCTCCCTTCCACAGCATCACCAATATTCACTTGATGCAGAGAATTATGAGAGAATTAAGAATGTAGGAAGTTTAATTTTTAATGCTGTTAAAATCTGGGCATCTTATTAAGGGTGTGGAAGATTCTTGCTCTTGAGATGTAAATTGACTCCTATTATTTCATTGTTTAATGTAAAATTTGTATGTCTCCTCCTTCCAGTCCCCAGTCTTCAACTATCCAACTGGTTTCAGTTAGGTAAAGAAGGGAAAGATTTCCCTTTTGCCCTCATTGCCCAGATAAGGGGCAAGGTTATAATACCTGGCTAGACCTCTGCTCAGGGTCAATCAGCTCTCCTCGGCTGTCTTGCTTCCTCTCTTTATCTGCTGTCTCTGTCTCTGTGTCTACCTAGCAACAATGTCTAGTCTTTTGTTATTCACTCTGTCCTAAAGTGCTTGTTGACCCTTTGGGAGGAAAAGCTTTTTTACCTATTTACTTTGCTATATTTTTACTTAAAACCCTGAGCAGTTTTAACAACCCAGAGAGAGCTCGAATCATTTCACCTTTTCAGTGGTCTTAAATCTTCTGTCTTCTATCTCTAAATCTTTAATAATTGGCAACACACTAATCCACCATTAGTGGAATGAGTACTCTGTGTTCCAGACAAATCATTCACTACTTCAAGGGATCAATTTCTATTGTCTACATTTCTTGAATACTTGAACGCTTTTTGAATAAGGAACAAGGGGCAGTCAAAAATAAATTCTTCTTCAGGTAGAGAAAACAGGTGCAGCCCTAATCGTGAAAAGAAGCAAAAGGATTGTATGTATCATTATTGAGATAACTGTAATTTCTTCTTTTGAGGACTTGGAATTTCATATTTTAACTTGTCATAAAATTTATAGTGAGGATTAAATAATATATGATAGAAAAATTCCTCTAATATTCTTGATTATAGTTATTGAATATATCTTACCAATTTCATATTTTCTTGTTCAGATTATCTGCTCATAATTTAATTATGGTCATATATTGATTCCCACCAATAACAATATCTATATTTATTGTTCTGGGACAGCAAAAATATTATCTCAGTCATAAATTTAAGATACCATAACTTCAATGTGTAGCTTACTCTTAGTTTTTTTCTCTGATAAATCACTACTAGACTGTTTTTAAAGATCCCCCCCCCCAAATAAAAGAAGACATATAGACTAAATTGAATTTGGAGACAGCTGGTTGGGGCAATGAATAGAATGCTGGATCTGAAATCAGGACAGAATTGATTTTAAATCCAGGCTTGGACATATACTAGCTTTGGAACTCTAGGCCAATCACCAAAACTTCTGATTGCCTTAGTTTCCTTAACTGTAAAATAGAAATGGGAATTATAACAGCACCTACCTTTCATGGATACTGTAAGGAATAAATAGATAACGTTTGTAAAGCATTTTTGTAAACCATAGAACATAGCACTATAGATAGATATGCTAACTAATTAAAATTTCCTTGTTTACCAGAAAAGGTTTATTTTTAAAAAACAACACCCTCCAAAAAAGTTAACCATACACATGAGTCATCCAGATCATTTTGAAGGTTTTCTCTTCATTAAAATGCTTTGTTTTTGAACCATTCAGAATTTGTTTATGTACGCTCCAAATTTAATATTATCAAAACTACTTAAATTTTTTTGATTTCTTATTGCTAATATAGTTTATTTGAATGAAATTTTCATTATCACCCTGTTCAAACTACAATAATAATTTCTGAAAGTAAATTATATTGGAGATTTCAATAGTAGAATTACAGAAATGAACAAAAGATGAACTTGCTCAAACTTAACCTTTGAAAAGTAACATGGTACAATGGTGGAATCTGGGAACTTGGGCTGCTCGACCCCAGGGTAATCAACTTGATTATGTTTTTCCATCTATAAAAAGAGACATAATAATACCTACCTTGTTTACTTCCCAAAGGATCCTTTCAATTCTGTTTTTCTAAAGAGCATGAGAATCAAATAAGATAAATGTATATGAACATTCTAATTCTAAGTACTCTCAGATGTTTTCTGTAAATAGTTATGCAAATTTAAGGTATTAAATTATTCAATTAAATCTGACCCATATGAAACATACTTTTAGCTAGAAGGAAAATGCATCATGACATGACTCCAGCCCTACTACAGAAAATATGCTCTTTCCAGGATCTGAAAGATGATTTTTTTTCATAAGAGAGCTTGATCTTTCATATGAAATACTAAAGTACAGCACTGCCTGAAGAGTTCTTACAGTATTAGCATTTTACTTTAGTCCATCCAGGTAACTGAGATTAAAATAAATTAGCATACTAATAGAAGACCTGGATTCTATCACCATTACCAACAGTAGGTCTTTGGTAAGTCAATCATTGTGTCCTAATCAACTCTCTGCTAAAATTCTAAAAAGTTGTGCTAAATTTTCTGCATCTTCACTACTTTGAGTGGTACCTATTCCTGCCATAAAATGGGTTTAGAGGAAAACTTTCAGTTCATTAAATGTCATTGTCAAATTCAGATCTTCTAAATAAAAGAAAAAATACTGCAAACAACCAAAAAGAAAGAATTCCAATATTGGGAGCCAATGTAAAGACTGAACAAGATTTCAGTTATTATCTCTATAAAGAAGTGGAGAACATGGAATGATATATTCCAAAAGGCAAACAATAAAAGTCTACAACCAAGAATAACTTACATGACAAAACTAAGTACAATTTTCTTTCATGAAAAAAAGAAATTAATTTTCAATGGAAAATGGGCATTAGAAGGAAGATAAGTTCAGTAAGGATTTGACATAGATAAAACAAAACCTAATCATGTAGGAGGGATAGTAGGGAGGAAGTTAAAAAAAAAGAGAGAAAAAAGGGGCAAGAATTTAAGATAAAAATGGAGAGTTCAGAGAAGAGAACAGTATGAAAGACTAGAATGGAGGGAAATACACAATTACTATCATAACTGTGAATTTGAGTGGAATGAACTCATCCATGAAGGATAAAAATGGATTGGAAAGTGAAATCCAAAAATATGTAGTTTACAAGAAATACTATTAAAAAAGGGTTAGAGCAAAATCTACTATGCATTAGCTGAACACAAAAAAGCAAGACTAGCAATTATAATTTTAGATAAGGAAATAGCAAAAAGATTTAGTTAAAAGAAATGAACAGGGAAACAACATTTTACTGAAAAGTAATATAAACAATGAAATAATTTTAATACTTAACATCTATATGCCAAATGATATGCCAAATTTAATGAATTACAAGAAGAAATAGTAAAACAATAACAGCAAAATTCTTCAATATATCTCTTTTATACCTAGATAAGTTTAACCCAAAAATAAACAAAGAAGAAATTAAGGACTTTTATTAAGAATTTCATTAAGAATTAAGAATTTTAGGAAAATTAGATATGAGAGATTTCTGGCATTTATTAAATGATGCCCTTGTAAAATATCCTCATCTTTAGTGGCACTTCTAAAAATCAATCTTGCCTTAGGATATTAAAATCTTACAGATTCAGAAGAGCAAAAATATTATACATATCATTTGTAGATCA
The DNA here is from genome assembly GCF_037893015.1 of Macrotis lagotis. NCBI lineage: Eukaryota > Metazoa > Chordata > Mammalia > Peramelemorphia > Peramelidae > Macrotis > Macrotis lagotis. Next base: position 158,569,927 of record NC_133666.1, on the reverse strand, counting down.
CTTACAATAAAAACTACATAAAATAGAGACCACAGGAAAGAAAGTTTTTAAAAACAAAAAATTAGTTTAATACTAAAGAATCATTGGGTCAAAGAGCAAATAGTAGAACTGATAGATTAGTTTACTTAGGGTAATTATGAGACAATATATCAAAATTTTAGGAATGCAGACAAAGTAATCTGGAGAGGCAAGGAGGAAAGGAGGAAGGTTGTCATCTCAAATGCTTCTTTAACAGAAAGAGAAAGAAAAGATAAACAAATTGAGAATGTTAACTAAAGAAAGCTAGAAAAACCACAATTAAAAAAAAAAAAACACAGTTAAATACCAAAGTTGAATCCTGAATATCAAGAAAGAAAAACTATAAATGAACTTCCTTTTTTTTTAGGTTTTTGCAAGGCAAATGGTGTTAAGTGGCTTGCCCAAGGCCACACAGCTAGGTAATTATTAAGTGTGCTTGCCCAAGGCCACACAGCTAAGTAACTATTAAGTGTCTGAGACCGATTTGAACCCAGGTACTCATGACTCCAAGGCCGGTGCAGAATAACAAAAGAATTGACCCTATCAATTCTTCCTATGACACAAATATGGATCAATAACCAAATGAGGGAGACTCAAAATAGAAAAAGAAATTACATAATATTTTTAATAAATATTGATTTTCTTCTTTCTTTTTTTTAAATCAAATGAACCAGTGGTTTATCTATTAAATTGAGGAGTTTTTTTTTCATAAAACCAGTCCTAGTTTTATTTATTAGTTCTGTGTGGTTGTTTAAATTTTTCTCATCTCTCCTTTCATTTTCAGAATTTCCAGTGTGGTATTTAATTGAAGATTTTTACTTTGCCCTTTTTCTAGATTGCTTTTCGCTGTTTGCCTGATTCATTGATAAGCTCTTTATTTTATTGATGTAAACATTAAAAAATATAAACTTTCCCATAAGTACTGCTTTGAAGTACTGCTTTGACTTCATCTTATAAATTTTGCTGTGTTGTCTCATTGGTATCCTTATCTTAAATGAAATCATTGGCTGTTTCCATGATTTGTTGTTGGATCTATTAATTCTTTAGGATTAGATTATTTTGTTTTCAATTAATTTTCAGTCTGTCTTTGTATAGCCCTTTATTGCTGTAAATTTTATTTCCTCATGATCTGAAAAGGATGCATTTAAGATTTATGTTTTTCTGCATTTTTTCCTCTAGGTTTTTATGCCCTAATAAATGGTCAGTTTCTGTGTAGGTATCATGTACTACTGATAAATAGATACATTACCTTCTATCCCCATTTAATTTTCTGCAAAGGTCTAATTATCTAACTTTTCTAAAATTCTATTCTCCTTAACTTTTTATATTTTCTGGTTAGATTCATTGGGTTCTGAGAGGGGCAAGTTCATGTCTCTCACTGATATGATTTTACTGTCTTTCTTCTGGTATTTCTTTTAACTTCTTGTTTAAAAATTTAGTGCATAAGTGATTAGTATTTATACTACTTCATTGTCTATGACACTTTTTAGCACGATGTAGTTTCCTTCTTTATCTCTTCATTAGATCTTTTTTTTTACTTTTGCTTTGTCTGAGATGATGTTACCCTTGCCTTTTTTATGCTTTTTTAAAGCATATTAGGTTCTGCTCCAGATCCTCACCTTTACTGTGTGTATCTGTCTGTCTATTTCAAATGTTTTTCTTGTAGATAATACGTTGTAATTCACTCTACTGTCCAGTTTTATTTTATGGAAGAGTTCATCCCACTAACATTCAGTTATAATGAAGATTCATTTCCCTCCCTCCTATTTTCGCCCTACCATTCTCTTTCTCTCATTTTACCCTATCCCTCCTCAAAAGTCTGTTTTGCTTCTGACCACTGCCTCCCCAATCTGCCTTTTCTAGAATCAATCCTTCTCCCCTTCTTTTATCTTCCTTCCTCTCCTACTTTCTTCTAGGGTAAGATAGATTTTTTTTTAGGTTTTTGCAAGGCAAATGGGGTTAAGTGGCTTAGACCAGATTTGAACCCAGGTACTCCTGACTCCAAGGCCAGTGCTTTATCCACTATGCCACCTAGCCACCCCAGTAAGATAGACTTTTATAACTTACTGAATGTGTATGATGTTCTCTCTTTTGACCTAATGCCAAGAGATGCCCACTGCCCACCCCACTCCATCTTTCCCTCCTCTGTATTAGGTCTTTCATACCTCATGTGAGATAATTTACCCCATTATGCCTCCTTTCCATCTTCTCCCCAATCCTCTTTATTATCCAATAATTCTTAAATTATCTCACCTGCATCTATTTTCCAGATCAGTTGCTTTACAATCATAATTCACATTTTCTTTTTTTCATTCTTTTGATTTTGATTATTTCTTGGTATCTCATGAAATCATTAATTTTCCCTTGCTCAGTTCTATTTTTAAGGAATTGTTTTCTTATATGAATTTTTGTACTTCCTTTTCCATTTAACCAGTTTTATTTTTTTTAAGGAGATGCTTTATTCAGTAAATTTTTGTACATCTTTTTTTCCATTTTAGTTTGCTTCCTTTACTAAGATGTTGACTGTCGGTAATAATTCTTTTGTTTCAATCCCATTTCTTTTCCAATTTTTTTTTACCTCTCTTATTTAATTTTCTTTTTTTGTTGGGGTTTTTTTCAGGTTTTTTGCAAGGCAAACAGAGTTAAGTGTCTTGCCCAAGGCCACACAGTTAGTTAATTATTAAGTGTCTGAGACCGGATTTGAACACAGGTACCCCTGACTCCAGGGCTGGTGCTTTATCTACTATGCCACCTAGCCGCCCCTCTTATTTAATTTTCAAAATCATTTTTGGACTCTTCCAGATTTTGGGGGGCCTGAGATTTTACATATGTCTTTGAGGTTTCGTATGTAAGAGTTTTGAAATTGTTGCCCTTATCTGAATTTGTATTTTCATCTTTCTTGTCACCATAGTAACTTTTCATGGTCAGATTCTTTTTGTTGCTTTTCACTCATTTTTTCCATTTCAGACTTTTAGAATTGGCCTTTGCTCCTAGGGCAGAAGGGTCACTATCCCTTCTGGGATTTCTTGACCTTGGAGCTGCTTTGCTGATCCAGGGGCATAGGAACTTCTCACTGACTTGTTGCACCAGGACTGTGAAACTGGCTTCTAGTCTTCTGTGTTGGTGCCATGGATTTCACTTACTCTAAGGAGTTCTTTATTCAGTTCTTACTCTAACTGAATAACTGACTGAGTGTTCTCTAAGGTGGATGCTAAAAAGGAATTTTACTATTCTTTGGTTTGACTTTGCTCCCTTTTACTAAGGAGTATGTTGCAACAGGAAAACCAGAAGGTTTGATAGCCAAACTCAAACTCATAAACACTTGAACTTAGAGGCAACTCTCAAAGTATTAGCTGCCCAGGGAATATCCCTTTTCTGGCAGAAGGCTAGGTTTCAGTATCACACTGTCTAGAGATTATGAAGTCACTTGCATGCACACAGAAACACACAAACATACAAACACACAGACACACAGACACTCACACCTTCTGGCCACATGTAACAGATGTTAGCACATTCCTACTATCTACTGCTTTTTTCCCATATATTTATTTATTTATTTTTACATTACTACAATAGTCTTGTTGTAAAAGTAAATATAATTCCCCCTCCATTCACAAAGATAGAAAAACTTCAGGAAAAATAAAGTGAGAGGGGGGAAAAAGTACTTCAATCTGTGTTCAGTTACCATCAGTTCTGTCTATAGGATAGATCATAACTTTATCATAAGTCCATCAGAGAAGCTGCTCTAATTTTTTCCCACAGTTTCTATTGCTAGCTGTATTTCCCTCCATTTTATTCTTCCCACCCCCATTTATTCTATTCTCTCACTCTCTTTTCATTATGTCCCTCTTCAAAAGTGTACTGTATCTGACTACCCTCTCCCTTGATCTTCCCTCTCTTCTATCACTTATGCTTCCTCCCCCTCTCCCATCCCCTTTCTCCCATTCCTTTCCTCTCCTTTTTGTTCCCTCTTGGGTAAGATAGATTTCTATACCCTATTGAGTGTGTATATTATTTCCTCTTTGAGCCACTTCCAATGAGAATAAAGGCTCTCTCATTCCCTCTCATCTTCCCCTTTCCATTCCATTGCAAAAGCTTTTTCTTGTCTCTTTTACATGAAATATCTTAGCCCATTCTACCTCTACTTTCCCTTTCTCCTAGGGCATTCCTTTCTCATGCATTAACTCCATTTTCTAAAATATATTATACCTTCATATTCAGCTCCCTTCTGGGCCTTGTCTAAATATGGTCCTTCTAACTATCCTAATAAATGAGAAGGTTCATATGATTTATCAGTATCATCTTCCCATGCAGGAATACATGCAGTTCAGCATCATTAAATCCCTCATAATTTGTCCTTCCCATCTACCTATACTTGAATCCTACCTATACTTGAAGATCAAACTTTCTGTTCAGCTCTGGTCATTTCAACAGGAAAGTTTGAAAGTCCCCTATTTCATTGAACGTTCATCTTTTCCCCTGAAAGCAGATGTTCAGTTTTGCTGAGTAGTTGATCCTCAGTTATATTCCAAGCTCTTTTTGCCTTTAAGAATATCATATTCCAAGCCATATAAACACTTAATGTTGATGCTGCTAAATCCTATGTAATCCTGACTTTAGCTCCATCATATTTGAATTGTTTCATTCTAGCCATTTATAGTATTTTCTCTTTGACTTGGAAGTTCTAGAATTTGTCTATAATATTCCTGGGAGCTTTTATTTTGGTATCTCTTTCAGGAGGTGATTGGTAGATTCCTTCCATTTCTATTTTACCTTCTGTTTCTAGGATATCAGGGCAATTTTCCTGGATAATTTCTTTAAAATGAAGTCTAGGCTCTTTTCCTGGTCACGACTTTCAAGGAGCCCAATAGCTTTTATATTATCTCTTCTGGATCTGTTTTCCAGGTCAGTTGTTTTTCCAATAGGATATTTCACATTTTCTTCTGATTTTCATTCCTTTGGCTTTGTTTTATTGTTTCTTGATTTATAACAAAGTCATCAGCCTATCTTGGAACCATTCTACATTTGAAGGGATATTTTCTTCAGAAAGTTTTCTAATCACCTTTTTCATCTGGCCAGTTCTGCTTTTTAAGATATTTTCTCTTCACTGATGTTTTATACTGCTTTTTCCATTTGACCTAAACTGATTTTTTTAAGCATGTTATTTTCTACAGTATTTTTCTATAATTTCTTCACCAAGCTGCTGACTTGATTTTCACATATTTTTCTTCATTGCTCTCATTTCTCTTCCCAATTTTTCCTCTACCTCCCTTATTTGATTTTAAATATCTTTTTTTTGAACTCTTCCATAGCCTGAGACTAATTCCTATTTTTCTTGGGGGCTTTGGATACAGAAGTTCTGATTTTGTCATCTTCTGGTTGTGTATTTTGATCCTTCATGTAACCAAAGTAATTGTCTATAATCAGATTATTTTCTTCTATTGTTTGTTCATTTCCCCAGTTTAAGACCTGATTTTAAAATATTTTCCCAAGCTTTTGAGGGTTTTGAGGCACCTCCCCAGGAACCTTAATTCCTTCGGGATCTTATGAGAGACTCTGACTGCTCTCCTGGCCTGTGCTCTGGTCTGTGGATGATCACAAGCACACCCCTCTGCCCTGGAGTTGTGAGGAGAGTTCCTGTTCCACTATGGTGTTATGGGGACTCAGACTGCAAACTGGATCTGAGTATGGGCAAAGCAGCAGAGTTCTGCAGTCTCCCCTGAACCTCTTACCATACATGGGTTGAGTGCTCTGGAAACAGTTGCTGGATGGTTCCACAGGCCTGCTTCTGGTTCCCAGGAGGGGGCTGTGCTGAGACCTGGCTGTCCTGTGCTCCACTTTCACTTGGGTGTGACAGAGTTTTCCCCCTAACCTTCCAAGTTGTCCTTGACAATCCCTGGGTTGAATGGTCTGGAAACTACACTTGTTGCCATGGACCCAAGACTTCCCAGGGACCCAGATGCCCTGTGAGCTGTTCTTGAAAGGTTGAAACTGGGTCCCTCTATGCAGTACCCCTCAACTGCACAGCGGCCCTTTCCAACCCCAGTGGAACAGACCCTTCCGGTGGATTTTACAAGTTGTCTTGGCTGGAAAATTGTTTCATTCAGTCTTTCTGTGGTTTCTGCCCCTCTAGAATTTGGTTAGAGTCATAATTTTAAGGCATTTAGAGTGATCTGGGGAAGAACTTCTGGGAATTACTGCCTCCATTCCACCATCTTGGCTCCACCCCCTTTTCAAGTGTTTTTGTTGAGGTGGGGAAGAAGAAGAATCTCCTTTCATTGCTTATTGGAATGTGAGCTCTAAAGAGACTTTGAATTGCTTAAGGACAGGGAACTAACTATTTTAACCTTTCTTTAAATCATCTACCATGGTGCTCAGTACATTGGAAGCAAAAAAGTGCTTTTGATTAATTTAAGAAGGCACAAATTAGAAGAAGGCACAAATTAGAAGGCACAAAGAAAAAAATTAAAGACCAGGTACTTAAGGGACCACCAGAGAATGTGACCAGTTTGGAGAAGAGAGGGTAGGGAGGGGGTGAGAATTGAACCTTAGTCAGTCAGTCATCAAGAAAACTCTGTGTCCATGTCAGTTGCCTTCAAACTATGTCCCCAAATTTAAAATATCATCAATTTAATTGAAGGAACTTTGTTCAGGGATTTCCCTAACTCCAACCACTATCTCCTAACATTTCATATGCTCATTTAACATGGTGATTTCTGTCTCTATTCTTGAGATTATTTTTATTACATTGATATCAAGTGATCTCTAAATATTTAAGAGAATCAAGTCGCAAATCCATAGTCCTTGAGGGATTCCCTTACTTTTAGCAATTATTTTATGGCTTACTCAATTATTTTTTAGATTCAACTGCTTAGGATATTTAATTCTTGTTTTTATTAATTTGAGTGTATTTTGTAGATTATACTTGGGATCTATGGATTCTAAGCATACACTTATATGTAGTATTTTAAATAACTTTATTTTTCTACTGTGAATTCACATTAATTTTTTTTAATTTTGGCAATTCAATTTCCCCACTTTCCTGATCAGATTAGCAATTTATCAATTGAGTTTGTTTTTTTAAAAGCAACTCTATTTTTTTCAGTTTTATAGTTGCTTTTAAGTTCTCAATTATTCCATTAAATTTCAAGATTTCTTCTTTTGCACTTGATTTAAGATTGCTAATTTATTTTCTAATGCTGTTACATGTTCAGTTCATTCATCTTTTCCTATTCTTTTCAATAAAGATTTCCAGAAATATAAATTTTCTTCTATGAACTGCATGAATTGTGTCATAACTTTTATTATGTTGTTATGTTGCTGTTTTTATTATGTTGTTATGTTTTTAACTCATTTTTTAAGGATATCATTTAGACCTGTATTCTTGATTAATTTTTCCTTTAGGTATTACTACTTTAATTTATTATAGTCTATAAATGAAGAATTTATTTTATTTTATTAGTTAGAGATATATGTCTTTTTATATTTGGTAAGATTTCTTTTCATCTTCTGGTGGATGATCTTGAAGTGATTTTGTAGAAACAGGAAAAAAGTAATTTACTGTGAGAGCTATATTTCATGCTGTATTAAAGTTTTCCATGTTTTTCCTCTAGTGGTTTACTAGAGGAAAAGTCCAACCACTGGCCTGGCTTGCCAGAAGATATGGACCTTGAGGGAGACAGTGCAGAGTCAAGGTGAATGTGAAATGCGTATTTAGAAATCCTAAAACGTGCTTCAAATGTTAAGGTTTCGAGCATCATCCTCAAAAGGGAATATAATGATAGTTATAAGTTATAACTTTTTGTCTCAATCTTTTTAACATTTCTTTTGTGTGGAGAAAATAACCAACCTATATCAAATTTACATTGTACATTGAGGATTCAGTTTTTGGAGTGATACATCTGACATGAACCCAATCTAAGTTATATGTGTTCCCTGTGGCTCCATCTTTGGTGTATGAATAACCAGAAAGTCTGAGAAAAAAGCATCTGACTCCTCTCTTTAAGGGCTAGGTTTGCCTAGGATTGAACCCAATCTGCATGTGTGATTCCAAAGACTGAGGACCCTGAAGAAGAAGAAGAAGAAGAAGAAGAAGAAGAAGAAGAAAAGAAGAAAGAAGGAAGCAGTCATAATTATGTGTATTAATAAGTATATGCTATATAAATATAAAAATATATATTAAGTTAAATACAAGATAATTTGAGGAGGGAAATCAAGAAATATTTCTATAGTTGATGATTAACCTGAGAGTTCAAGAATATAATGTATTCTAAGAGGCAGAGGTAAAGAAAGTTCATTCAAGCAACAGAGTGCCTGTACAAAGACATAGTTTATAAAAAAAAATATGGGATATCAGGTGTTGATGCTTATCCTTCATTCTTGAAGAAGACATGATATCAGGTAGGTGATACCATGACAAGCTCATGAGTTGGATTTAAGTGCTGTACTAAGTCACCAGTCTCACTTTCTCCTCCAGAATCATCTGGGTCCTTGGGGGTCAGATATGAATCAGGATGACTGGAGATGGCCCTGGATGGGAGGTAATCAGGGTTAAGTGACTTGCCCAAGGTCACACAGCTGATAAGTGTCTGAAGCTGATTTAGAACTCCCATCATCCTGACTCCAATGTCAGTGTTCTATCCACTGTGCCACTTAGTGGCCTCTGAAATATTAGGTATGAAGAACGATAAATTTGTCTAGACCATAGAATGTGAGAACAGGATATGAGTGTGATAACTTTATTTATCTTTTCTATACATAAACCCAAACCAAATACATTCTTTGAAATAAAAGTCACACGAATTTTTCATTCAGCTTTCCGAGAATCATTGTTTTCATTTCTCTTCCTTTTGTTATTCCTTGTTCCTTTAAGATACACTAGTCATTGTCCCAAGAAATGATTCCACATGTAGTCATCAGAATATAGTAGCAAGTATTCTGTGTGGCATGCTTATACATGGTTTTAACAAGTGACTCTCCTGGAAAAAAAATAACAAGGTTCACTTTTGTTTAATCTGCATTATTGACATTTTCTCCATCACTTTATTAACTTCAGATGGCCAACAAACAATAAATCACTGATTTGTAGTGTTTGTCAATTTCTGAGGTAAATATTCACTCACTAAAAGTCAAGCAATCAGTTCCCAGGAGTCAGCTGAGCTAACTTTAACACAACCTATCTGCAACATATCTGGCCAAAAAAAAAAAGACAAGATCAAAACAAATTTTCAATCCCAAACATTGTGGAGGATCTTCAGTGAAGGTCTGTCTTCATGAGTACAAAGGGGAAGTAAAGCCCCGGTCTCAGCAGGTAGACAACAATAAGGTCCTGACAGCTAGATAGCAAGCCAGCAGGGAAGGTCCCAACCCCAAACAAAGTCTGAAGCCTGGGAACACTGGACAAAGAAAGGACTGTATCGAGGGAAAAATATCACCGAATAGGCAAAACCTGAACATAAAAGAGGAAACAAACCTTTGCATAGGTACCCCCTGAGTTGCATAGGCAACAACTTGGCCGGTCTTAAGCCAAGGATCAGATTCCAGAAGCAGATCTCAAACAGTCAAATTGAGCAAAAAAACTAAGAGAGCTAACCATAGAAAGCCACAAAAGCAAATAAAAATGCCCTCAGAAAAAGAGGCGAAGTCTCAAAGGTGTCTATGAATTGGACTCAAATCCAAAATGTCAAAAAAGAGCTTAAAAAAGAATTTGAAGGTCAAAGAAGATAGGAGGAGGGAAAAAAAATTAAAAACAAATGAGAGCCATGCAGGAAAATTATGAAAAATTGATAAAGAAATCAACTCCTTTAAAATAAAAATAATCAACTAGAAAAAGAATGCAACTCATCTAAAACTCAAATTAACCAAGTGGAAAGGGAATGCAACTCAGCAAAATATAAAATTAACTAACTGGATCTATCTGAAACCATCAACAAGCATTATATTCAATGAGGAGAGGCTAGAGGCATTCCCAATAAGATCAGGGGTGAAACAAGGGTGCCCATTATCACTACTACTACTCAATATTGTATTAGAAATGTTAGCATCAGCAATTAGAGAAGAAAAAAGAAATTGAAGGAATTAGAATTGGGAAGGAAGAGACAAAACTCTCACTCTTTGCAGATGACATGATGGTCTACCTAGAGAATCCCAAGAAATCATCCAAAAAACTACTGGAAACAATTAGCAATTTTAGCAAAGTTGCAGGTTATAAAATAAACCCTCATAAATCCTCCACTTTTCTATATATGTCTAGCAAGATACAGCAGGAAGAGCTAGAAAGAGAAATCCCATTCAAAGTAACCTCAGACAATATAAAATACTTGGGAGTCTATTTGCCAAGACAGACTCAGAATCTTTTTGAAAACAATTATAAAACACTTCTCACACAAATTAAATCAGATTTAAATAATTGGGCAAATATCAACTGCTCATGGATAGGTAGAGCTAATATAATAAAAATGACAATTCTACCAAAACTAAACTATCTGTTTAGTGCCCTACCAATCAAAGTTCCAAAAAATTACTTTAATGAGTTTGAAAAAATTGTAGGAAAATTCATATAGAGAAATAAAAAGTCAAGAATTGCTAGGAGCTTAATAAAAAAAGTGTAAAAGAAGGTGGCTTAGCCCTACCTGATCTAAAATTATATTATAAAGCATCAGTCATCAAAACTGTTTGGTATTGGCTAAGAAATAGAGTGGTGGACCAGTGGAATAGACTAGGTGTAAAAGCAGGAGATGATTATAGTAATCTGCTGTTTGATAAACCCAAAGAGTCCAGCCATTGGGATAAAAGCTCCCTCTTTGATAAAAACTGCTGGGATAATTGGAAGTTTGTATGGAAGAAACTTAGATCAGACCAACACCTCACACCCTTTACCAAGATAAGATCCAAATGGTTACAGGAATTAGACATAAAAAACAATACTATAAGCAAATTAGAAGATCAAGGATTAGTTTACCTGTCAGATCTATGGAAAGGGGAGAAGTTTATGACTAAGGAAGAGTTGGAGAACATCACCAAAAACCAATTAGATGATTTCGATTACATTAAATTAAAAAGCTTTTCTACAGATAAAACCAATGTAACCAAGATCAAAAGAAATGTAGTAAATTGGGAAACAATCTTTATAACTAATGATTCTGACAAAGGACTCATTTCTAAAATATACAGAGAACTGAGTCATATTTTTAAAACAAAAAGCCATTCCCCAATTGACAAATGGTCAAAGGATATGCAAAGGCAATTTACAGATGAGGAGATCAAAGCAATCCATAGCCATATGAAAAAATAATCTAAACCATTAATTATTAGAAAAATGCAAATTAAAGCTTCTCTGAGGTACCACCTCACACCTCTCAGATTGGCCAATATGACCAGAAAGGATAATGATCATTGTTGGAAGGGTTGTAGGAAATCTGGGACACTGTTAGTGGAGCTGTGAACTCATCCAACCCTTCTGGAGAGCTATTTGGAACTATGCCCAAAGGGCAACAAAAATGTGCATACCCTTTAAACCAGCAATACTACTACTGGGTCTATATCCTGAAGAGATGATGAAAAAGGGTAAAAACACTACTTGTACAAAAATATTTATAGCAGTCCTGTTTGTGGTGGCAAAGAATTGGAAATCAAGTAAATGTCCTTCAGTTGGGGAATGGCTTAGCAAACTGCCATATATGTATGTCATGGAACACTACTGTTCTATTAGAAATCAGGAGGGATGGGATTTCAGGGAAGCCTGGAGGGATTTGTATGAACTGATGCTGAGTGAGATTAGCAGAACCAGAAAAACACTGTATACACTAACAGCAACATGGGGGTGATGGTCAACCTTGAAGGACTTGCTCATTCCATCAGTGCAACAATCAGGAACAATTTTGGGCTGTCTGCAAAGGAGAGTGCCATCTGTATCCAGATAAGGAGCTGTGGAGTTTGAACAAAGTTCAAGGAATATTTCCTTTAATTTAGAAAAAAACAGATATCTTATTGTCTGATCTTGTTACCTTAGACTTTTTTTTTTGCAAGGCAATGGGGTTAAGTGGCTTGCCCAAGGCCACACAGCTAGGTAATTATTAAGTGTCTGAGGCGGGATTTGAACCCAGGTATTCCTGAGTCCAGGGCCAGTGCTCTATCCACTGTGCCTCCTAGCCACCCCCATACCTTAGACTTCTTGTCTCTTCTTTAAGGATATGATTTCTCTCTCATCACACCCAATTTGGATCAAGATACAACATGAAAACAAAGTAAAGACTGACATTGCTTTGCGTGGTGGGGTGGGGGGAAGGAAGTAAGATTGAGGAGAAAATTGTAAAACTCAAATAATATCTTTAATAAAAATAAATTTAAAACTCTATTTGTAGGCTCTGTGGAAAAGGGCAAAAATTTATGACCAGACAAGAATTAGAGTACATTATAAACTGCAAAATGGATGATGGTATTGACTATTCTAAATTTAAAGTTTTGCACTAATAAAACCAATGCAGGGGCAGCTAGGTGGCATAGTGGATAGAGCACCGGCCCTGGAGTCAGGAGTAGCTGGGTTCAAATCCCGTCTCAGACACTTAATAATTACCTAGCTGTGTGGCCTTGGGCAAGCCACTTAACCTCGTTTGCCTTGCAAAAAACTAAAAAAAAAAAATGCAGCCAAGATTAGAAGGAAAACAGAAAGTAGGGCAAAAGTTTTCACAGCTAGGGGTTCTGATAAATATCTAATTTCTAAAATATATAGAGAATTGAATCAAATTTATGTTTCAAATCATTCACCAATTGATAAATGATGAAAAGATATGAGCAGTCAGTTTTCAAATGAAGAAATTAAAACTATATATAAAATCATATGAAAAAATATTCCAAATAATTACTGATTAGAAAAATGTCACACCTATCAGATTGACTAAGATGACAAAAAGGGAAAACGATCAGTGTCGGAGAGGTTGTGGGAGGATTGGGGCATTAATGCATTGTTATTACAGTTGTGAACTGATCCAACCACTCTGGATAGCAATATGGAACTTTGCTCTTTAGCAATAAAACTGATCATATCTTTTGATCCAGCAACACTAATACTATTCCTATATCCAGAAGAAATCATAAAAAATGGGGAAAGTCCCACATGTTCCAAAATATTCATAGCAACTCTTTTTTGTAGTGGCAAGGAATTAGAAATTGAGGGGATGCTCTTCAATTGGGGAATGATTTAACCAGTTTTGGTACATGAATGTTATGGAGTACTATAAAAGAAAATATGAATTATAGGACTCTAAAGAAGCATGAAGCAAATTATAGGAACTGATGCTGAACAAAGGGAGCAGAACCAAGAGAACACTGTACACAACAACAACAATGTGAGTTGATCAACTCACCTCTTAGCAGTTCAGAGACTTAGGACAACCCTGTTGTTTTGGACAATGCTTCTCCACATCAGATGAAGAAAAACAAGACAAAGCAAACGAACAAAAACCCCTACAGAATCTGAATGAACACTACATTCATTTTTTTTTTAATTTCTCTTATGTTTTTCTTTCCTATTTCATAGTTTTCATTCTTTTCCCTTAGTCCTAATCCTCATGCAAAAAATGACTAATTTGTAAACTTGCTAAACACAGATGTATATATGTACACCATTCATCAGATTGTTAGTCATTGAAGGGAGTAGGATGGGAAAGGAGGGTGGAAGAAAATTATGTAACATAAATATGTATATGAATGTGAATGAATTTTGAAAAACTTTCATAATATCTAATTGGAAAAATAAAATAAAATATCAATTTTAGGAAAAGAAATTTTAAAAAATATACTCTATATGCCACCCTAGTCCAAAGTCATCAGACTGCTATTTGTCTTTTCTCTCATTAATTTTCTATTTAGTGGGTGTGGTTGAGTGGTGCAGTGGATTAGAGCACTGGCCCTGGAGTCAGGAGGACCTGAATTCAAGCCCAGCCTCAGACACTTAGTGACCTTAGGCAAGTCATTTAATCCTATAAATAAAATTTTTTTTAAAAAAAATTTCCATTTAATGTTCTTCCTTTGACTATACTTCAAACCTCTCCTGTGTCTTCCCAGGGACCCACTCACTTCCTCACCCCATGGGAATTAGCATGAATATTTGTGACCCTATTTCAGAAAGCTCTGCCCCCAACCTCCAAAGAGAATTCTTGTCATATAATAACAAATTCAACATAGTCCACTTAAACAATACTGCAGCAACTCCAAGAACTTCCAGAATAATCCAGAAGAGCAATCAAAAACACTCAATGAAAATTCTAAAGAACTAAGGACAATAGAGCTATGAAACAAATACTATCTATTCTATGTGCTTATTTATGTATATGACTCAACAGATTATAAATTTCTCATATATTTATGTGAAACTGCTGAATTCAAGATGAACCACAGAATAGAGGAAAAAGACTGATGCATAATAAGACTGGAATGGAAGATTGGGGCCAGGTTATGAAGAGCTTAAATGATAGGGTTTATATTTCATCCTGGAGTCAAGAAGGAGACACTATAGTTTAGTAGGGAGTGAGTAACACGATGAGATCAGTGCTTTAGGAAATTCGTTCTGTTGAGATGAGAGATTTCAATCAGCAAGTCCAATTAAAAAGCCCATTTTAATAGTAGGAGTAAAAGATTATGAGGGTATAGAATGATGATTGTATGAGTGGATAAAAGGGAACAGATTCAAGAGATGGTAAAGATAGAAACACGATTTGACCTTTGTAAAATATATGAGATGGGTAAAAGTGAAACATTGAGAATGATGCCAAGAGTGCAAACAATGGCTACTAGAAGGATAGTAATGCTTCCAACAAAATAGGGAATTAAAAAATTAAGGAAATTGAGAAAAGGAAGAGGTTTAACAAGAAAAATAATGCTATAAAGTCTGAGGTGCATATTGTAACCTCTCTGTTTCTGTCCATATTATCCCAAACTAAAAAGGGAGGGGGAGAGGCAAAATCTTTCTCATTGATAACTACACCAGAATAAAGAAACTACCCTCCAAGAGATGTCTACTGATGTCTTACAATAATCTAAAGGACAGGAGTAGGCTATATAAGCAAGAGGTAGCTATTATTTTTTTAGTGCTACCTGGCCCAGTAGATGCTATGGGTGTCAAGATTAAGCTTTAACTGTCCTGAGTTCCTAAAGGGAAGAAAAAAGAAAGCATGCATAACTATGGAGAGTATGGTGGAAGATAAGGGAAGGTTAAATTTGATTGTTAGAGATAAACCCTAGCAGTGATTATCAAGGGTTGGGAATGCAGTGGAGCACCACTTTGTACAACACTGTTCTAGTCTCTTGCATTGACTTTAGCTTATTGGTTGCTTTGCTTCCTTCTCTGCTGTACTAAATTGTTCTAAGTAAGGAAGCACTTTTGGTACTACTTCTTTGGTACTACTACTACTACACTTTCTTCTCTCCTGGTTTCCAGAGAATGCCACCTTTTCTTATGTTTGTGCTTTGAGACTGATCAGATTAATGAACCTCAGGAGATTCTGAAAGTAATATCTACTCCCCTATCCTTCACTTTGCTCCAAAGTACACACTATGCTGAGAGATTAACCCCAAAAGTCAGTTCCTAAAACTAAATACCCCAAGCGTCCCAGGGACACCTTAGCCTCCAACCAGCCAGTGATGGGTTATGAGGCCAGAGGAGTCTGAATGTGAAAGTGTCCAGAAGTAATGAGCTGATAACTTGGATTTCAATCTTTTCTCTGTAAGAATTCTATTTTAACAAATGCTTCCACTTTTGCTCTTCCTGTCACTATTGAATTTCCTACATCTGAGGGCTCTTTATTTATTTGTTTGTTTGTTTGTTTGTTTGTTTGTTTGTTTTATTTGGTGTGGTAGGAAACTGTCTCCAGGATATTTCTCACTCCACTAACTTTTTAGAATTGTCCAAATGATCAAGTTCTGAACTAATAGAATGACTATATAAAACAGATCACACAAAATTAGACCATCATAATTATTCTTTTTACAAATGACTCAGATATTAGCATTGCCAAACTGATCCCCAGCTATATCAGCTTCATTTTCCATTTCTTGAAAATGTTTTCTGAGGTCCACACCTTATTTTGAAAGACTCTGAACCCCGTTTTCTGAGGATTCATGGGATGATAATTCAGTATATTTGTATCTTATATTATTCCTGTAATATAGATTGTCATATATTTCCACTCTTATTCCTTTGACCTTACCTAACCCAAATATTTTAACATTTCTTCAATTTCATGGATTTCTGTGCCATTGTTAACCTTCTTTACACAGAATGCTACTTTTTATTTTGAACAAATATAATCTTCTATTGACAAATTCTGATCATGAATTTCATTCCATGTAGTCTCAGTTTTAATTATTTCTATTGTTGTTAGTATCATACAGGAAAAAATTATGATTACCCTCATGTTAAAATTTTGAGCTTACTTTGATTGTTGCTCCTAGCTTGTGACTGTGTTTATGTAGCCATCTAAAGGTATGCAGTGTTTTCAATTAGTTTAGCTATTCCTTTTACTCGATAATCATTGGGAATAACCCCCACTACCCAATCATATGAAGGATTTCCTAATGCAGGTCAAAAGCAAAGCAGCAATGGATTTAATCTAATATACTAAAAGAAAAATTCTGCTCAAAGAAGAGCAGAATTTTTAATTTTATTTGCTGACAATTTCATTACCCAAAGTTATTGGGATTCTGTATTTAATTGTAACTATTAAACAACAAGACAAAAATAGCAAGAATCTTTTGATAAAGTGATAGTGTCATCCAATAGCTCTCAGGAAGCATACTTTATGAAAATAGATTTCAGAAAGTTCACAGAAAAGAAAATTAATTCATAGATGCAGATTCTTTGAGAGCATATGGCTCATAATGGATCTGGGATAGGGTTTGGGGAATTCACCAGACTTAAGATTTTTTTTTTGATGTGGAGATCTTCTAAGGTTTTAAAAAAAGATTAATGATTTAAAAAAAATTAGTAGTATGATGAGAAAAATGATTATTTTCTTATTATATTATTAACTAATTTTATATATAGGACCCAAAGATCCTCACTTTGCTTTTCCAATCAAAGCTCAGTCTCTCAAGGACATTCCTGATCTTGCCTAAAAATTGACCCTACCTAGATCATGTTATCCAAGTGGAATTCTTTCCATAATTCCACCATTGCTCAAATAATGTGGAGAATAGATTCTTTTGAATAGATGTTGGAGGTGGAATGATCTGACATAATCAAAATCACATCCCCCTGCCTCTCATTAGGAAAAAACCTACTTATCATTATAACATTCATTGTATCATTAATTGTTAACCAATCAGAACTTATTTTCACCATCAGGAGCACTTTCTTTTCCAAGGGTATTTAAATATTCAGCATTCTCCATGCAGGTTTTTGGCTGTGAGAGAAACCACTGACTTCAATTTATTAATATTTACTAGCATAATTTATAATTTTTATTAATTGCTTAGAAACTCAGTTTCTTGGGCTTTTCACTAACATCAATGAAATTTCTAACTATACAATTGCAAGTGATTTCAATGAAAGATAAGATAGCTCTACAGAAATTTATCTTTTTGCAAATTTTGCCCACAATTTCCAATTTTTCCTACAGATGCCAAGAACAAATCTATGACCCTGTTCCACGAAAGAGTGATCATAATATTAGAAAAGGCTTATCTCCCTAATTGGTGGATGGTCCATTAGTTATCCCTTATTCTTTCCATGTGATTGTCCTATCTTTTCTTAATCACACATTGCTTTGATAGCATCCTTAATACAATGTTTTCAAATCTGAGATCAGCACACATCTCTCCATCACCCCTATCAATTTCATTTCTTTTGAAATTGTTCAATGATATTGTACTGGTTCAATCAGTCAGTCATGTCAAGCTTTTCAGGACCCCTTGGACCACAGCACTCCAATGGTGTCTTTGTTAGCACATATTCATTTGGTATATTGATCATTTTGCTCTCTTTGTTCTCTGGTTTTTTTTTTCTTTATGACTTAGATAAGAGAAATATATTTACCTTTATCTTAGAAGGAAACAATTTATGTAATATTGGAATTATTTTTGAATGTTCAATAGGCTTCACTTATTTATCTATTATTCAATACTGATTTTTTTTCCTCTGTGTACTTCTTTAAGAAATTTTTTTACTTCATTTCTGATATTGGGTTATTGTTTCTTGTTTTGTTAGTCTATGTACTTTTTATATCTAAATATTTATCATTTCTATTTTTATCAGTTTTAGATACTGAATTGAGCAAAAAAGTCAATAATTCCTTTTATTTCCTCTTCAATTCTTGTGAATTATTTTTAAAAAAATATTTTCATCTAAGCAATATGAATGTCATTTTAAAAAGCAATAGATTAGCTAACAATACATTTAATTAAACTAGTTAAATAAAGCTAACTAAACTAGTTCCTGGCTTAATTTATAAATTCAGATTTTCAATTTTGTTTATGCCTTCTTCACTTCAGAATTTCTATTTTTGTTTTGAGTTGGAATTTGGGATTTATAATTTTTCTAATTTTTTTGAATTTGATATACAGTTCAGTGATTTGGATTTTCTGTTGTTGTTAAAAGTGATTTTTCCCTTAAGGACTGCTTTGGCTACATCCCAACACTTAGATAAGTTGTCTTAATGTTGTCTTATTTATTGTTTCATTGATTTATTCTTTGACTTCATCAAAAGACTTTGGCATGTTGTCTTTATTATTTCATTGACATTCTTCATCTCACAAATTTTTTAGGACTGGGTTATTTAACCTCAATATTTAATCTTTTCTTTACTTGCCTTTATTTGATTATAATTTTATTTAATTACAGTCAGTAAAGGATGTCTATCTTTTCTATGTTTAATTATAAAGTTTTTGTGCCTTTGCAGATGCTTAATTTTTGCAAAAGAATGTAAAGAATGAAATGATAAACAGATCTCATCAGTTCTCAAAAATCTATTTATCAACTCTATTGAGATGATTCTCAGGTCTATTTATTCAACCCCAACCTCCAATCACACATCTCCAACTGTCTATTAGACATCCTAGATCATATGTCCACAGACATTTAAAACCTCAACAACATTTCTAAAACTAAACTCATTTCCCTCCCATCTGGGCCATATTTGAACTCAGGTCCTCCTGACCCCAGGGTCAGTGCTCCATCCACTGGGCCCTAGCTGCCCCATGCTAATGCCTTCTTTTGAAGAATACCTTCATATATCTTTCATGTTCATAATAGTTTGCATGCTGTTTCTCCTGGAGGGCAGAAACTGTTTTTGTTTTTCTTTGTACCCCCATTGCTCAACCGAGTACCCAGCACATAACAGATGTTTAATAAATGCTTCTTCACTCACTGATCTTACCTATTTTTACTGTTGTCTTATCTGAAATCATATTTTGTAGTCCAGTTTTTTTTTAAATTGGACTATGAGATAATAAATTTGACACTAACTCATCATTTTAATTTTGTGTGAATCTTTATAGGTCGTCAGTTTCTTGTATACAACATATTGGTGGATTCTAATTTATAATACATTCTGCTACCTTCTTGCACTATCACCCTTGCCTGAAATCTCTGCTTCCTTACATCTTCTTTTCAGTTTCTCCAGCTTCCCTTGAGACTCGGCTCAAATTGTACCTTCTGCAGGACACCTTTCCAAGTTCTTACAGCTACTGATGTGTTCCTATATGAAATTACCTTCCAGTTAATCTGTATATATGGTATATATAAACATGTGCATAAAATACACGTGTCTGTATACTATATATAGTATATATGTATACATTTATACACACATATGAACATGTTCATATTTAAACACATCATATATGTCTCCTCCAGTTGAATGTGAACTCCTGTAATGACAGGGACTGTTTTTGCCTTTCTGTATCCTAAGTAAATCACAATACTAGAACAGAGTTAGCATTTAACAAAGCCATCTAAGTCCTGTATTTGTCTTATTGACTACTTCTGTAATCCTAGAAGACATTAGAATTCTGAAAGGACACTTGAGTTGATTAAAACATGTGCTTCATCATCATTTAGTCCCTTTCAATAGCTCAAATGTATTTATCATTCTGAGTTCTCTTGACTCCTGTGTTTGTATTACAAAATTTCTATTCAGAAATTTTTGCCCAGGGAGATTGAATATGTTCTGTTAAGTGAAGATTCATTTTTCTCCTGTGGAATGATACTTAATTTTGTAAGGTAAAATTACTCTTTATTAGAAATCCTTATCTTTTATTATTGGAATATCATATTCCTTTTTTCTCCTTTAATAATTCTCAATTCTGATGTCAACTCACTATTCAATTATAGTATTTGTACAAAATATATTTTTAATGGATGAATTCTAGCGATAGTTCATCACATTAAATATAAGTAATAGGTACTCATCCACTTGATTTTTCCCATGTTGATAGACCAAATTCTCTAGTGTAATTGTATATTTCAACAATGTTTTGGATGTTGATAATATCAGTACAATGGCACACATATACCAGGGCATCTAGAGTATTTATCACTTAGAAGGAATCCTTCTTCAGCTTGTATTCTGTATTGGATTTAATCAAAATAGCCATGAATATCCTTGGGGAATATATATATATATATATATATATATATATATATATATATTTTATATATGTATATATATGTATATATATGTATATATACATATCTCTGTTTAATAACACACTTGATTTTAATAATCAGTTTTCAAACAAGCACTTCTGTTATTTTATATTTCAAAGTTTTGACATATGCATGAGAAACATCATAGAAGGAATGCAGACACAATATTTCAACACCAAAAGAATGAAAATTAGAAGAAAATTTAAAACATCTCTTTGAAAAAACAACTAATCTGGAAAACAGATTCAGGAAAGATAGTTTTAAAATTATTGGGATACCTGGAAGTCATGATCAGGAAAAGAGCCTTGACCTCATTTTTAAAGAATTCCTAAAAAAAAAAATTCCAACAGGAAAATTGCCCTGATATCCTAGAAGCAGAGGGCAAAATAGAAATGGAGAGAATCCACTGATCTCCCCCAGAAAGAGATGTAAAAATAAAGCAATCCCCAGGAATATTATAGGCCAAGTTCCAGAACTCCTAAGTCAAAAAGAATATTACAAGTAGCCAGAAGGACACAATTAATATATAGTGGAATTGCAATCAGGATCACACAGGATTTAGCAGCAACTACATTAAGAGCTCATAATATTCCAGAAGGCCAAAAGAGCTTGGAATGCAACCAAGAATCAACTACCCAGCAAAAGTGAACATCCTCTTTCAGGGGAAAAGATGGATTTTTCAGTGAAACAGGGGAATTTCAAATGTTCCTGTTGAAATGACCAGAGCTGAACAGAAAGTTTGACCTTCAAATACAGGACTCAGGTGGAGCATAGAGAGCGAAGGAGAGGGGTAAATTATGAGGGACTTAATGATGATGAACTGCATGTATTACTACTACATAGAAAAATGATGCTGATAATGCTCATATGAGACTCCTCATTTGGTGGATCAGGTAGAAGGAGCTTTTATAGATGAGGCATAGGACAGAGCTGAATTTGAAGATATAATATATTGTAAAAATGGAGTCAGTGGCTAAAAGGGAAATGTACTGGGGGGAGTAAAAGAAAGGAGAGGTGAAATAGGCTAAGATACTTCATATAAAAGACATTTTTTTTTGCAATGAGCTTTTGCAATGATATAGAAGGGGGAAAGGTAAGGGGGAATGAAGGAACCTTCACTCTTATCAGAAGTGACTCAGAGAGGAAACAGTATACACACAATAGGATATAGACATCTGGAGTAAGGAGGGGAGAAGGGGGATGGGGGAAGAGGCAGGATGCTGGTGATGGAGGAGAGGGTAGATCATGAGAGAGAATAGTCAGATATAACACATTATCTTTTTTACTTTTTGTAAGGTGCTGCAATTGGGTGGCCTGTCCAGAACCACAGGTGCTTGCTGGGTCTCTGGAGTAGTATGTGGGCTTGGGGACCTCTTGGCCCCAGGGCTGGTGCTTTGTCCAGCCACTCAGCTGCCCTACAGCACATTTTGGAAGAGAGTTGGGTGAAGAAAGAGAGAGAGAGAGAGAGAGAGAGAGAGAGAGAATATAGTATATGGTAGTGGGGAAGAATGGATGGAGGGAGTTACAGTCAGTGGCGGCAACTGTGGGAAAATATGGAAAGTGGTTTCTGTGATGGTCTTAATATGAAGAATGAGATCCACCCAAGACAGAGCTGATGGTATCAGAACACAGACTGAAATACATTTTTTTTCTCTTTCTTTTACTTCATTTCTCATGAGCTTCTATATTTTTGTGGGGAGGGGGTATTATGTTTGCTCTTAAACAAGAATATTTTAGCAATGTATAAAGAATTGTGGAGTTTGAACAGAGACCAGAGAGACTATTACCTTTAGGATATGATTTTGCTCTCAACACATTCAACTTGGATTACCGTGGAAACAATGTAAGGACCAGGACTGTCTTCTGTGGGGGTTGGGGAGGGAAAGGTTGTGGAATTCAAAACAAACAAATAAATAAATAAATGAACAAACAAACAAAAAATGAATGAATGAATGAATGAGAACAAAGAAAGAAGAAAAGGACCTTTATATTCTCATTTTATAAATGAGGGAACTGAAGCCTAGGGAAAAAAAGGGATCTCCCAATGCATTCAGGGCTGTCTCCAGTCTTCCTGATTCATGGTCTTCTTTGAGAATCCTTGCAAGTTGACTTTCTTTCTTTCTTTCTTTCTTTCTTTCTTTCTTTCTTTCTTTCTTTCTTTCTTTCTTTCTTTCTTTCTCTCTTTTCTTCTTTCTTTCTCTTTCTTTCTTTCTTCTTTGTCTTTCTATCTTCCTTCCATTCTTTCTTTCTTTTTTGTGCCTTTCTTCCCTTCCTTCCTTCTTTCCTTCCTTCTTTCTTTCCTTCCATCCTTCCTTCTTTCCTTTTTCTTTGTTTCCTTCTTTCCTTTTTTCTTTCATTGTTTCCTTCTTTCCTTTTTTCTTTCCTTCCTTCCTTCTTTCCTTTCATTCTTTCTTTCCTTCCTTTTTCCATCTTTCCTTTTTTCTTTCCTTCCTTCCTTCTTTCCTTTCATTCTTTCTTTCCTTCCTTTTTTCCATCTTTCCTTCTTTCTTTTCTTCTTTTCTTCTTGTACTGTGTGCTCTGTCCAAAGACCTAGCAAGATTTTTGGAGGGTTACAGACCCCAAATCATTCTGGTTCTTCTTAATAGACTGGTCTGAAGGTAAGTGCATTTGGCCATTGTCTGAGTTGTTCTTGGCTCAGAGTGAATTCAAATAGCAATTGTTTCTCTTTCTTTCAGAAACTGTGACTGTTTTCCTCTTCTAGATTGATTTTTTTTAATTAAGTAAAAGAGACTCCTTGCTTCTTCTTTTTTTTCCTCGCCTACCTTAGTCAATTAGATAACATGAGGGTCTCACTCTCCTAACAATTTTTTTTCTTTTTTTTCTGGAAGTGGTCATTCTTGGCCTCTTCTCGTCTCTAGCTTCCTAACCTCAATGACTAAATGATCTTGCCTCAATCAAACTAATACCTGGGAAAGAACTACCTTTAAAAAAGTCAAGGTCTTGTAATTCATCCATAACCATCTCCTGTTGTCCTGATCTATGTCTTGCCAATGGATTCAGATAGAGCCAGAAAGAGAGAGTGAGGGTGGTGACTTTGCACTGCCCCTACCTCACTTAAGTCCAATTTATGTGTAAGTTATGGCAACACCTTCCTGGTTTCATGGTCTTTTTCCAGAGTGAAAGACAAACAACAGCTTGGCAGACACTGGCACACAGGAGAGATAATACACAATATGAGACCATCAAAGAACAGCATGACAATAAATAACAATCCATATAGAATGTACACTCAAGAATAGTGATTGTTTCTTTTTAAAAAAATCTATATCCTTAACATTTAGAACAATTCCTGATACAAATGGATATCACATGCTGGTTTATTAATAACTTCACCAGGAGACAGTCCCTCATCTGTGTCCTGCCAGCCTGTATTTCCTTTGTGTGAGTTGTCCATGCATTTACTCTGATTATACATCTTTCTGTCATTGAACAAGGAGTAATTTTTCTGGGGGTACCAAGTTACAAAATAATTTGTTCTATACCAGCTATTCTCAATTTTTGTTTCTGCAATACCACTTCTTTAAGAAGAACATTGGGACTATGATATTAGAGGCAAAATGTTATGACTTTCCTCTTCTTGATATTAAAAAAGTATGTTATAAGAATCTTAATAGGTCTTTTTTCATTCTTTGTCAGTTGTCCTGCTTTTACAAACTTGTTAAAGTAAATTTTTATAAAATAATAAAAATGAGGAAAAAAGATATAGATATATATAGATATAGATATATATATATATAAAATTCTGGTATTGCTTATTATATCAAATTAATGACATAAAAGTAGAAAATGGACAGAGGGAAGGACATTTTACACAGGAATTGATCAATACAAATCCTTTAACATAACAAAGACATCAAGAGAGCCTAAAAACCACCTCGGTAAATAAACATTTGATTCTTTGTCAAGTAAAGACACATGGTATGATAGCATAGAAACACCACAAGATGAGGAGCCATGAAATATTATGCCAGAGGCAAAGAAAATAAGAACACTAGAAAGTACTAAACTACATCTCAGAAAATTCTCATACAATTGTAGATTGATTTCACGCTCTTTTTCTTGCCATATAATACACTAATTATTTCTAATATTAAAGTGGATGGTGGCTCCCTTTTCCTAGAACCCCTACTTATATACTATATTTCAGTATTGAATACTCCAGGACAAATGACAGCGAGGCTTTCTGTAGCTCAACAGTCTTGTACGAACAGATAACTTTCCCTTTGAGCACCTTGTTAATAAAGGTCAGCTTTGACAAAACCTCTACACAGGGGATTTCATATAATTAAAAAAGCATATAGATGAAAGAATTAGCTATGGCCATAAAAACAGACTGGTTTTCAGTGATAGATTGCAAAAAATATGCTGCAGCCTAATAGGAATTTTAATTGATCTATTATGAAAAAATTAATCTTTCAGTTTGAAAATGAGTTTCAAAAGGAATATTTAGACTAACTTTATTTTTAAATGGCAGAATATTAAAACATATATATAATATTTAAAATTCTACAACTTCATCACTTATTAAAAGGTATTCTGAATATGGATTTGGTAAAAAGCAACCTTTTTACTTCTTGTTTTACTACAAAGACATTTGGTTTCTAATTTCCTGAACAGAAAATTTTTTTTTTTTTACAAAATTTTACAAATTTTTTTTTTACAAGAAAGTCTTTGTGAACTGAGAATTTTTCTGTTTGGCAAAATCTAAGGATTCTCTATGGTTAGACATATGGGAGAAATGTGGATTGATAAAATAGCTCCTATGATTTATGTAACTTATGTTTGATAAATAATAGTAAGGGTTTTATGGATGCTGATTTTTTTTGTACCAACAGTTCTGAATTGTTACATGCATAAACTAAAAACTTTGAGTTCTGTTTCCAAAGTTACTTATTTTTTCCATTGTTTATTACTTTGTGTGTTAATAAAAAGTGCAAAAATAAATATATTCTTAACTCCTTAAAAGAGAGATAGAAAGATGGCAGCCAAATTCAACACCACTATAGAATATAAACTCATTTTTTTAAAAGGCTGGATCTTCCTAACTCCTCCAGGCTGAAAATGCAGGGACTATAGACCCAACTCCACTATTGATTGGCTCAATAGTTTAGATCTCCTCCTTTTCTAACCTGTGCTAATTCATCCCTCCCTAGGCAAATAATCTGAAACTCGCTCAACCCTCCAATCAAAGTCCAAGGAGTTACCGCATTGATGCTGAACCTAATGCAAACACAAATTGGCATAATCTAGTATATCCCAAAACTTCTGAGGTCAAGAAATAAATGCCTCAACTTTCTCAATAACTGGGATTGCAGGTGCTATAGTCACCATTGAGGATTTATTTTTACAATCTTAGAGGGAAGGACAGCAAAAGATTTTGGGCAGTATATCTGATAAAACAGCAAAAAACAATGGAACAAAACGACAAAGTTTAAAGAAAGCTTCATGAGTGATCCAAAACAGCAAAGCTATTTTGAGAACATTCAGGAATGAAACCATCCTGAACACACAAAAAAAATCTCATACAAGTAAACAAAAATTATGATAGTTTTCCCCCCCTCCATCTTGCTCAGACAGCTGACCCACTGAACTTTTCTTTACTTTTAGAAGCATTTCTTTTTCTTTTTCTCCTTGCTTCCTCCAATGAACAATTCTTTCAGAGGAAAAAAATGAAAAACAAAACCCTGATAACAAAGAAAATAGTCCAGCAAAACAAATTCCCACATAGGCTGTGTTCAAAAATGTGTGTCTCATTCTGAATTTTAAGCCCATTATCTCTCTGCCAGGAGATAGGAAGTGAATTTTATTTTCAGTTCCCTGTACTTTTGGTTTAATATGCAGTCATTAAGTTTCAAAGAAGTCTTACAAAGTTTTTTCCTCTACTGTGGCATTAAAAGTTGTTCTCCTAGGGGGCAGCTAGGTGGCACAGAAGATAGAACACCAGCCCTGGAGTCAGGAGAACCTGAGTTCAAATCCAACTCAGATACTTAATAATTACCTAGCTGTGTGACCTTGAGCCAGTCACTCAATCCCATTCCTTGCAAAAGCCAAAAACCAAAATTGTTCTCCTAGTTCTGCTCACTTTACCCTCTATCAATTTGTAAAGGTCCTCTCTATTCTTATGAGGTTATCCATTTAATCATTTCTATATTCATATGCTATATTTATCTAACCACTCCAATAAGTAGATGTTCCCTTTAGTTTACAGTTGGAACTATTAGGAAAAGAGTTGCTTTAAATATTTTTGAACATATAGGTCCTTTTCTTATTTCTTTTATCTCTTTGCATCCCTATTAAATCCCACATTATTAAATTTAATACAATGTTCTAATCTGACAAGATCTTTTTTGGATACTGATTCTGTCACACAATATGCTAAAGATACTTTTTTTCCTTTGTTTCATCTACAAATTTGATGATGATACCTATGTCATTAACCAAGCTATTGTTTTTTAATATATCAAGTGGTACCAATACAAGCAGAGATCCCTGAGACATTCAACTCAAGTTACCATTTGATATTACTATTAATTGCTATCCTTTGAGTCCAATCATTCAAACCATTCTCACTTTACCTAACTGTCCAGTACACTGTCCAGTGTAAGTTTTCATATCTTAAATATGAAAAATGTATTCTCAACTGTTTTGCTATACTATATCTATAGAATGCAAACTAAATCTATAGCATAGCCTTGACCTATCAATCTAAAAGATCTGGCAAGGAAAGGAATGAGATTAATTGTCAGAGTCATGGACTACTCTTAATAAAGTCTTTTTGGTTCTTGGTGATCTTTGCAAATGTATTTTAATAACATATCTTCAGTGTTTGCTAGGAATTGAAATCATGTACAGTGGTGTATTTTCTGCAGACTATATTCTCATCCCATTTCTGAAAATCTTTACTCTCCTCTAGCTTTCCTCATGTTTTTTGCTAATATCTTTTAATTCAAGTATCCTTTACTCATGATTTGGAGCATCCACAAATATTCTCTGCCTACTTCTGAGGAAACAAATGAAAACCTTAATTAACATATGGAAATATTTTCTGCCTGCTTCCTTATATCCATTTGTGACTGGTTGATGAGTATGAATTCACTGGACATGAAAAATGGATGCACACATAGCTGTCTTGAATGCAGTCCTACACATGATAAGATATTATAGCAAAAAGGGATAGTGAAAGATGGTCCTTCTTGACCATCACTTATCATACTGAGTATGGAATCAACTAGTTGAGCTTGTTCTGGTGAGATCCCTGCCTATATTGTCTTTGTCTCTGTTTTTCCATTTCTTTACTAGGCAATCTTGTGAATGTAAACTATCAGGATGACTAAGAATGGTGGCAGCTTCTGGCATCTTTCCCCTCCTTCCATATCTAAGTAGTAAAGTAAGGACTGCACTTAAGAATTAATAAGAGTAGAATGGCTTGTGCCAAAGGCAGCAGTTATCAGATCAGATGTGTTGTAGGAGCAATAGAAACAGTGGTAGCAAAGAAAGATTTTGCATCAAAGAGAAAATCCTTTTTAAAAAATCAGTTTGATGTTTGATCAAATTGTGTGTTAACATAAAGGGAAAATGTGAAATGTCTTATTAACATGTCAAAAATCTGTTTTATATTCAATAAGTCTTCAGTATTATCCTCCAACAACAATATATTACACAATTCTATTCTTATTCTTCTCTAATATACACTGTCATTTGTTTATGGTTTGAATTCCATTTTCTGTATGGTAATAACTGACTTGAACCATTCCTGATTCAAATTTTTACAAGGAGAACTTTTAATTCTTCTCCTCTTTGGAGAATACCCTAAAACAAAATAGCATTACCTCAAGAGAATGTGAACCCTAAAGTCCCTGATTAGAGGAGAAGTTCACCTAGAACCATAACCTGGGAAAACAACACACAAAAGTCAGGGATTGTTACAAAACTCCAGTCCCTGTAGCCTCATCCAAAAGGTGTTTCTGGCCTCTGTGCTAGACAAGTGATAAATCAAGTCTCATTCAAACAGGTCATGAAATGCTTCTAGCCATAATTCTTCTTGAGAGGTTTTGGAGGGGGTTGTGGGGGGAAGAGACTCAGGGCTCATTCCTTGTCAGCTTATACCTGGACTTGCTGCAGCTGCAAGTTCACCCAGTAGTATAATTCAGGCCAGGACCTTGGCTAACTCCACCCACCTATTGCAAGCAGCTAGATTCCATTAATAGGAAATATTCACCATTCTGGCCTCATTTTAATGCTACAATCATTTTTTTTATTCTGTTCACCCCTTCCCCTTTCTATTTTTGTCATTGTTTATGTAGCAATTACTTCACTTCACAATTCTCTTGTCTACCATCCCTCTCTACCCCTCCCCTTCCATGAGCACATCTTCCAGAAAGTAGGGAACAACAAATGAAAGCTTAATTAGTTACCATACTACCATATTATTTGACTTATTCCTTCATAGATTCTTCCTCCAGATTCCACCCAGTTTCTGGCAAGTGAGTTTACTGATAGTTTATTGATTAATTGATACATAATTTAATGAAGATAGTGAAAAAAAAGGAAATATTAGTATTTAAGCCACATGGGTCATAATATTCAGAAACTCAGAATTCTGTTTTAAAGGTATATAAGAGGTGGTTCACATCTCAGCAAAAGTAATAGGTGTATGGCATTTGTGTCAAAATATATTTGGCATATTTTATTTCTAAGGAGTTATATTTTAAGAGAGACATTGACAAATCTATTACTTCTAAAAGTAGAAAATCAGAATAGTAAAGAGTCTAGAAATCATGTCAAAAGAGGAGGAACTAGGTGTTTTAGCCTGGAAAAAAGAGACTAAAGGGAATCATTCAATAGGGCTGCAAATGTTTGGTGCACTGCCATGTGAAATAAGGATTAGTGTTGTTCTGTGTGGCTCTGAAAAACAAAATGGACCAATAAGTTGAAATGACAATTAGGGAGATTTCAGTTCATTATAATCTGAAAGTAGATTCTAATAAATAAGGATGAATAATCATGTAATTAGCTGCCTCAGGAATTATGTGCCACATTTCTAGGATTTGATGATCCTGTCTCTCAGGTCCCTTCTAATTCTAATTTCAATAACTTTTCAACTGATGCACATATTAAATACACACACTCCATTACATTTTCTGTATAATTTTTTTTTCATCTGAAATCTCTATGAAGGACTTTTCATTTCAAAAGACATTAAAGTGACATTTTGGTTGTCATGTGTGAGAATCATTTCATATAAATTGCCATTTTTTTCACATATCTGCCAGCCTGTTTTATGTGTCTGCAACATCTTGAAGAATACAATAAGCTTCTAATATCTAGTTATAACTCCATGATTTCAAAACAAAATAATAAGCTGTTTCTTGATTCAAGAGAGCACTTTAAAAAAATACTTCTTGCCAAATAATTAATTTTTTAATTATAGCCTAAAGGAAGTTTTAAAATTAGCTATTATTCTAAAATAATGGTCTTTATCTAAATAAGAATCATCTACTTTGAAAATTGGCAAATTCCAATGGAGCTTACTGATTTTTTGATAGTGGAACCATAGCATCTTTCCCATACACACTCCCTCTTTCTCATCCTTATTGTAACATGTGCAGCAAAAACATGGGTTAGCTACACTAGAACTGACTGATGGTTGACACCAGGGTACATGTCTACAATATTGGTTCTAAATCAAAATAACAAGAAAAAGAAAAATGAGTTTGGATAAATTATTAGGATGTGGCAAACATTATCAGATCCACTTAAGGGAGACATATGTCTAGACATAGAGATGGGTTAGCTGCAAAGGCTATTCTTTCCTTCCTCCTACAGCAATTTTGGAGATTCAAAAGGAACAAAAAAACACCTAGAAAGTCCAATCCCTTGGAACCACAGACTAAGGGCAAAGATGATGATGATGATGATGATTTCTTTTCCTTTCTTCTCTTTCTTCTTCACCTTCTTTCTCCTCCTCATCTTACTTTAAGGGTTTCAAAGTACTTTACATTATCACTTCACTTGATCTTTGCAAAAATCACATAAAGTAGGAGCTCTCATGATTTCTATTTTGCAGATGAGAAAATTGAGGCCTCCTCCAACTACAACCATGACCAGAATATGATTCACAGGTTGCAGAATACCTATTCTCCTATTAAGGACAATGAACATTAGACAAATGGCATCAAGTCACTGCAGATGTATTCAAATTATCAAATGAATTAATATTTGTTCCCTTCCCCGGCTGTTCCCTTCCCCACACTGCCCGATTCAAAGATTTACCATGTTGGTGTACAGTGTTCAGTGAGAAATAAGTCACCCTTGCAGTTTACCCATATTTGTTGGCACAAGATGCTTCATTATATTTCAAGGAAGATGGCACAACAATATACCTTACTGGGATATGTACACCTTGCACTGAAGTGATGTGTGGAGATGATACATCTTATAAGGAAGGAATGCTGAGAAACTGCTTCCCTATATGAAGGACCCCACTGTTCACGAGAGGAGATGCTAATCTGAATAGATAGCTAGAAATAAGCCTGTGCATTCATGGAGCTCCTACAGGGAAACTTCAGGGCATCATAAAAGCATTTTGGTTTGTTACTGTCTACATAAAATATTTATGGGCCAAAGACATATGGTGCATCTCAACTACTCAGTGCTGATGGATCCACATTGATTAACGATAGGGACATGATCCTAGAGAGATGGGCTGAACATTTCCATAGTGTTCTTAACAGACATCATCAATCAATGCAGAAGTTGAAGTCAATCAGTCCCTAGCTGAAGTTCCAACTGAAAAAGAGATTTTGAATGCCATTAGGCTCCTTTCAAATAGCAAAGCACTTGCTGCTAATTCTATCCCAGCTGAGATCTAGAAGGTGGGGGTCCATTGCTCATCCAAAAACTGACTGAAATTTTCCAGGTTATATGGCATGCAGAGGTTACCTCACAAGAATACAATGATGCCTCCATCATCCATCTCTATAAAGGTAAAGGGAGGGGGTGGATAGAGCACCGACCCTGGCATCAGGAGTACCTGAATTCAGATCTGGCCTCAGACACCTAATAATTACCTAGCTGTGTGGCCTTGAGCAAGCCACTTAACCCCATTGCCTTGCAAAAACCTAAAAAAAAAAGAAAGAAAAAGATAAAGGGAATAGATTATCCTGTGGCAATCACAGGGTATTTCTCTCTTAATCATTGCTGTTAAGATTCTTGCCAGAGTTCCTCTCAATGGGATGATCCTCACCTGGAAATTGGTCACCTCCCCAAGAACCATAGTGACTTCAGAAAGGGTTGAGAAACAGTCGCTATGATGTTTGCCACCTGGCAACTAAAACAGAATAGAGCTCTGTATATGAGGACTTTGATCCTGTAAGTCATGAGGGTTTATGGAAAATTATGTCAAAATTTAGTTGCCCTAAAAAGTTCATCAGTATTGTACATCAGTTCCATGATGGTATGTATGCCCAGGTTCTGATAGTGAACAATACTCTCTAGATTTCCTGGTCACCAGTGGAGTGAAACAAGGATGTGTCCTTGTTCCCATAATTTTTAGCATGATGTTTTCAGCCATGTTATCAAATGCCTTAAATGAGGATGAACATGGCTTCAAGGT
This sequence comes from Macrotis lagotis, assembly GCF_037893015.1. NCBI lineage: Eukaryota > Metazoa > Chordata > Mammalia > Peramelemorphia > Peramelidae > Macrotis > Macrotis lagotis. The sequence goes on along the minus strand of NC_133666.1, from coordinate 158,537,630 downwards.
CAGCTACTGCACCAAAGGCAAATTCTTCAACTTGAAAAGGCTACAAACCAAAACCAAACTGGAGGGAGTGTTGGTGCATGATCTTCTGTTTGGAGATGATTGTGCACTCAATGCAGTCTTTGAAACTGACATGCAACAAAGAATGGATCTATTCTCTGTTATTTGTGCTAATTTAGGTCTAACAATTAACACTAAGAAAGCACAGGTGCTCCATCAGCCAGCATCACACATCCATATGTGGAACCATCAATTACAGCAAATGGAGAAGTTTTGAGTACTGTGGACAAAGTCACATACCTTGGCAGTTTCCTTTCCAAGGAGGTACACAGTGACAATGAGGTTGATACACACATTGCCAGAACTAGTTCAGTATTTGGGAGGGTCCAAGAGAAAGTGTGGGAAAGAGGAGGATTAGACTGATTACCAAACAATGGCCATTTTGCTGACCTCATTGCTATATGCCTATGAAACCTGGACAGTCTACCAGACCCATGTCAGGAAACTGAATCATTTCCTTTTAAATTGTCTCAGGAAGATTCTGAAGATCACTCTGGCAGGAGAAGATACCAGACACTGAGGTCTTTTCTTGAGCTAAACTGCCTAATTTTCCAACATTACTACTGAGAGTGCAACTACGATGGACTGGGCATGTTGTTTAAAATGCCAGATATAAATTCTTGCCCAAAAACAATTTTCTGGAGAACTCACACAGGGCAGAGCTCACAAGGGGATCAGTAGAAACGATACTGAGACATCCTGAAGGTTTCATTGAAGAACTTTAGAACTCATCATACAGCATGGGAGACACTGTCACAGGACCACCCAGCATGGTGTTTCCTCATCAGTAAGGAGGTTGCACTCTAGAGGGAAGGCAGAATTGAAACAGCTAAAAAGGAAATATGATATCCATAAATTTAGAGTACTACCCCAGGTATTCCCATGGACTATTTGTGTCCAATCTGTGGTAGAATATTCCAAGCTTGTATTGATCTGATCAAAGCATGTAATTTTCTCATAGTGATATCATTTTGATCTTCTTCAATTGAAGGACAAGAACCAACCAAGAAACAGTCAACCAACAGGGAACCTTGTGGGACACAAAAACAACCATAGAACCTCAAGAGGGAGAGAATGACCTGCAGACCAATGAGTCATGGATGATCCTTAGGGTTAATGAAATCCCACTTCCATGTGGGAGCAGCATATTTTTCTGACTGGTCTAGTGAAACTGTGTCTTCCCAATTGTATTCTCATTGAATTTTTTTTCTTAAATTATTAAGTAATTCTCTTCATATTAGATATTATATGATTCATGAGTATTTTGTGGATTTGCTATTCTAATTCTATCTGAAGGAATAAGCTAACATGGACAAATATGTTAGACTAATGGGAATTATAGTCTTAAACTGTCACCTTTGATACTGAGAGGTAAGTGGCTTCCCAATATGTGTCAATAAATCAATCCACATTTATTAAGCACTCACTATGAGCTAGACTTTATGCTAAGACTGGATATACAAGAAGAGATGAAAGATAATTTCATTGTTCTCACAGAGCTCACAATTTAATGGGGAGGCAAAAAGCACACAATTATGTCCAAACAAGTTATATACAGGATACATAGGAATTAAATAAGAGAGGGAAGCAATTAGAATTAAAGGAGGGTAATAAAAGCCACCTTATATAGGTTGGAAATTTAGTTGGGACTTAAACCCAGGGAATCCAGTAGGCAGAGATGAGGCAGGTTAGCACTCCAGGTTGGGAACATGTCTGGAACTGAAAGACAGAATGTCTTGTTTGCGAAATAGCCAGGAGTCTAGCCTCATTAAATGGTAGAGCATGTTGGGGGGAGTTAATTGCAAGAATAATCAAAGGTTAGGAGGGGGCTATGTTAGGAAGGACTTTGAATGTCAAACAGAAAAGCCTGTACTTGATCCTGCTGGCAATAAGGATCCTCTGGAATTTATTAAGTAGTAGAATGATATCATTTGACTATACCTTAGGCAAACCACTTCAAGGACTGAATGGAGGATTGGATTGGATTGGATTGGATTGGATTGGACTCGATTCAGCATCAGGCTATTGCAATACTTGAGACTTGATGAGGGCCTCTACTAAAGTGTCAGAGGAGAGATGTTACAGAGGTAAAAATAAACATACATTGGACACAGCTTGGATATGGAGGGTAAGAAATAGTGAGCAGTCAAAGATGATAGGTTGTGATCCTAGGGAGGTGAGAGAATGACAGTAATAGCTAAGATTTGTGTCATGACTTAAATACCTGGACTTCAGGACCAGGCTTTATCCACTATGTCATGCTGTCTGATGATCAAAATAACATTACCATGTTATAGTCTAGGTACAATGAATGCATCCAATTGTGGCTGGTCAGGTCAATACAGACTTGGTAGGTTCTACTATAGGTGTAGCACAAATAATTCCTATGAACATTTAGAGTGGCAATGTCGTTACATTTTTACATTTCCCCAATTCTTTTGAGCTATTGTAAGTCTGTTTTGTTCATAAAGCATAGTGCCTTCTTTAAGAAAGGCACATCATGTTGGGTGATCCTAAGCCAGGGATTCAAATGACTCACAAATAATTACAAAGTAATTCAGAGATTTTGAGAGTATCTTTGTGTCACTTCTGAACTCTATGTGAGAAATTTCCTTGTATGATTCTCTGTAAAATAGTCTTTTAGTCAAATATATATTTAGTATATATTAGTATTGATACCTGCTGAGTTCTCTCTCAAAGAGCTATTTGTCTTTCAGGTCTCCTGTATTTCATGTGTCCATAAGTATGCACATGTACCAATGGTGAATGGGATACTCTTTAAGATTTTTGTAAATTTTTTTGTGTTTCAACTACAGGAAAGAATTTACCTGGGGCAACTAGGTGGTTCAGTAGATATAGCACTGGTCTTAGAGTTGGGAGGATGGGAGTTCAAATCCAGCCTCAGACTTACTAGTTTTGTATGACTTTGGGCAAGTCACTTAACCCTGATTGCCTTGTATCCTGGGCCATCTCCAGTTGTCCTGATCCATATCTGGCCACTAGAACCAGATGACTCTAAAGGAGAAAGTGAGGCTGGTGGCTTAGCACAGACTCCCCACCAAATCCAATCCTTGTGATTGTCATGGTATTACTCCCTGATGATATGATGTTGTGGTCTTCTTCAAAAATAAAGGACAAAAACATTAAAATTCCCACTTCTAAGTAAGAGTTAGATGAAGTAGTCAATTTTTAGGACCCTTTTTTTAGTGCCTTCCTTGCTCCAAGAGGTGAACAGTGTGGTCCTTAACAAAGGTTGCTCAAGTCTGGAACTATGCCCGAAGGGCAACAAAAATGTGCATACCCTTTGATTCAGCAATACCACTACTGGGCCTATACCCTGAAGATATGATGAAAAAGGGTAAAAACATCACTTGTACAAAAATATTCATAGCAGCTCTGTTTGTGGTGGCAAAGAACTGGAAATTAAGTAAATGTCCTTCAATTGGGGAATGGCTTAGCAAACTGTGGTATATGCATGTCATGGAACACTATTGTTCTATTAGAAACCAGGAGGGGTGGTAATTCAGGAAAGCCTGGAGGGATTTGCATGGAATGATGATGAGCAAGATGAGCAGAACCAGAAAAACATTGTATACCCTAACATCAACATGGAGGTGATGATCAATCTTAATGGATCTGATAATTCCATCAGTGCAACAATCAGGGACAATTTTGGGGGTATCTGCGATGGAGAATACCATATATATCCAGAGAAAGAACTGAAGAGTTGAACAAAGACCAAGACTATAAACTTTAATTTAGAAAAAAACTGATATCTTATTGTCTGATCTTGCTATCTCTTTTACTTTATATTTCTTCCTTAAGGATATGATTTCTCATCAAAAAAAAAAAAGGCTGGAACCAAAATAGTGACAAGAGAGGATCGTCTCTTAGGTGCTCTCTCTTAAAACTTGTAAGCTAAGGACTCTAACTAAATTTTCGAGAGACAGAACCCATAGAGGGACCTAGTGAAGCAGTTCTCCAACTCACAGTAACCTGGAAAAGAGTGGAAAGGCTCTGCTCCCTGGGGTTGGAAGGGTGGCCTGCCAGAGGGGTGGCCCACAAGAGGGGTGGCCCACCAGAGCAAAGGAATTTCAGCCTCCCGGAGGCAGCCCCAGGGCACTGGGAGCCGCAGCTCACAGCAGTGGGGGCAGTCTCCTGACCTACACCCCGGGTAGCACTAGGCACAACTTGGGGGGACAGCGGGGGGGGGGGAACCTCTGCCAGAGCAAGCACATGAAGCCCATGAAACAGCATACACACACACACACACACACACACACACACACACATATATACTCAATGGGATATAAACTTCTGGAGTAAGAAGGAGAGAGGGGGGACAAGGGGAAGGGGTGGGGATGTGAGTGATGGAGGAGTGGATGGACCATGGGGGGAGAGTGGTCAGATATAGCCCGCTTTGTTTTTTACTTCTTGCAAGGGGCTGGGATTGGATGGCCCGTCCAGGACCATAGGGCCAAGTGGATGCTGGGCCTAAGGGGTGGTATGGGGGCTTGGGGCCTCTTGGCCCCAGACCTGGGGATCTGTCTGCTGCACCACTCAGCTACCCTACAGCAGAGTCAGAGTGAAAGGAGAGAGAAAATATAGTACATGGTAGTAGAGAAGTACAAATGGAGGGAGTTGGGATCAGCAATGGCAATGATGGAAAAATATGGAAGTAACTTTTGTGATGGACTTATCATAAAGAATGTGATCCACCCACTACAGAGTTGTTGGGGTTGGAATACAGACTGAAGCACATTTTTTAATATTATTTGGGGTGGGGGGTGCAGGGCAAATGGGGCTGGGTGGCCTGCCTGGGGCCACATAGCCTGTCTGGGGCCACATAGCTGGCTGATCTTTGGGTGTCTGAGGCCAGATTTGGACCCGAGTGCTCCTGGTTCAAGGGGCAGTGCTCTATCCACCACCCAGCCACTCCTACTATTATTGCTATTTTATTTTATTTTGGGTCTTTTTTTTCTTTGTTTTCTGCAGGGCAATGGGGTTGGGGTGGCTTGCGTGGGGTCACACAGCTGGGTGATTGTTGGGTGTACGGGGCTGGATTTGGGCTCAGGCTCCTGGCTCCAGGGCTGGTGCTTCGTCCACTGCGCCACCTGGCCATACCTACAATTATTACTATTATTTTTTTATTTTTATTTTTATTTTTTTCTCTCCCCTTTACTTTATCACTCAAGCAAGTCTATTTTGGGGGGGAGGGTATTTTGTTTACTCTTAAGCAAGAATATTTTATTAATGTATAAAAAAATTATTTGTACAAAATGAGGATTTTAAAAAAAGGCTGCTCAGTGGGAAACTGGCTGGCACAGTGGATAGAGCACTGGCCCTGGAGTCAGGAGAACCTGAGTTCAAATCTGGGCTCAGACACTTAATAATTACCTAGCTATGTGACTTTGGACAAGTCACTTAACCCCACTGTTCTGCAAAAACAAACAAACAAAAAGGTTGCTAAGCAGCAGGACTTTAAAAATCATGGAAGGATTTGCATGAACTGATACTGAATGAAGTGAGCAGAAACAGAAACAATTATTCACATTAACAATATTGTGAGATGATCACTATGATGACCATAGCATCTCTCAGCAGTTCAGAGATCAAGGACAATTCTGGGAGCTGTTATAGAAATGCCATCCACAAAAACAGAGCTTTGGAGTCGAATGAAGAGCAAAGCATACTATGTTCATTTTTAAAAACTTCTTTAATTCTTTTTTCTTTCTTATTCGTGGGTTTTCCCCCCTTAGTTCATTCTTCTTTCACAACAGGTCTAATAATGTTAAAATCAGATTGTATGTATACAACTTTTACCAGATTGGTCACCACCAGGGGAGGGAAGAGGAAAGAGATGGTGGTAGAAAAATGTGGAATTCATAAACTTGAAAATGGATGAATGTTGAAAACTACCTTTTCAAGTAATCAGAAAAATAAAATTTTTATAGGTGGGAGAAGACCCTCAGGCACCCAGGGAGGTTACTGACTCCCACTATTGCTTCAGGACAGTGAAAGATGACCCTATGGCCTAGGCTGAATCTAGACCGAATTGTGACTACAGGTTCTAGTTTTTCTACCTACTGGTTCAACACTTGCCTATCACCATAGGGCTTTCAAGTAGGTACAAATGGTATGGATATGTGGCCCATTACTCTTAACCTGGTTTACTTGTCTACCAAAATGTTTTACCAAGGTATGGCAACTTCATATTGTACAACTTCTTGGTGACACAGGTGAGAGTTGGGTGGCAGGTAGACACCAAAAGTGGAAAGGATCCCTGAAAAGTAACAGTCCTTCCTGAATGCCTGTATGCCTCTCCTTGTTGTAAATGTTGTGAATGTGGAACTTTAGAAAATAACCTCATATATTAAGAGATTAGTGAATATTTAGGGATTTCCAGGATGGTTAGATTACAATGGAATAATCAATATTACAATTTAAGAACAATCAGAGAGAACCACTGTTTTAATTTCCCAATCTTTGAGATTTTTTTTTCTTTTTTTGGCATGATCCCTGAAATACATGAAGAAGGGTTATGGAATTAAGATCTGTTTTGAAGTCACAGCTTTACCAACTACAGGTCATTCATTTTATCAAATGAGAATAAGACTATGTGAATAAGTGGAGAGATAAGGGAGTGAGAAATGAGGTTAAGACCAGAAGGTGAGGGTGGTATGCTGATGTGGATTCTGGGGGAAAGTGAAATCTGAAATAGCTATTTTAATTTTGGAAAATATCTCACCCACAATCTCTTTGCTTTGTGACTTCATTTACAGAAATCATGACATCTATATCATATTTTTTAACAAATTTTTTCTGCCTCTTCCCACCCATAGAACTGATCTCTTTCATTCATGATACATTGGCCTGCAGGTCTTTCTCTCCCCCCCTTTAAAATTTGTTGCTGCTTTTAGTCATAGTCTGGAACCTACATAGTTCCCTTCAACAACTATAAAGATGCACAAGTTTCTCTCTAAAAACCTGTCTCTGTCTCTTCTGCTCATGAACTGTGGGGTTTTCTAAATCTAGAAGCAGTTTCTCAGCATGTCTCCTATATTCTCTCTCCACTTTTTCATAAACTATATAATCTCTGCACATTACACTGTGTGTATCAATACAGTGAGTGTTCTATGCCATTAAACATTGGCAGGTTACTAGATGAAACATGTCATCCCTTGGGCATTGCACATCAGCAATAGTCATTAGATGGATATGATCATATCTACAGTGACTTGATGTCATTTTCTTAAAATCTTCCTATCCTTACTTGGGGAAATAGGTATTCTGCAGTCAATGAACCTGTAACCCCAATTCTGGGCCATAAATGAATTCCAATAACTAATGACATAAAGATGACTCTGGGTTCCTAGAGGTCATATTCACAAAAGTATGAATTCTAGGGGCAGCTAGGTAGCAAAATGGATAGAGCACCTGGCCTGGAGTCAGGAGGACCTGAGTTCAACTCCAGCCTCAGACACTTAATACTTACTTAGCTGTGTGACCTTAGGCAAGTCACTTAAACCCATTGTCTTGCAAAAATGAAAAAAAAAAGAGTATGAATTCTTACAGGCTCAATTGAGCTGGGTGAGTTTCAAATACAGGCTAGGTAAATGAACTTAAGTCTTCCATCTCTGGACTAGTCTCACCATAGACATTTTTTGGCCACAGCAACTCAAGAAACTCATCTGAATTTGGGACAATCGTTTAACTTTTCCCAGGTCTCAGTTTCTTATGACTTTTGAGGTTCTCTCTAGTTCTAAATATTATGGTTATGAGTTGGCATGAGGATCATCAATGCAGATGAGAAAGAAGATATTTCTATGATGCAATCACAAGAATTGTAAGAGACTTTGGCAATCATATAGAACAAACTCATAATCCCACAGATTAGGAAACTGAGGTTTAGAGAAGCTAAAATGTTTAAGATTACACAGGGAATAAGTAACAAGAACTTGGATTCAAGTCTTAGTCTTTAAAGGCAATGCTCTATCATCCTGTACTGCAAATATTAGTCAAGGGATAAGAAGGGAAAGTGGTAAGTACAGTTGAAGAATGATAATTATATATCCTGATATTTGGGGGGAATAAAATTTTCATGCCAAAAAAAAATTCTCAAGATATTATTGAAACTTTTCTTGATGACTCAGTTTCATCATTCATCAGAACAACGATGAACACAAAGTTTTAATCAAGTGATGTCTCTGACATGGAGAGTGGTTACTTCTATATTTAATTGCTCTCAATAATAAATTTTTTTGAATATTCTCCTTCACTATCAGTTTATTTGTATCTTGTACTCCTACACCTTCTATTTTGTTGCTTTTGTTGCTTTTAATCTGGGAAACCAGATATCCCTGGATTTTTATTGGGGTTTTTTGTTTGCTTGTTTTGATTTTGGTTTGATTTGTTTTTTTTAGAATTGTGCATGGATTAAGGGTCAGAATGAACCTAGAGGGTGGTTCTCAGTGCTAGGATGTCTACTTTAAACTTTTTGGAATATATTTGGTTTTCTTCTTGATTTCCTAGATATGTTCCAAATACCTTAGGCTGCTAAATTAGTTATAGATAAAAGAAGTATATTTTGAATTCTGCTTATAGTAGTTAGTGCATTTAAAGCATCAATATAGGAGGTCCTTTTTTTCTTTGTTAAAAATTCCATGTATTTTCTATTTCTATTTCTTTTGTTTGGTTTTCAGTAGAGATTATTTTGTTCATACTTTAATTTTGACAGTTACTTTGGGCTGAGAATACTTTTCAACTTTAAAGGGTTTTCAATATTATATACCCTTTCATGTAGAGGAGGATTCTCAGATGGCACTTTATTCATTCAGAAGAAATCAAAATTTGTTACTGTTACTGTTACTCAAATCAGTTTCTTTTTTAACAACAAACATTCCATATGTTTGAAATCAAGAATCTTATTTTAATCAACACATTTTAACATGCTTTTACTTTTTTAATTTCATCAGTCTACCAAAAATCTAAAACTACTTCACAAAGGGCTGTCATCAAATACAAATTGTGGATGACTATGTAGTAAATAAGAAATTTCTTTCCTAATCGTTTATCTTTTGTTGTTCAGTTACTTTTCAGTTATATCCAACTCTTCTAGACCTATTTGGGATTTCCTTGCCAAACATATTGGAGTATCCTTCTCCAATTCATTTGACAGATGAGGAAACTGAGGCAAATAGCATGAAGTACCTTGCCTATGCTCACAGAACTGGTAAGTATCTGAAGCCAGATTTAAACTCAGGAAGGTGAGTCTTCCTGAATCCAGGCCCCACACTCTATACATATCAAAGATATAACTTAGCCCATCTTACTCCCTTCTGATTATTACAGAAATAATTTGAGGAAAAAACATACTTCCAAATAATTCCTATAATTAAAAACCCAACCAAAATTATCATATAACATCATGAGTCTGAGTTTTAAGTTCCTAGTTATTCAGTCATCATTTCCACAGACTATGATAAACTTCAATTTACTTTAATAGTCTATTTTCTGAAAAAGATAAAAAGCTGTTAAATCTCTGCATGAACAGCAGTAAGTAGTTCCATAAAAGGCATTACTGAAAGAAAAGTGACTTAATTTAATTGACACAACAGTAGGTTATTCTTACTAAATATTTAATGGATCTGTGCTCTCATCAATGAGATGGGGATAATTATATCCCTTTCCTCATAGGCTCATTGTGATCAGAGATAATATATTTGTATGTAAAGAACTTTTCAAATCTTAAATACTAGCTATTATTATTATCATTCTCCCATTCTAGAACCATCATCAATCTCTTGGGCAGTCTTGCATAATTTTTGGATACATTCTTTGGCAGCCAGTGCTTTGTGTAACCCTTTTGTGACAAAATCTTCTATTAATGAAGCATGGCAAAGTAAGAGAGCACTGGCTGATGAGCCAGAAGACCTGGGTTCAAGTCCCAGTTCTGGTACTAAGTAGCTGTGCTATCTTGGGCAAATTACCTAATATTGCTGAGTCTTTCATAGCTTCTTTTTCAGTAAACTGGGGGTTATATTTGAAGTATGTTTTTTAAAAGTTCTCTGTACATGTTAAAATACTAACTATAACTGCAGGTTATCATCATTATTATTATACCATCTAGGTCTGGCCTCAACAGTTCATCACCTCCTTCCTCATCACCTTTCTATTCTTTCCTTTTGTTAAAATTATTTTAAATTCTCTTTCTTAAAGTCCTCCGTTAAAATCTCTTTTCATAAGTGCAACTAATTTTGTTTTTGCTACTGTATTGTATCATGTAATACTGTAAATTAGTTACCTGTGCTGTATCCTAGCCCCTACTAAACTATATGGGTACAGGAACTATTTTACTTAAAGTTTTCATGTACTCCAGAGCCTGGCACAGTATTTCTTCTATGTTACATGTTAAAAAAAAAAACATGTTTGTTGAACAATGAATGAATGAACAGATTTACATTTAGCCAATAAATCAATTAATAAACATGTATTAATTAAGCATTTACCAAGTAGCAGCCACTGTACCAAAAGCTATTATGAAAGAGACCTTGTTCTCAATCAGCTTGCTTACACTCTATTTTACACTCTATTGGGAAAGGAAGCATGTACTATAGAAATATATACATATATGTAAATATACAAAATTAACAAAGTACTGAACAGGGGAGGCACTAGCATCTAATAGTGTCAGGAAAGATACCATGCAAGGGTGATACTAATGTTGAACTTTGAAGGAAAGTAATTACTCTAAGAGGTAAATGAGATACCTGCCTATGCAGATGGAAGGTAGAATACTACATATGAAAAACAGCAAAAAAAGGCCAGTTTGGCTAACTAGTAGAGCATAAACAAAAAGTAGTGCATAAGGGTTGAAAAGCAGGTTGGAATTAAGTTTCAAAGAGTCTTAAATTCTAGAGAAATTTATATTTAAATCCTACAGGATTGATGTTTATTGAGCTGGGGTATGGCAAGTAGTTTTGAGATATCACTTTATGACCAAACAAGAGATTGAGAGTGTTCCAAAATATAAAATGAATGATTTTGATCATATAAATTAGAAAAGGCTTTGCACAAACAAAACCAGTGCAAACAAGATTAGAAGGAAAACAGAGAGTTGGGAAATAATTTCTTATAGCAAGTATCTCTGATAAAGGGAAATAATTTCTTATAGCAAGTATCTCTGATAAAGGGTTCATTTCTGATATAGAGAACTGCATTTAATTTATAAGAATACAAGTCATTCCCCAATTGATAAATGATTGAAGGATATGAAGTCAGTTTTCAGATGAAGAAATAAAAGCTATCTATACTCACATGAAAAATCACTTAATTAGAGAAATGCAAATTAAAACAACTCTGATGTACCATCTCACAATAGCAGTTTTACTAAGATGACAAAAAAAGGAGAATGATAACTATTGCAGAGGATGTGGAAAAATTGGGACACTCGTGCATTGTTAGTGGAGTTGTGAACTAATCCAAATATTCTGGAGATCAATTTGGAATGACACCCAAAGGGTAAATTGTCCATACCCTTGATCCATTACTATCACAACTAAATCTGTATCCCCAAAAAGATCATAAAAAGGGTAAACACACACACATATGTGTATATATGTACAAAAATATTTATTTTTTGGGTGGTGGCAAAAAATTAGAAATTAAGAAAATTCCCATCAACTGGGAATAAGTTGTGATATATGAATGGAATGGAATACTATTGTGCTTTAAGAAATGACAAGCAGAATAATTTCAGAAAAATCTAGAAAGTTTTAAATGAAATGACACAAAGTGAAGTAAGCAACACCAGGTGAACATTGTATACAGTAACAATAGCAATGTACAATGATCAACTGAAAAATTTAGCTTTCTTCAGCAATACAATGATCCAAAATAATTCCAAGGTACTCATGATGGAAAATGCTATCCATTCAAGGAAATGCAATGTCCAATGAAATCTGAATGTAGACCAAAGCATACTATTTTCACTTTATTTTTTCCTTTTGATCTGTTTCTTCTCTCACAATGTGATTAATATGGATGTTTACATAATTATATATATATATATATATATATATATATATATACTACCTATGTTAAACTGTTTACCTTTTAAGAACAGGATGCAGCAGGGAAAGAGGGATAAAATTTGAAGCTCATAATTTTTTAAATGAATGTAAAAATTCTTTATATGTAATTGGAAAAAAATAAAATACCAATCAAATATATATATATAAAGTCACATTTGGATTTTTAGCTGAAAAGTAAAAATGAGAGACTATCACTTTCATGGCTTTATAAGAAGAATTGTAAATGGAGAATAAAAGGGAGAGGGGGCAATTTGGTAGCTATTCCAATAGTCCAGGCAAGAAGTGATGAGGGGCTGAACCAGAGTGAGTCAATGTGAGCTAAAAAAAGGGGACAGATGACAGAGAAATTGTGGAGGTAAAATGAACAAAAGTGGGCAAATAGGATATGAAAAGTTAAAAAAATAAAATGACTTCAAAATGGTATCTTCAATAAAGATAAGCTTGTGTGCAAATCATATACATACACACAAACACAAACACACACACACACACACACACACTTTTCTTTTTCCCCACTTCCTAGCACTGAAAATAACAAAAACAAGACCCTCCTAAGAAATATGCATAGTAGGGGCAAAAAAAAAAGTTAATCAATAAGCCCATGAAGCCTTTATTAAAAAAAAAATTAGGAGGTATCTCTACATAGCTCTTCTTTGCAGTCAAATTTGGTTATATAATTACACAATAAACAGGTTCAATTCCTGCTGTCAAAAAAAAATGAAATGCATAATAAGGCAAAATATATTCCCACAATGTCCATAAAATATATGTCTCAATCCTGAATCCATCATTATTTCTTTTAGGAGGTGGGTAGCATGTTTCATAATGCATCCTCTGGAATTATAGTTGGTCATTGCATTGATCAGACTTTCTTAAGTCTTTTAAAATTATTTGTCTTTACAATATTGTTGCTATTATATAAATTGTTTTCCTGGTTCTATTCACTTTCATTCTTCAGTAAGTTTAGATGGGTCTTCCTAAGTTTTTCTGAAACCATCAAAGAAATCTTATCTATATGGGATCAGATATCACAGCCCTACTTTAAGAGTATCCGAAAATGAGAGAACCATTGGTGTCTTTAACTTACTAGCTGGTTTTGCAAAAGTATATTATCTGGGGCAGCTGAGTGGTGCAGTAGATAGAGCACTGGCCCCAGAATTGGGAATACCTGAGTTCAAATTTGACTTTAGACACTTAATAATTACCCAGCTGTGTGACCTTTGACAAAAAGCAAAAAAAAAAAAAAATATTATCTGTAACATTCCATGTGAATGGAATTTTGCAGCTGGAAGAAATCCCCAGTAGCCTCACTAATACCCTGACTAATAATTGTTCTAGTCATTTGTTAAGTTGCTCCAAAGTTCCATAGTGATTAAAGTCTGTCCATCCACCAGTCTCCAGTTTGAAACCAAGTCAGGCTCTTTTACTACCAGGCATGTTCTCAGCTATCAGGGTTACTTCTACTCCAATTCTCTTCCTTTACAGTCCTGATTTCAAAAAGACTTCTGGTCAAAAAACATACTTCCCAAGGTCCATGTTGGTCCTTGCTCCTTCAGCACTATAACTTTCGTTTATTTTATTATCAAATTCATCAGCCATTTTTCTGCCTTTCTGGAACAATCCTCAAAAACTAAGAGCTCTACTTCCCATTGCTAAATGTACTATACCTGTTTAGTTTCAATTTCCTTTTTTCTATCAATCTAGCTACTCAAAGGCTGCTAAGAACAACCAACTGGTCATTGATCTGGCATTCTCTTTATGCATTGCCCTTCTCTCATTTCAACCATAATCTAAGCCACTATGAAATTCTGAGCCAATCTTATTTTCTGTATTAAAATGTTGTCCTAACTTGGGCAGTTCTGAGAATTCAAAACTTGAGATGGAAATGAAATGAAATATACCTAGTCCTGTAAGTTATCAAAAGGAGATTTCCTTAGCCATAATATAACTCAGCAAGGATACAGCATTAGACCCAGGTAAATGTTACCCCTCCTCCAACCTTATCTCCACACAAAATCATGTCTGAATCACCAAGGAAAGTTGTGACCCACAAAGCTGTGGGATAACCAACTACCAGGTCAAAGTCTAGGATACTAGGAAAATCTCAAACCTTAGCCCTCTGTATCATACTTTTTGCTATTTAAGGAGCCTAACAATAAGCTAGCTTAACTGTGTGCTGGGGATCTGGCAAATAGTATTTCCACAACAGATGACAATAAGGAAGGACTCTGTCCTCAGTGTCATTCTATTTGAAGGAATATTTGTCATTAATAGGTTCCAATAAGGCCCATAAATAGCAAAGTTCTACCACTGAACTAGTCCCTGCAAAGGGGTTCCCTTGGTGGACCTGTCAATGATTCTCCAGGTTCTTGACCATTCAGAGAAGTTTGTAACAAATCAAACTGAGGAAGAACTATTCAGGTTCCACATCCCGCAAGGACTAAACTATTATTTTTGAGGAATTTGGTTGTTGTGTTTTATAACTGTACTTCATAACATCTAATGAATGATGGCATGACTTGCACTTTATGATGGTTATAGAGAGGGGAATATTGTACAAAAATATCCTTCTCACTGCTTTTTTCCAGAACTACTATCACCCCATATCCTGGTTACTTTATTGGCATCTGGTGATGACCAGGATACTGTGGGAGTCCTTGAACTTTAGGATGTTAACTTCCTCCCATATCAGCAAGGCACTTCAGCATTTCAGCAACATGGGGCAAAAACTAAACATGGTGATTTTCTTTTTGGGGACAACTTTGGGATAAAAGGGTATAGCTTACTTGTCTCTTGATAATCTAATCATTAGCATGGTACATTTACAATTTTGTCAATGTAGTAAAGCTAGCCTGTCTTTCAATGGTCTAATCATCAGTAAGGTGATGCAGAGTACTCAACACTTCAATCATACTCTCCCTAGAACCCAAAGATATTAGTTTCCCAGAAGCTGCCCTGGGAATGATGCATTGTTCATGATTCAAACTACAAGGAGTTTGGCAGAGAAGCAGTGACAAGTCAGCAAGAGACATAATTCTGAACTGAAACCAAAGAAAGTTTGTGTCCAAATCTTCTCAAGGAATGCAGGTGCCTCTACCTTCTCTTTTCCCACTCTCTTCTTTCAACTCCTTACAATCCAACTTCTGTCCTTATCATTCCACTAAAACTACTCTTACCAAAGATACCAATGATCTAGGTCTCTGAAGCCTTTGACACTATCAAATATCCTCTCTTTCTTGATACTCCCTTCTATCTAGGTTTTCAGGACATCACTCTCTCCTGGTTTTCCTTCCTATCTATCTGATCATTCCTCAGTATCTTTTGCTACATCCTCATCTGGATCACTCCCTCTAACTATAGGTGTTACTTAGGGTTCAGTCCTGAACCCTCTTCCCCCCCACACACACTACTGCAGCTAATGATCTGATCAGTTCCCATGGATTTAATTATCTTCTCTATGCTGATGTTTATCAAATCTATCTAGCCTGCCCCAGATTCTGATGACCTCCAATCTGGTAATCCCAACTGTTTTTCAGACATCTCAAACTGCATGTTCAGTAGACATCTTAAATTAAGCATCTCTAAAGGACAATCTTTTCCTCTAAATCTTCCTTCCCTTTTTCTTTCCCTTTTACCATACAGGGCATCACCATCCTCCCAGTCTCTCAAAACTTTAGTCACATCCTGGATCCTTCCTCATTTACAATAACTATTGACAGGGTCTGCTAAATTCACCTTTAGTAACTCTCATGTGCCCCTTTTTCTTCTCTAACACTACCAGCACTGTGGTGCTACTATCCTTCTGTTAATTATTCCCTATTTATCTTGGAGATAGTTTTATTTTGTACATAAAGATCTGCATGTTGTCTCCCTCATTAGATTGTAATTTCCTCATGTTAAGGGACTATATTTTGCCTCTGTGTTATCTCCTGAGCTTAGTAGAATGTCCGGACATAGTAGGCACCTAATAAATGTTTACCTACTGATTGAAGTGCTAGAAACAACAATGGTAGGGGAAAGGGTTCCCTGGGGATATCACTATAAGGGTGGTTGGGCCCTGTAGTGCCAGCACTTCCACTGAAAAGGTCAGTGACCTTTTCAGTGGAAGTGCTGGCACAAACAGGGTCCAACCTACTGAACTGTATACCTACTGTGAGAGTAGGTAAAGTTCAACAATAACCCTAAGTATGTTTCACTAATTGATGTAGTAATTTGGGAGAATTTAGGCAGATTGTGGGTTTCTAATCAACTATACCACTAACTGAAATGGGCTAAGATTATAAAAACAACAGGCTGAACTGAGATCACCCCCCCATCCAATAATTTCATCTCCATTACTGCTTCATGTTGATATATCACTAAGGTTTTTCAATCCTACCCCTGACAATATTAAATTCCATTGGGTGAGAGAACAGTAGAGTTGGTAGAAGTAGAAAAGCTATCAGGTCCAAAGGTCTCTTCTTTCTTCTAGTACTTCTTAATCAGGCTGCTAAAGGAGTGGTCTTTCAACTCCCTTTTTCAACTTCATATTTTAATATTCCTTGATAAGATAAAGCTTATTTTTCTTTCTTTTTGAAGGGATACCCTCAAAGAGTATATCTAAAAGTAGGTTGCTCATGGATGATAGAAGGGATTGGGGGGAGGGGTATGTTTAATTGATTGATATTATAAAAAAAATTTGAGAAATTCTCACTCCTTCAGATAAGAAGTACCTTCCCTACTCCTTCCTCCAAAAAAGTGCAGGAATAGGTTGGGAACATCATCTATAGAGGGTCAAGCCCACCTAATCATGTCTAACTCAATCTTTATTAAGGCTGGGACTGGAATTTGGACAGAGATAACAAGAGAACTCAAAATAGAGAAAATTCTAGGGTAACAATACTACTACCCATTCAAGTGATGAAGGGAATGGACCTTCACAACACTGATTAATTGCCTCTCCCCTATTCTGTGCACTAGATCCAATGGAAACCAGATCAGCATCACTAAATTTCACTTTTGATAATACAGAGGCCAGTTTTCAATAACAATAGACAAGGAATGATGGGTCTTTTTATCAACTTTCTCCCTGTTTTGAGCACAGGGAAACTCCTTTGGATCTGCAAGGCTGCCAACCTATCCCCACTGATGGCAGTCATCAAACACAGGCCACGATTCCTATGCCACCAAATAATAAAAACTGATGCCAGGGCACAACTGGTATATACACCAGTTATGAGAGCAACCATTTTAACAACATCATTACTATTCCTCTTCCTAAGAAGTCATAGACTATTTTGTTCTGACAATTATGTCAAATATCTTAGACCAGATACAGTACAGACTGGACCCAAATACAAATTCTTAATCTGAAGAGATTGAATCAATGTGGCTAAAACACATTATATATATATATATATATATATATATATATATATATATATATATATATATATACACACACACACACACACACACACACACACACACACACACATATACACATATATAATATAAAGAAACACTAAGCAAATATATAAAAAAAATTCAGCAAGTACAAAGAGTTATGAGTTTCTAAGACTCTGTATTCCAGTATTTGCCACTAGAAATAAGTAGTTCAGCAAATCCAAAGAACTACCATACTTCCTTGATATTGATCCAGAAAAGATTCTCTCCCAACTCTTTCTACCCATACTCAAACATTCCTTAGTGCATTTAGCCTACCAGTATTATAAGTATCTATGACTAAAGAATATGAATGAGTTTTAATTTACTATTGAAATATAACTTGATCAGCACCTTAGGACCCAAGACCTGGGCAGAAAAAATGATTCCTAAGAAAATAATAGAATCTAAATAATCTAATATTTCTGTATTTTAAAAGAGGATTATCAAACAACAAAAAACTAATACAGTACAATTTCAGCTAGCTTGACAAAGTGAAGAATGCCAAGTGATTACAGGGGAAATTTATGGAAAAAATAGATCTCCCCAAGGCACTTCATTGTTTATTCTAATAGTCCTATTATAGATTATGCAAGTATATAAAGATTGAGTTTCAAATGAAAGTGAAATGCCCATTTAATAGAGAATAGAAAATAACAATGTAGGAACAATGTGCAAAAGGTTTTTTAAATGATTTAATTTTTCTTTCAATATAAACATTATTTTAAGACATAGAGAGACTCCTTTGAGGTGAAAAGTTAATGTTTGAAGAAAGGCAGGCCTAAGAATAGAAGCATACAAATTATGCAATGTACCTCCAAATCCATTTCCAGCAACTGCAACAATCAAATGACAAATTAGTGGAAATTTAAAACTTGAGTAAAGTTGGATCTGTTATGAAACTGTTAAATGTTTTCCACCAAATTAGTTTTGAAGACTTCTGCCATACACTCACAAAAAGCTACAAGTGGAAAGAAATATTTTCTGGTCTCTGGAAACTGATGGACCTTCAAAGCTTGGCATAGTCTTTAAGAATCATCTCTAGCTTCTGGCTCAGCATGATGTTGCCTTTGACCCGAAGTTTGCCACTGAAGAAGGCCTGAAATTCAGAAAGAAAGAAAAGGAGGAAAGGAGAGCATGTCAATTTTGTCCATGTCACTTTAAAAAGCCTTTGATTTGAACTGAAAAATAGTTGAATTAGTTTCTGAGACAAGAGAAGCATAGGGAAAAAGAATTGATACTGTAGTGATTTTTTTAAATCAATGAATGGATACAAATGTTTCCAAGCTATCTGCTAAATGAATGAGCCACAAGCACAGAAAATACAAAGCAAAATAAAATGTAAAGGGGGCATCCCAACCCAACCTGCTTTTTAATCGAAATTTGTACAATTGGTTTCTGTATTCTTGTTGTAGAGTTGAGAAGCCAGTCACTAGTCATCCCAAAAGCTAGACACCACCATAAACAAGGTAAGATAATTGTTCAAAGATTTTTGGCTATTTTGTTACCCATAACATTCTTTTGTAAATGGTCAGAGTAGTATATTGAATAAAGTATATTTAAAAACTTGATAGCAATGATAAAAGAACATTAATGAATAAGCTTATTAATACTTTTTCATAAACTAGTAAACACCACAGGAAAGTGTGCTAAAATAGCAGCCTGGATGGTAGAGGACCCTTGCTGCTTCCTCTAATAATATAAAGCAGTTTTCCTATATCACTTTATTTTCATAATGATTCTGTGATGCATGTATTATTATACTTATGTTCCAGATGAGGAAACTAAAATTTAGAAAGGTTGTGATGTTCTCACACCACACAGCCAGCAGGTAGGATTCAAACCCAGATCTTTACTGATTCCAGGTTTCTTTCTACTTAAACTGCCAGGAAACTTTGTAAAAGGTGCTTGATCACTATTCTAGTTTTAAATTCCTTCAGCAGTAAAATAGGAGCTGTTATTTTTTTTATAATATTAAGAAAATAATATACAGATTCAATATGATTTCTAAGGTCTCATATAGTTCTAAATTTCATTATCCTACAAAATTAAAATGAAAAATGATTGGCACAATACATGTCCAGTTAGCAGTGTCAACTAGAATATCTCAAAAGCAAAATTTACAATCATTCTAGGTCACTAATCTCAGCAAACAAGTGGTAGCCAAGGAAAATCTTCTGGTGCTTAGTCCCTCTGTCCTAGAAATACAAGGAATGAGGTAGTTCCCAAAGGATAAATTCTGGGTATTTTCTTAATGATTGTAAATAATTATTGGAAATTGAGGTGATTTCATTAAATCTCTGTTGTCTCCAGTGCTTGGCAAATATTAATAAGTACTTTTTGTTTGTAACTTGATTGATCTTTCGACATAGTGTTCCGAACTCCTCTAGAAAAAATATTTACTTCCATTTTACTGCAAATTACTCAAGTCTGGAAATGCTTGTAAATTTAAATCTAAAACAGCACCAAAAAACATTTTCAAGCTTTCTGAAAAAGAGATGTTTTATATAATAAAATTACTTTCTTGTCATCCCCCATTCTTTAAGAGTATTGCTATAGCAAAGAAAACATTCCTCTGCTAAAAATATTAATAATCAATATAATTTGTATAATATTTAAATACAGAACATAAATGTAATCATTGCCAACTGTCAAAAGTAAATGCTTATGTTTTATATGGTAAACTGTTTGGCACTGAATATACAGAAATATATACTTATATCATCTAATCATATTTTTTTAACTGTTTTTTTATTGGGGATATATGGTTAACAATTGAGGGGGGTTTTTTTAGGTTGGTTTTTTTTTTTTGCAAGGCAAACGGGGTTAAGTGGCTTGCCCAAGGCCACACAGCTAGGTAATTATTAAGTGTCTGAGACCGGATTTGAACCCAGGTACTCCTGACTCCAGGGCCGGTGCTTTATCCACTACGCCACCTAGCCACCCCAACAACTGAGTTTTAACCACTATAAATTTATACTGAAGATTAAGTTGTTACCAGGACAGAAATACTTTTCTTCTTAATTTATATTGTAAATGAAAATCCAAAAACAAATTTTGATATTCTAAATATTATAATAGAAAAAGTGATAGTGAACAAATCAACCTCATGATATCATTACCTTTTGGGGGTTAAGCTTGCCCAGAACAACCTCCATGAAATCTTCATCTGAAAGAGTAAAAATTGTGTCAGCAGACCCTCTTGCCGGACCTTGGTACAATTCTCCAGAGCCATTTTTTAGATCAATAGCTAGAGAAGGAAAATAGAAAAAAAGGTCAATTTATCTCTTTCTCCTTTATAATATAAAAATAAAATGATTTCAATAAAAATACAGACATTTCATATTCCTGAGTTTGTCAAATTGATTCTGTTTAGATTTTGCCTTGTCTTTATTTACAAAATTATACTCTATTTAGAGTTGAGCAAAGAACTCCCAATTTAACACTGGAGCATAATTATAGGAGAATTATATCAAAGGATATTAAACCATGTAAAAATAAATATAGCTTTATGGATCAAGGTTGGAGGTAGGGGAAAAAATTTCCACAATCTCACCAACTTTACCCATTACATTCAAGAAGTAGACTGGAAACAAAGAATAAGGAGTACAAAAAACAAGAGTGAAAGAAATCATTGGTCTTCTATCTGCAACCATATCATAAAAGTTCCTAGATGGCATGTCACCTGTTTCTTAGTATTTTTGAGAGTATTCTACACATTGTGAAACAATAGGAAAAATAAAGGAGTCTGCCAAATAAAATTCAATAAAAAGATAAAACCAAGTTTGAAAAAAGAAATGCAGAAACATAGAAAAAATGAATATATTGAAATAAGGAGACAGGAAGTTACATTTTAAAAGACACTAAAGTATTTATTTGGTTAAGATACTGACAAATATAGTTTTTTGTAAGCAGACTTTTAATACTCTATTGTTGACATTAATCTGCCTTCTACATTGAACACTAATGTAAAAAGACAGTAGTAACTGGAGGAGACTGATTCCTCAAGAATGGATATTTCCTGACCTTCAGGAAGTAATACATTTCCCATTTTATTCAAATTCTTCTTTATACTATTAGAACACAGCCAGGAAGATGTAATAATGTAACTGTCTAACATTCAAAGACCAAGTTGTTATACAGTCTACAGTTAAAACTTGGGTTTACTATGGACATTCATGTAACCTAAGTCCTAGTTATTTAATTAGGTAGATACTTCTGAAACCAAATTCACTACGTTGCTCATGAAAAACTGAAACATAAGGGTATATATAGTATTTGTAATCTCTGATCAAATAAATGTGAAGTGAAATAATGCTATTCTATTGGAAATGATTCTAAATATTTGGGAAAAAAAGCAAAATTTCCTTTTAAAAGGAAAGCAATAAAATAAGTCATTGTCAAATGAAACTATTAACTTAAAAAAAGTAGATCCTCACAACTTCACAGTACCAATTCACATTAAAATAAAACTTGCTTTATTATAGATTTTCATGACAAAGCTAGATTATAATGGTAGCTATAATCAACACATAATAGTTCAAAATGTCATAATTAGAATGTAGAAGCAAAAAAAAAGGTTAAAGAAATTTTAATATATACTAAAGCCCAGCTACAGATTACAAGTTGTTTGCTTGGGAACCAAACTTAAAGCAACGGCAAAATACCCCAGGGACTATGGTGATTTTACTATGCTGAACTGAGAAAAGCATAATAGCTCTAAAGTAATAAAAAAAAAGTCTTCATAGCTCTTGGGTCTAATTCTCAATTGCTAGTTATAATATTCTAACTTTACTCAGAGTAAAAAAAAGTCCTGAAATCACTGCTTTGGGATGTGAATAGGGACAGTAACAGTCTATTTGCATCATAAAAGCAGTAAATTGCAATTTTCTTTTAAATATTGTATATATATATATATATATATATATATATATATATATGCCTGTGTGTCCTCTTCATGCTCAAGTATTCAGAAAAAAAGGAGTATTTTCAGTCCAACATGCTAATTTTGGATTCAAGGGCACTGCTAAAATACATTTTTAAATAGCATGCAAGACCTTAATTAGGAGTGATTCTTTTCAGACCCTTTGTATATTCAATCAATTGTTCAAAACAATTTCAAAGTTCCATTTATCAAAATCAGACCTCTTGGCAAAATGGTCTCATATGAAACATAAACTGCCATGTATTTTCACTAGTTGCTCTCAAAAAAAAATATCATATCATAGGATATACTTTGATAAGGTAACTGAGTGTGTAAGTTGGACTTGAATCCAAGAAAACTAAGTTTAAAAACTGCCTCATATACTTATTAACTGTATAATCCTGGGTAAGTCATTTAAGAAGCAAGGTAAGTATAATGAATAGAGTAGTAAATCTGGAGGCAGGAAGATCTATATTGAAATCATCACTTTCTAGCTGTTTGATCTGGGCAAGACCCTTAATTTCATTGCTCCTCAAATGAAATAATATTTAGTGCTCGGCACAAAGCCTGAAACAACAGGCTCTTAATAAAAGCATATTACCTTCCCTTGTTACTTTTTTGACCTTTCTCAGCCTCAATTTCCCTTTTTTGTAAATTGGGAATAATAATGGCACCTACATTACCAGGTAGTTGTGAGGATGAAATGAGAAGATCAAATATATAAAATATTTGTATAAAGTTAGTTATTATTATTATTTATTTAGGATTTATTTAGGCAAAGGAAGGGTGTCTCTATACTCTGAAATCAGAAGAGGGAAATCAACATTCACCTATGTGTCATCCCTTTATTTCCCTTTCCCTCCCTCCCCTCTAAGCCCTGCTATCTTTTAACCCTCATCCCCTTACCTGAAAAATTCCAGAGAATCCTGAGAGTGGGGAGGGAGTAGAGGGAGAGGGAATGAGGGGGGAGAGACAATACAACTAACTATATAACACTCCAAGGACAAGATATCTGTGGTTGGAGAAATATTTAGAGTTCTGTTCTCTTTGGAATTGCATCTAGTCTCAGAACATTAAGAAAGCAAGATATTTGTAGCATGAACCACAGTTTTTGATAACCTCAAGCTTGGTCTGTTTGAGAAAATAAAGACTTCTCCTTTTGATCATATTCCAGGAGAAATAAAGATAAACTGAAGCACACAAAAACCTATCAAATCATTTCCTTTGTTCTTTTCCCCCCACACAGGGTAATAACCAATGATTGAACAAAACTAAGCTTCTCTAATGCCTTTGAAAGAAAAAAGGGGGGGGAAGAAGAATAATTCAATCAAAATAGGATGTCATTTTTTAAAATGTCATTTAAAAACTTGTTCTATTTATCTATAAAAATGACATACTAATTGTAATGTTTTTTTATGAAGATTTTTTCTGGTCTCACATTCTAATGTTGTCTTGGATAATGTTTACCACATCAGAAAATGTGTCACCAGGGAATCTACTTATTGAAATAAGGGGGAATAACCACATACACCACAGAGCTCTGATGATTTGGGATATACTTGTCAGGCTCAATACAAGAATATATTTCATTCCACTTAAAACTTATGTTCAGTAACATAACATGTTAGACAATCAGCTGAATTAAAGCCCCTTCAAGTGGATTTTCTTACAGAGCATAGTAGCTTCCTCCTCCCTGGGATTTTCAAACAAATATCGAATCAAGCATATCAAAAAAGGAATTTCCTGTTCAAGTAGAAGAAGATTTTCTAATTCTATTAAGTGCTAAAAGAATTGTTGAGCCCTAATAAAACCTGCAAATGAAACCACAAAGGCAACCTGCATACCTCTAAGACAGGACCACAGAATATACTCTGTGAAATTAAATGGAGAAATTGCAAGTCAAAGAAATTGGGGGGGAAGGAATATTACAAAATATACTAACCATATGTACAGCTTAGACCTGGGGACATCTAGTTCACCATTTGTCTCTATAATGGTCATGAGCTAAGTTTCACAAGAAACTCAATTTTTACCTTTTAAAATACAATTAAAACTCCATTTGAAAGTGCAGGCCAGCAAGGAATCAGCCTTCACCTACTAATTTATGACTCCTTTATCAGACTATAAATTCTATGAGGGCAAGGATCATAATTACACAAAATGTTTTATCTTCCCTAAGTCTAAAACAATGTCTTGTCCACATTGTGTTAATTAAATAAGTGTGGTGATTTAAATTTATTGGTACCCAACTGAATCTCAATATTAAGACTAACACCAAGTAAAAAATAAGATTCATTATCATACATATGGATTTTTTTCTCCTTTTGTTTATGCCATCAACTTCGTGTTGTTGTTAGAAACAGGAACTATCATATTTCATCTCTATCTTCAGGTCTTAGTAAAGTGCCCTCCAGGAAGATGGCACTTAATGTTTGCTGAGTTGAAGGGTGAAATATTGGTAAAAACCATGCTGACCTAGTCACATAAACATTAAAGTTTGCCCTCTGTGCCAGGCACTGTGACAGGTACTAGAGATACAAATACAATAATTGAAACAGTCCCTAGTCACAAGGAACTTACATTTAACAAGGAAGCCACCACAGACCCATATAAGTATATATAGAATAAATTCAAAAAATATAACACTGAGTAGATGTAGATGTCACCATAGAGGGTGAAGGTAACCATTATCACCTCCTTTTCCTTCCTACTCTCAACTTGTTTCTAGAGATTTAACTAGTCACACCCTTTAAAATGATGAATTCAGGTTTCAGCCTTGTGACAACATAATGGCCCTTCAGGTGGTTACTTACCTCCATGTCAAATCTGAAGTAATATGAAATATCGTTCAGTAGTACCAATTAGTGTATTTACTTTCCCAGGAGATTAATGAGATATGTGAAATAAGTTGCTGTTATATATGTTTATTAGACTTTTGTGACTTAAGACATTTTCACTAGTGGAAGAAATAAACAGCTGTCCTAAATTTAATATCCATATTGTCTACTGAATACATTTTCTAGAAGCTTCAATTTTACCCATATTTTGGGAGACTAGCCTAAGTTAACATCATCCCCCCCGCCCTTAGAGTAAGGTAATATACCAGGAAATAAGAGAAAACAGATGACCCAGGATAAATCAGAGTTCATGTAAACTCAGAACTTAATTTGTCTGGAGTCCCTCATATCAACAGTCATGTTTAAAAACATATACATATCTATAAAATAAAAAGTTGAGAACCTCATTGTCTTCAGTTGAGAAAATTTCTAACATTCAGGCAGAGGTTTGACTTTCTGCCTTAATTTAAATTCATTTACCTCTAGCAATTCCCTGGCCTCTTTCTGGTTGAGACAAAATTCAGGTTACCATATACATTTGGCTCAGGAAATGATGATACTATGTCATGGTGTCTGTTAATGGAGAAGCAGCAGTAGGATAAGTTGGAGAGAGCATACCTTTTCTAGGCCCTTCCCTTCATCTTTGAAGAGGTATATAAAACTAAAAGACTTTGAGCTAAACCTTCTGCTCTAAGATGCCTATCTGGCCAATAACTATCATGGATCTCTCTTTCCTTTCTCTGCTACAGTCCAATTTCACTTTTTCTTTTTTCTGTTATCCCTATTTTTCCTCTTTCTGGCTCAGCTCCAGAGAGAAGTATTTCTCTCTGGGAGAGAGTTGGGGAGGTTAGTCTCATTTTTGCTACTGCTCAGTTACTGGAGTCACTTACACTTCTGGATCTTTTTCTCCTAGCCTATATGTATCTCTTTAAGAATTCCAGGGTGGTGGGGCAGCTAGGTGGTACAGTAGATAGAGCACTGGCCCTGGAGTCAGGAGGACCTGAATTCAAATCCCATCTCAAACACTTAATAATTGATTAGCTGTGTGACCTTAGGCAAGTCACTTAGCCCAATTACCATGGAAAAAAAAACAAAAAAAGAATTCCAGGGTGGGACTCAATTCCATCTCTGATCCAAAGATCCCAACTGTCTCAAATCACTTCTCAGATCTGAGGAGAGACTATTTGCCTCTGTAAATTAAAAATGCCAAGATATCAGCTAATTCTCAAACCCTTATTACAAACAGGAAATGGTTAGGAGGAGATAGGGAGGGAAGTAGTTAATCACTGAGGGTATTACAAAAACCTTCAGATAGAAGGTGGTGCCTGATCTCCATCTTGAAGGAAAGGAAAGGAAAAGAAGGAATTCTGAGGTGGAGATGAAGAGCATGTAGGACAAAAGGAATGGGAGATGCAGTGCAATATGTTCCTCAACGGACAAAAGACCAGTGTCACTGAATTGAAGAGTTAAAGAAGGGTAATGTACAATGAAGCTGGGAAAATAAATTGTGAATAGTATTTAAAACTAAACAGAGGAGTTTGTAATTGATTATTGAAGAAATAGGAAGCCACTTTAGACTACTGCTAAGGAGTTCAAAACTGTCCTCAAGTCCCTCTGAATCTAGGCTAAAATGGACACTATTCCCAGCAACTTGGTTAATCAATATATATATATATATATATATATATATATATATATATATATATATATATACTAACAAGTTAAAATAATTTAACAGAGATTTCAAAAATAATTGACTTTATTTTCTAATGTTTAATAAACACTAACAAACAAAATACTGCTTGTACCAAAACAGAATTAAAGGGCATTCTGTAAACTTTTAATTATTTCTTCCATAACAATAAAGTCTTGGCTATTAACTGTAAGATGCCAGCAGGGACACAAATAAGTCATATTATTCAGACTGTTTTCCATGCAGTCATCTGAAGTAACTTTGCACAATGACAGAGAGAAAAGGAAAATCAAGAAATATGAAACTAGAAGCACTTTTCCAGCATAGCTAAGAAATTTAAGCGACACAAAAAACCTGGCAGTCAGGCGAGTAGGGAAAGAGCAGATAGAAAGTTTAGGAACTAAATCTGATTACGAGTCTAAGCAAAGGAGAAGCCTAAAGAAAAGAGAATGATGATAATAAAAGCCCAGAAATCTAACTCAGATGGGCAACATGATACTATTTCTGTAGTTGTAAAATTTCAAAAGTCAACAAGAACACAGATTAGAAGCTAAGAAGTGTTTTCCTTCAGTTTCCTAAAGGAAAATTGTAATAAAAGTAAATTTTCTAGTATTCTCTGAAATGAAACTTTATCATAAAAATAAGAAAAAACTGCAAGTTATTCAACTCCTTGGCATACATGATCCCTTCTAAATTTCTGTAGGGCTTTTTCTTGAAGAGAAACTCAGAAAATTAGCACATTTTATTCTTGCATTTTTATTCTTCTCTAATTCTTCAAAGTTTTTACAGCCTATATAGCTCAAGTTCCAACCCCTTTTTTTTGCTCATTAAGAAAAGGCCGTCTTGGGGCAGCTAGGTGGTGCAGTGGATAGAGCACTGGCTCTGGAGTCAGGAGTACCTGAGTTCAAATCTGGCCTCAGACACTTAATAATTATCTAGCTGTGTGGCCTTGGGCAAGCCACTTAACCCCAATTGCCTTGCAAAAACCTTAAAAAAAAAAAAAAAAAAAGGCTGTCAAAGAATTTTTAAGGGGGGAAAATATGCATGCATATACATAATATACACATTATTTATAATGATATGAAAATTTAAGTATGGTGAGATCTGGGAAATTTTAAATGAATCAAACTTTACAGACTAAAACATTTTCAATTCTCCCTCTCTATTATCTATATAGAACTATATGGTAGAAGGTGACTTTAAAAAATTCCATTTGCTCAGAAACACACAAGACTTGCTCATCTAAATAACTTTTAATACACTGCTTCAATTAGCTTGTGATGAGACATACCATAGATCAAATTTTCTTGAGATTATGAAGAATATCCATTCAAATGACACTCCAAATAATAATAATAAGGTAAATCTGAAAAGTAATATTCCCTCCCTAAAGAAAAAATAATAGGTATATTTGCAAATGCCTACTTAAAATATTATATAGTAACTCCTACAAATCTCCCTCAAATGCATAGATTAGTATTTTTTGGCCATTTTGATACTATAATTAATGACTCATCCAAATTTGAGGGAAGACCTGAGCGTCTGATTTAGAATCAGACTAGATATAGGTAAACAAACTAAATTAAAATTACTCATGTCAGCAGCTGCCCTCAGGACTGAGCATTACAGCTCAAAATGACCTAAGATGGGTAAAAATGACAAAGACCTAAAGGGGCTTTTTTAAAGTTCTATTGGAGGCATCAGGATAATTAAAGAATGGTTGAAATACTCTGTGTATGTGGTGTGTGTATGCATCTGTCAATATTGTGAAGTATGATTAAATGTGAGCTTATCTTGCTGGTTCTCTAGTAAATATTTTTAGTAAGCAGATGGGCAATGATTTGGAAAAATTGGAATACCTTTGGGAAATTGTGTTTCACTTTCAATGACCCTAAAATAAAACTAAAACCATCATTTTAATATCAATATTCTTTCAGACATGCTATAAAAGCTGCAAATAAGTGCCACAATCTCTGAATAAGAAAAACAGTGGTTCTCTAAGAGGCAATGTGATATGAAGCAGGCCATAAACAGGCTATGATCCATAAAAAGAGTTGGTCATATGATAAAATGATCAACACATGCATATTTCCAATATTTCACATCTTTTCCATAATTACTCTTAGTTTTTAATAATTATATAGTTTTAAAAAGTGTTTCATTTCACTGCATTGTCTATTTACATTGTTATTAACATTAGGCATATTGTTGGTGCTATCATTATTATTCCCATTTTACAGATGAGGAAATTGAGGCCAATAGCAATTAAGTAACTTGGTCACACTCCTAGTAGGTTACATTTGAACTCAGATCTTCCTAATTCCAGGCCCTGAACTTTACTGGGTTATCTAGCTGTCTCATATACAATCATTTATATAGTCATACTAATTCCTCCAATATACTTCTTTTTTTTAGGTTTTTGCAAGGCAAATGGGGTTAAGTGGCTTGCCCAAGGCCACACGGCTAGGTAATTATTAAGTATCTGAGACCAGATTTGAACTCAGGTACTCCTAACTCCAAGGCCAGTACTTTATCCACTACACCACCTAGCCACCCCCCAATGTACTTCTTAATGATGTTATCTTTTTTATTTAAGTCTAGTATCTATTTAGAATTCTGAACTCTAGAAGTGGTATTTCCCTTTCATTCTTTTTTTTTGCAAGGCAAATCAGGTTAAGTGGCTTTCCCAAGACCACACAGCTCAGTAATTATTAAGTGTCTGAGGACAGATTTGAACTCAAGTACTCCTGATTCCAGGGCTGGTGCTCTATCCACTGCACCACTTAGCCACCCCCACCCCTTAATTCTTCTTTTCATAAATTCCCTCAAGATTCTAGTACTCTTAATCCTCCAAACTAATTATGTTATTATTTTATCTAGCTCAATATCATATCCTACATTCATATCTCCTGGATTTGAAGTAGTACAGAAATGCAGAAGTTATTTTAGATAGTACTGTCAGTTTTATTATATTGGCATAACTAAGGCATGACCAACAGCCTCCAATTATTTAATGCATCTTTTATTTCATAAAGAATTATTTTATAATTTTACTTACATACTGAAAGAATATTTGTAGATTTTACTCCCAGATATTTGTTTATTTTGTGAACATTTTATATGAGATCTCCTATTTTTTCCTGGTGCTTATTTTATTTTATTACTGCTAGACAGAAAAGACGATTTTTTTCTAGATTTTTTGGTGTCCTTTATTTAAAGTATCTTCTCTACTCTATTAGAATATAAATTCCTTGAGATTAGGAATTGTTTCATTCTTTGTATTTATTTCCTCAGTGCTCAACATAGAGTAGGTGCTTGATAAATGTTTTCTGACTGACTGATCAATTAGTTTCTGGTTTACTAAGAAAGTCATAACATCATTGCAAACTGGCATAATTTTTCCCCCTCTTTGCCAATATCTATCCCTTTAAACTAAGGCAAAAAACAAGAAGCTTATATGACTCTGATGATGCTGGCATCAGAAGCAGTTTCCAAATTGAAGCCTCTCCTGACTTGAATTGTAGCAATCTTTCTTTATTCAAAGAATTATAAAAAAAATGATAAAATAAATTTAGGTTACCAATAACAGAACAGAAAACTCTGTTTCAACAGAGTTATGACCAACAAAAGAATAATCCAAGTCTACCTTAGGGATTTTGGTTATATCATCAAGCACATTTCCCTTGTATGTTAAAGTCAGTTATTCTTTAAGGTTTCATGGCATTACTCTCATGTAGTAGCAATTTAGTTTATTTTGAATGTCCTATCAACTAGTTAGCATTGCCTTTTATCAAATAGTTTTCTAGCTTATATAATTTGAATATGCTTTTTCATATTCCAATCATCAAGTATCTCCCTTATTTTATTTTATTTTATTTTTTGCAAGGCAGTGGGGTTAAGTGACTTTGCCCAAGGACATACAGCTAGGTAATTATTAAGTGACTGAGGCTGGATTTGAACTCAGGTCTTCCTGACTCCAGGGCCAATGCTCTATCCACTGCATCATCTAACTGCCCTATCTTCCTTATTTTTTATGTTAACAAGAGCTGCAACAATATTCAAACAGATACAAAAAGGGAATAAAATCACTGTAACTTTACACTCAAAAGTAAAGTAATCTATCTAAGGGCCTCTTCTCCAAATAACTAATACTTTGGCATGAAAATATACATGAATTTTAAGTTAATATTATATTACAAGTTCATCTCCACTATGAAATAAAAATTGCACTGACAAAAAATATTGACTTACTCCACTGTGCTGCAGTTTGTCCATGTTTAGTGATGTTCCACTCAAATACAGCATTTACCTTCTTCACCAGCTCTTTTCCAACATCCTTGATGCGACGACCTATTTCCTCAAAAACAAGGGTACTCTGAAGTACTCCATCCTAGCAAATGATACAGGAAATAAAGCATGAAAAGTTTAATTTATAGGATTCAAAAATATAATTCAGGGTACACTAGAAAATAATCTATAAAAGTGTACCAAACACATAAAACTTTCCTCAGGCATAAAACATATTTCCTGAAATTATCAATAAATCAGTAATCATTTATGGGTTACATGTCATGTCATAGGTCAAAGTCTATGCTACCATCATCTTATAACTTGGCATCTGATGATATATAAAAGAAGCATAAGACAAAATGCATTCAAGATGTCAAGACAGATATATATGAAACAATTAGCAAATAAAAATTAGCATATCACTAAGCACCAAACTGAGCAAACTGTGCAACAAATGTGATAGAAATTCAGAAAAAGGTTAACTTAATATGGATGAGAGTAATCTGAAAAGGTTTTGTGAAAAAGACTGGCTTTGACAAATGAGCAGTATTTGGATGAGTATATGGGAACAGCTAGGACTACAAGGAGAACAAAAAGAAAAAGAATAAAGAAGCAAAAGCATTTAAGGTGCTCAGTACATTGAGAGAAAATACTCTGATCTTTTCTATGACCACGTCACTTTAAACACAAGGAAATTTCACCTTACCATACACTGTTTACAAAATATCTATCCTCCAATTGTATTTTTCTAGAAAATACTTACCTGAAAGTCTCTCCCACTGGTCAACAGAGAGAGAGTTGATTGTTATTACTGTTCTAATTACAAAAAAAAAAAACACAGTTTTCTCTAATATATCTAGTCACTTTCCAACTTCTCCAAAATAACTAATATATATATAATGGAATTGACTTTTAAAGAATGAATCAGTGTCTTTCCCAATTTGAATCAACTTCTATTGGTTATCATTATTTCATTACTAATTTATTTGGATTTTTAAAATTCTAATAGATGATAATATAATGGAAAAAACAATTACTAATGTATATCTTCCCATAGTTATTAACCTAATCAATCTTCTCACTGTTCAGAATCTAGTAGAAATGCACCAATTAAAAGTTCAGGTAGTGATTTTAATATTTCTGTTTACCATACCTTAGAAGACACCTTAGCTGAGAGATCATCAGATGCTGGCACAAGATCCACATAAGCATTTGAGAGGACAATGTCTCCAGATTCTTGGACCTGATATGGGACAAAAGAAGAGATACAAATTCACTCTGATCATATCAGAAAAACAAGCAATTTTTTGTATGTCACAACCCAAAGACATATTCATCTTGAATAGGAAAAATGAAATCAGAGTAAAATAAGGAAAAAAGAAAATTCCTGTAAACTGTTCCAAAAAAGTAAATAATTATGAAAGTTAAATGTTCTAATGGACATTGAAATTTGCAACATCACAATTAATGTGAATCAAAAATGCAGGGAAAGATTACAAATAATAATCTTAGTATAAAGACTTTAGTATTATTTTCTAAACTTATTCTATTTCCAGTGTCAACTATGAAATAACACATTATGAAAATTAAAACCCTAAATGAATAAAAATGTTTTATGTTAAATTATTAATAAACAGAAGGAATATTATTTTATAAAATATTCACTTTACCTGAAACTATCCATGATATTAATTTTGACAAGAAATTAGCAAACTCATTTGAGTTGTTGATTTATATTTATCAAGTTTGCTCGCTAAGTTCCTAAACATTAAAATATAATTACAGAGTCAATGTTAGTCTCATTTAGAGATATAGCAGTCAAAAAAAGAATTTATTAAATATCCTATATTTTATAAGTTTTATTTCGTATTATATAGTAAGAAACTTGAGAAAAGGAAATCTATGAACAAAAAGCACTTTAGTAAATTAATTTTCTGACATCAAATCAAACAACTTATATCTGAATACCAACACTCCAAATATTTCCCAATAATCAATATAAAGATGGTCTGGTCAGTTGTATATCAAGTAGAAACAACCTACCTTCACAGTTGGATAGGGAAATTCTTTTCATTTTAATTTATCAGTAGAAAACAATTTTTCCTAAGAAATTTCTCCTAGGAAGCTTTCATAGCAGGGAGTATATTTTTTTCATAGACACAAGTTTTGGCAGTTCCTACATGTATATATGTATATATACATACCTACATATAAAGGGTGTATATGTATATATGTGTGTGTGTGTGTGTGTGTGTGTGTGTGTGTGTGTGTGTTTTTAATAATTGGTCTCCCTATCTTGTTCATAAGTGCATCAGTCACTCATGGGCCCTATCCAACTGCTGAATATCACAGAAGCTTTGATCTCTTCCATTTCTGATCTAGTTCAGTTTGTCACTTCTTAGACAAGAGATAGGTTTCATGAGAGAGACTGGATAGGAGCTGAACACTAAGGGCAGGAATTATATGAGTTTGGGAAAAAAAACAAGGCACTACAGGGAGAAGGAAAAGTATTTTGCATAAAGACAAATGCAGAAGAAGTGTAACAAAAAAAAACTGGCAACTTTTTTCTTATCGTTGACTGTTTCATAAACGTCATCTGTATAGTGAAGTATTAGGAGACAGCAAGTAGTAACATGGCTTTGGTGACTGATTTAACTAAAAGAAAAGGTTAAAATGGCTCACAGAATTATTCTGCTATTGTGTGTGCTGGCCCAAGAAAGTTAAATTAAGTCAAAGATAAGATATTAAGGATGTAGGTACATAATCATATATTCTTTTTCACCTTAAAAAGTTAATAACTCAAAAATTTTATTTCTGTAAAATAATCATCTTCAAATGATTTAACACTTTCTGTCCTACTTAATTTTAGCATTCATTAAAAAAAATCAATGTGCTAGTCAAACATATCCGACAATAGAATAACAACACTAAATGAGATGACTACTGCAATTAATTTTTGAAAATATAGTAATGAGATTCAGTTTTTATTTAAATCTACTAACATGTACTTTCCACATCACAACTTTCCCTATCATGGTTTCAATATATTGTGGATGAGCTTAAGAAATTAAATGAGAATTTGGGGGGAGCTTGTAGAAGCTACAATTGACGCAAAAAAGTTAGCAAAGGGTTTAGAAACAAAAGTTTAGAAACTCACAAATGCATAAAATATATGTATAATATTATGTAATATCAACCCAAATTTTGCAATAAAGTACTATAAATACCCCATTAAAAAAAAAAACAAGAAAAAATTCAGACTTCTCTGCTACAAAGAGAGGGCCATTTTCCTGATCAAGGTGGCACACCTCTAACCCCTGCAAAGTGGAAGGGATAACTATAATACCATTGTGCTTACCTTGGTCTGAAAGTGAATTCTATTTCCTTCCTTCCACATTTCAGTTATTAGAGTTTGTCCTGGAAATACTGGTTTTGCAAAACGAGCCTGGAAAAAAATACTTCTTTCAAGTATTGCTTTAAAATATAAAATTTTGTTATTCCTAAGAAATAAACAAAGCATTTATTTAAGCCCTTACCATGTGCAGAGCACTGCATTAAGCACTGGGGACACCAAAAGAAAAGTAAAGCAATGCCCACTCTCAAGGAGCTCACATTCTAATGGGGGAGATCACATATAGAAAGTTCCAGTTGTAAATCAGATAAAAAAGTCTCTTTTGCACTTGTCATGTAGCAAAGCAGATGGTATTGTCTCTTCTTTAATGTCACTTCATTACTTACACAAAATTATATCAATTTAGGAAATTATGACTAAAAACATCACTGTCAACTGATACTTTTATATAAAGGACTTTATGAAATACAAAAATAAAAATGCTGATTGTGAAGTCTAAAATCATAAATGGGTAAACTATAGTATACAGCTCTATTTTTTGGAGACTTCTATTCTAAAAATAATGATCAAATGAAGTAATATTCAATTAATTATAAAAAAAACTACCAAAAAAGTACCTTAATTGCTTTGAATCTAGAAACATCATTATTTCCAAACTGCTGTAAAACGTGCCTAGCTGAAAATCCAAAAGAACAAAGGCCATGTAATATGGGTCTGTCAAAGCCTGTGGGGGAAAAAAAAACACTTATTTTAAAACAAACACAAATAAGTTTTAACCATAAGCACATAATCTGTGTTTCAAGTATATTAAAACAATTTTCTAAATTTTGTGTCTATTTTGCTTTTATCATTGTTTTAAAAAACCTTTTAAAACCTAAATTTTATCTCTGTGAGCTAGACTTTTCAAGAAATGGTTAAATTTCCATAGGAAAAGAATGTATGGAGTACTTCCAGAGTAGTCTAAAATTCCAATGGATCCATGATCTTATTGATGTGAATATCCCCTCAATGCTGATCATAACAAATGTATGACTGTCACACCTGTGCTGTTCTTATCTTTGAGGGTCCATTCCATATGTTAAGAGCATTCCTGGCTTTCTCTTGACATCACAAGGATATCAGTAGAATAAAAATACTAGTTAACAGAGCAATCAACTTGAGGATAAAGGTGAAATGGAACTGAGACAGGAAAGGGTTCTCATTAAAAATGCTTGTATTAAAAAGGACTTTCCCATAACCAGTGAAGTGAAAAATTATTGATAAAATGCTTGAGAAAACAAAATGCTTCAATCCTGTAACAGACAAGCAAATCAGACTCAAGCAGAAATATTCAGAAATTGTTAAGCCTATTTTTCTTGAAGGCTTGACTGCTTCTGTAGGTGATCAGATATACAGCAAATGTAAAATAGGGGATTAGGGTCTTAGTCTGTAATACCTTAGCATAGACTGCATAAAGGTGATCCCAAGTATTCAAAGAATGCATAGGCCACTAGATTATAAACTTTGGAATTATTAAGTTGGAAAGGTTCTGAGTAGGGATTCAGAGCAGACTGTCCATGATCTTCAAAGAAACTCATCATTTCTATCCCTAGAAATCCCCATAGTGCCTAGTATATCATAGGCACTAAAATCCAACTGCACAAATATTTATTAGCATTTTCTATATGTAGACTCAGAAACTCTATGAAAACAATTACAAAACATTTCTCATACAAATAAAATCAGATTTAAATAACTGAGCAAATATCAACTACTCATGGATTGGCTGAGCTAATATAATAAAAATGATAACTCTACCTAAAATTAAACTACTTATTTAGTGCCTTACCAATCAAAATTCCAAAAAATTTAATGAGTGAGAAAAAATTCTAAATAAATTAATATAGAGAATTAAAAAGTCAAGAATTTCCAGGGATTTAATGAAAAAAAGTGCAAAAGAAGGTGGCTTAGGACCTACCAGACCTAAAATTAATTATAAAGGCATCAGTCATCAAAATTGTCTGGTATTGGCTACAAAACAGAGTGGTGGATCAGTCAAATAGACTAGGTGGCAAAAGAGATAGCAGGAAATGATTATAGTAATCTGCTGTTTGATAAACCCAAAGAGTCCAGCTTCTGGGATAAAAACTCCTTCTCCTGATAAAAATCGTTGGGAAAATTAGAAGTTAGTATGACAGGAACTTGGATCAGACCAACATCTCACACATAAGATCAAAATGGATACAGGATTTAGACATAAAAGACATTATAAGCAAACTAGGAGATCAAGGAATAGTTTACTTTTCAGGTCTATGGAAAGGGAAGCAGTTTATGACCAGGGAAGAGATGGAGAACATCATTAAAAACAAACTAGATAATTTTGATTACATTAAAATTAAGAAACTTTTGCACAAACAAAACCACTGGAACAATTTATATTTCTGACAAATGACTTATTTCTAAAATATATAGAGAACTGAGTCAAATTTATTAAAAAAAAAAAAAAAAAGCCCTTCCCCAAATGACAAACGGTCAAAGGATATGCAGAGGCAATTTACAGATGAGAAAATCAAAGCGATCCATAGTCATATATGAAAAATTGCTCTAAATCATTACTTATTAGAGAAATGCAAATTAAAGCTTCTCTGAGGTACCACCTCACACTTCTCAGACTGGCCAATGTGATCAGAGAAGAAAATGATCAATGTTGGAAGGGATGTGGAAAATCTGTGACACTATTGCATTGCTGGTAGAGCTGTGAACTCATCCAACCTTTCTGGAGAACAATTTAGAATTATGCCCAAAGGGTAATAAAAATGTGCATACCCTTTGATCCAGCAGTACGACTACTGGGTCTATACCCTGAAAAGATCATAAAAAAGGGTAAAAACATCACTTGTACAAAAATATTCATAGCAGCCCTGTTGGGTTTTTTTTCATAGCAGCCCTGTTTGGTAGCAAAGAATTGGAAATTGAATGAACGTCCATCAATTGGGGAATGGCTGAACAAATTGCGGTACATATATGTGATGGAACATTGTTGTTCGATCAGAAACAAGAGATGGGAATTCAGAAAAGGCTGGAAGGATTTGCATGAACTGATGCTGAGTGAGATGAGCAGAACCAGAAAAACATTGTACACCCTAACAGCAAAATGGGGGTGATGATCAATCTTAATGGACTTGCTCATTCCTTCAGTGACAATTTTAGGGTATTTGCGATGGAGAATATCATATATATCCAAAGAAAACTGTGGAGTTTAATAAAAATTTTCATTTCCCTTTATATAAAGTATAGATCGAACTGTCTTATCTTTAAAATTTGACTCAAACTTTCAATCACAAAAAAACTTTTAAAATATGCCATTTTTATTTCTGAATTATTTTTTTTCATAAGTAAAATTAAATAAAGACTTGCTTGCCTCCAAGACTGGCAAAGTTAGGGTCAATGTGTAAAGGATTCCAATCTCCACTAAGCCGATATAAGACAGCCTGTGGGAAAAGAAATACTAAAAATTAATTACTAGTTTATATGTTCTTAAAAGAAATGGGAACTTCAACTATATAAGATCAAAAAAAGAAAAGAAAATACAGTTAAATATTTTAATACATCATAATCCTAAAATTAAAGTTTCTATACAGAATGTACGATATGCAAACTAAATATAAATTAAATGCTTGTTATAGCACCACTGAGTTTGGCTACACCAAAGAAATAGTTTTTTTTTAAGTCCAGAAAAAGCACCAAAAACTACATCTGGTCTAGGTAAGTCATCTTAACTCTCAAGAACAGATATTCATTGAAATGTCCTATTTTAAATGTTTGTGGTGATTTGAAGAAGACATATAACTTAACTAACTTGTTTAATGCAATATTGTAAATCAATTCAATAATAAATGTTGGCAGAGATAAATAGCAAAATGCTCTTTGTAAACATTTATTTTCTTATTCTATGAAAGACTGTGTATTAATTGGTCCTGAAAAATAATGAAACTGAGAGCCAAAAAGTTCACCATTCCTCATTTGCAATTCCTTTTTTCATTAATCTTTGACTATGCTTTCTGTTTACTTACAAGGAAAACTAAACTTAATAATCCTTAAATTAAAATCCTTTCTTTGCCACCTAGCAATCATGTGACTTAGATATCATATCTGAACCTCAGGTTCCCCAGCTGTAAAAAGGAATAATACTTGCACGAATTACCTCATGGAGTTGTCATAAGAATGAAATGAGATTAATATTTGTAAATTTTGTGCCTTTACATGAATGCATACTGCATATGGTTCTCTTTCCACATTTCAAAAAGTACTTACTCCAGTATATTAGGTTCAAGAAGAATACAAAGATTAGAGATGAAAAAGAACACCAGCTGGACAAGATGATGAAAAGTCTATTACTCATAAGATTGATTAAAGATGTAGCAAAAAAGACTTTAAAGGATATCAGGTCCAAATCTCTCAATTTACAAAAGAGGAAATTGAAGTTGAGAGAGGTTAGTGACTTGTCCAGGGTCATATAACTAGTATCTGTCTAAGGCAGGATTTGAACTCAGGTCTTCCTGACTTCAAGATAAATAACTCAACTCACTGTGCACTTATTTCCTTTTAATACTTAGCAATAGTTTCTATCATCTGTTAATTGCTGAGTTATAAGGACAACAAAAAAAATAGTCCCTTCCTCTTCAATTTGGAGACCAACATGCACTTAGAAACTAAACTAAAATTATATTCAGAGTAATTCCCTAGAGAAGGGCATTAGCAGCTTGGGATGAAAAGTGGGGAAAGTAAATTAGAAGAGGCCTCCTTATGTAAGAAAATGTAGCTGTTCTGATCTTTAAAGAAAGTTAGGGGTTTTTATGAGGCAAAAGCAAGGAGAGAGTACATCTTTTTGTTTTAAAAAAATGCTATTTGATTTGTTGGAAACTGAGCAACTAAAGATGTACCATAATTTTGATTTTTAAAACTAAAATTTATGGGAAACAGGTAATTTAAGCACTTTACCTGTACATTCACTTGTTACTTCTTAGTTCTGCCTCAAAACTTATTTTCTTCCTCATTAATTATTCCCTTAGGCTTTCCATAACTACCAGCTTTTTTTGTTTTGTTTTGTGAAGCATTGAAATAAAGTAGTTAACTCAGCATTTTTAGATCTCCTAGTCATATCTATTATTGACATCTCTTTCCTGTGAAGTGGAAGAAAAATAATTGAATTCTCTACAACTTACAATAAAACATACTTTGGTTCTTTAGGTTTTTTTCTCATTTTAATAGGTCATTGGACTAAAGTGATTTCTGTAAGTTATTATCATTATTACTGATAACAATTTCACCTTCCTTTATATATTCCACATATAAAACACTGATTTGGGTACAAGAGTGGATATAAGAGAAGTATAAGATTGGTCCTAGCCCTCTTCCCAAGGAATAATGATAAAATACCAATGAACTGTGGGGAAAAATAAAATATTAAGAGATCACTTCAGAATGGAAGTCAAAAAAAAAGATCTTCGGAATGGGGGCTTGAGCTGAGACAAGAAACCAAGGGAGATTTAGATAATGGGGAAGGAATTCCAGGTGGTGGGAAATCATCGTGTCTGAAAAAATAAAAATAGGAAAGACATAAGTTTTAGGGGGAAGGGAGGTTAGGAGAAAAGGTAGTCAAGATAGGTCAGAATAGAGGGTTTGCACAGAGTTCAGATAACTGTGGAGGCCTTAAATGTAAGGAGTTTGGACTATTCTGTTCAATATCATTCAAGATGTTTAATTAAAAGAATGGCATGATCAATTCATTTTTAAGCATTTCACTTTAAGCAATTCATTTTAAGCATCTACTATGTGCAAGATGATATGCAAAGCACTATTTTTAAGAAGATTACTTAGGAATGAGGTATAAGATTGATTGGAGCAGGGAAAGACCTTAAATAAAGAAACAAGTTAGAAGGGTATTACAATTGTTTTTCAGTCACTTTCCAATAGTATCTGACTTGATAACCCTATTTGGGATTTTCTTGGCAAAGATTCTAGAGTAATTTGCCAATTCCTTCTCCAGCACATTTTACAAATGAGGAAACTGAGGCAAACAGGCATAAATAACTTGCTCACAGTCACACAGTTAATAAGGATATAAAGCCAGAATGGAACTGAAAAATAAGTATTTCTGACTCTAGGCCTGGTGCCACCTCGCTGCAAATACAGTAATATATGAGTTAGAATTATAAGGGACAAAAGAAGTAAAGAACAGTTGCCAGGAACTGGAAAAGGCTGGGGATGGGATGGGAAAGAGGAAGTGAGGAAAAGGAGAATCAAAGAAGATTCAATACAATTCAAATTATTTGATAGAAAATTAAATAATTATTTCTCCAGAACATTATGATAAAGCCAGTACTCAAAACAGGAAGTTTTCTAAGAGGCATGTGAAGACCAGATTGGTGGAATTCTAAAATGCATATTAAATATCTCCTAAGTTGGAGGGTAGGACATTGAAAAAAAAACAAGCAAGCAAAGGAAGAAAAAAAGGATCAATGGTTACTAAAAATGCATTGAAGACAGCAGAAGGCTATTCAGAAAGGAACACAGACAAGTAGGACAGTGATAAAATATCCATGCCAAATTTGAAATCTAATTTTTTTTTTTAGGTTTTTGCAAGGCAATGGGGTTAAATGGCTTGCCCAAGGCCACACAGCTAGGTAATTATTAAGTGTCTGAGGCTGGATTTAAACTCAGGAACTCCTGACTCCAGGGCCAGTGCTCTATCCCCTATGCCACCTAGCCACCCCGAAATCTAATTTTTAAAAAATATGTACAAAATAAAGATTTAGCTTCATATAAATTCCTTTTTTTCTTCTTTGTATACTGAAATGTTTTTATTTGTTGATGGCTTGTTAAGTTCATAATAATTAAAAAAACCTAAAAAAGAAAAAGTAAACCAGATCCTTCTTGCCAAAAAGGGAATATAATCTTCCCAGTAACTAACTCTTACTAACTCTTGCTAACTCTTATAGGATAGTGATCATCCTTTCTCCATCTTTTATGTATTTTCCCTTTCCCATACTAATGTAATGCTGGACTCACTAAAGTCTCATCATCAACCGCTGGGTGATAGGACTTGGGACTTGAAGTCCTTACCAAGTTCTATCACTTAAGATGCCTATGAAAGGAAACATGCCAAACAAATTCTAACAAATACATTCAGTCCAATTGAGAAAGGAGATAATTTGAGAAAAATCCTCTTTCTATAGAGGATGTGAAATTATACTTACATTATAGAGTATACATTTGTTTCATTATACCCTAGGGATACAAGTATACTGTATCCCTTATTTTATTTATTCCTTTATTTTCTAACTGTAAAGATGAATTGAAATTGCTTAGGAAAATATTTCTTCTCTTTAGCACCTTAATAAATATTTAAAAGTAGACCCATAGGGCCTTTTGAACAAAAAGAATAAATGCATATACCTAAAGAAACTCCTATGAAATAGTGAGGTATAACAAGAGAACCTCTATCAGGGACCTTAAGAAATATTAGTGGACTAATGTAGAGTTGTCTTTCCCTTTCTCTTGTTTTATACAATGCAAGGTAAAAAAACATGCAATTTGTAATCATCCTAATTCCTCTTGGCTCAGGAAATTGTATTTTTAATTGCCAGTAGAGATAAATCCTGAAAATGCAAAATTTACGCATCTCAGAGGGAAACTACAAAATATAATGAACTTCCAGAGATGTGCTATTATTAGGTACTCATTCACTACATTATCTCAGAAGCAGTAAGAGTTGTATTCTCTGCATGCTAAATCATCTAGATGCATTAAAGAATAAACTTCTATTCTCTCAAAATGGATCTACTTCTTTCCTTACAAGGCTCTAGCAGATTGTTTGCACGCTCTTACAAATTTGCTAGTAGCAATGCT
This sequence comes from Macrotis lagotis, assembly GCF_037893015.1. Taxonomy (NCBI): domain Eukaryota; kingdom Metazoa; phylum Chordata; class Mammalia; order Peramelemorphia; family Peramelidae; genus Macrotis; species Macrotis lagotis. Next base: position 158,495,071 of record NC_133666.1, on the reverse strand, counting down.
ACATTGTCTCAATTAAGAAACAAACTATTCATGTTACAGTATATATAGCTTCTAAGGCTGCTCCTATCCTCTCAATCAATAAGCTTTTATTATTTATGTATTATTTATTATTAAGCACTTACTATGTATTAAGTGCTAAGAATGCAAAATGAGGCAAAAGACAGTCCCTGCCCTCAAGGAGCTTACAATTTATTTGGGAGACTTTATACAAATAAATATATATATACAAAGCAGAATAGATAGGAAATAATAATAGAGGGGAAAGCATTGAAATTGATAAGGATTAGGAAGGCTTCCTGTGGAAGGTGGGATTTTAATTGGGAGTTAAGGAAGCCAAGTGAATCAGAGCAAAAGGAAAGAAGTCTCCTATCTCAAGTCCCAGGTATGGGAGGATAGCTAAAGAGTAAATTTATGTGTTTCCAGGCAGGGAAATATAATTCTTTTTTATCCCCCAAGAGGAAGAAAGACAAGCAACATTGGATTTTATCTTTTTTCCCCATATATAATTTCTACTGCTTTCTTAAAATTAAACACAGTATCAGTTGCCTAATTATTCGTCCTTTCTCTCTTTACATAAATGTCATGCTTGCATGGTTAAATAAAGCTTATGTAAGCTTTACACTTTAATTCAGTGCAAAACTCAGAAGTAAAAGTCAGAAGCAAAAATTAGGACAAATGTATTTCAACTTCAGAAATTCATATTTACTTTTGTTTGGGGATGTAAACCACAAGTGTGTGTAGAATAAAACCAAAGAATACTCAGGAATAAATACTTTCATTCCAAGAGTGGACAAAGGAACAATTAAGTTTAGATAATTCAGATCTACCTTTTGCTAACTTGCCATACATTTCAACAATATATAGAGAAAAACCACTACAGGAAAATGAATAATTAGAGCCCTAAGTCCCAAACTTTATAAAGTGTGTTAAAGGAGGAAGGAAAAAGCCTTTTATCTGAAAATATTTCCTCTACAATGCTGCCATAGTATCTGAAATTAAGACTGGAGTCATTACTTTGAGTTATGCTGTTGCTCCCACAAAGATCCCTATTAAAATGCAACTATGTTACCTAGGAAGGGTATTTCATTAAAAATTTGTCAGTCATGAACAATTAATAGGGTATTATAGAGTATTGGATTCATAACAAGCAGAGTACGATGAGATCTTAATACATTGGGACACAGGGCAGAAATGAAGATGGAAAGGGAATGAAAGATTTCTTCAGTGTAAAGTTCTGAGCAAACATAAAGCACTAGGTGCTTACTATAAAGAAAATGTCTGTTTCACAATTTTACCAGGGAAAATTTGGGGGTGTAAAGTTTTTAGATTTGGAGGGTCTAATAATCCTTGCTGTTGTTTGTCCTCTATTCGCAAAGAAGATCATGACAACAGGGATGTCATGACAAGCACATGAATTGGATTTGAGTGAGGAGGTGTTGTGTTGTTACCAGTCTCACTTTCTCCTCCAGATTCATCTGGATCCATCTGGAGATGGCAATCAGGGTTAAGTGATTTGCCTAAGGACACACAGCTATTAAGTGGCAAGCATCTAAGGGTGGATTCAAACTTCCTTCCTCCTGACTCTAGGAGGATTCCTCCAGAAACAGAGGATTAGATTTTAAATAAGAAAAATTGGGTTTGAATCCCAATCCTGTTCTGTACCACCTCTGTGACACTTGAAAAGTCTTACTTAACTTTTCTTGGCCCCAGTTTCTTGATTTATAAAATGACAGGGTTGAACTAAATGATCTTCTAAGAACATGGAAAGTACTATGGGTACCGTGTGAAAACTAGCTCACAGATGGCAAATAATAATTTCATATTGAAAATTTTGGCCAAATTTATTTTAATTTATTTATCTGGAATAGATGACACTGGAAGGAAAAGATATCTAGCAAATGCAGAAGCTTCTGAGAGGCAGCCAAAAAAGAGTTGTCCTCAGGCTCTGAAAGACCTAGATTCTAGTCCCACCTCTTATTCATACCAGTTAAGTCATTTTATATCTCAGTTAGTTAAAAGTTGCAGAGTAAGTACCAATCCAAGAGATCATTTCTTAATGAGGAGTTTCCTATACCAATATAATCATGGCTCTAGTAAGAAAAACAAACAAAAAATGAGAAATTCATAACAATAAAAATTTCTGACACTTGTGAAAAATGATCCAATAAAACTTTTGATGTTTTCAGAACTTTAAAAAATCTGTCAGAAGTCTCATTTCATAGGGACAATTATGAGTTTGTGGAGACAACACGGTTTACTCAGTAAGATCAGTTTTATTAATCAATTATTTTTTATTATTATGTGTCTCTTTTGGGCAGGCACTGAGCTAGGCCCTGATGAGTGGGATAAAGTCTGAGATTTCTTCAGCAGAATATTATAGATTGGAAAATAGTTAACTATGTGCCCCTCTTTCCCTGACAAACAATTTCTGGGATACTGGTGAAGAGTCAATTGACCCCACCTTATCTGTTGAAGTCTGGATGTCCATTCAATTCCTGGGGCTGAAGAGATATTCTGGTTTTTGTTTGAATTATATGTTCTTTTCTTTGGATTAATTTATGTGTCTAGATTGTGAAGACCACATTTCTCATTAATAAGGGTAGGTCAGTGGGAGGTGGGTTGCATTAGGATAAATGTGATTCTTGGGTTTTTTGCTTTTGCCTCAATGTCTGTAATTGATTGGGGTCCGTTCCTCCAGAAACAAATAAAACTTTCTCTTCATACCTTGAGAGATCTCCAAAATTTATTTAAGTGGCATTTGTCCCACACACTGGGAAGCACAATTAAATTATAATCACTATACTCAATGAGCTTACATTCATTCCAGAAGATATCTACATATATTGCTCTGCTGGAAATTACTTCTTAAAAAATACTTGTAAACAAGACTTGCTTGATTTGTTAGCCTTGAAAGGGAGGCAGAGAATGGAGGATACAGAGGAGAAGATCAGAGAGAAAAATCAGGATACTGTTAGAATAACACATCCCTTGATCTAGACAGGAAGGGATAGAACGAAGAGATTGTTCTGTTGGTTTTCCTATTAGTGACAAAGTAAATTAATTTTATAAAATTTCCCTTTTTTTATTAAAAACAAAACATGGACATTTCAATATACAAAGAAAAACAAAAGATGGTTATTATATGTAAAATGGTGAGTTTATGTTATATGCATGTTTTTAAAGAGAGGTTTTGAAAGAAAACTCAAAAGGACTAAGTCACCAGCTAGAAAGAGAAAAGAAACAATAAATTAAGCAAGGATAATAGAAAATGATGCCATCAGAGACAAGAAAACTAAAAGGGGCAACTTTCTGTTAGAAAAAAAGATGATGAGCTCAAATTGAAGTATGTTACATATAAATAATTAATAGAGTTGGGAACAAGGGATAGGAGCTCAGGTGAGAGAATCAGAATGAAGGCATAAAGTAAGAATTATCATCAGAGTTAATGGCAGAAGCCCTACCAAAATAATTAACTAAGGGGAAAAATTAAGAAAAAAGAATAGAGTCAAACAAATCTTAGAGACTCCCATAATTATGAAGAAAGTGAACCAGTAAAGAGAAATTCAAGGAGAGGGTGATAAACAATTAATTTCAGTTTTAAATTTAGGAAAAGGGTTCCTAACCAGGAAACTGATTTTTTTTAATTACAAATGTATTACAATATAATTTGCTTCCTTTGTAATCCTATATATTTTATTTTATGAATTAAAAAATATTATTTTGCAAAGGAGTCCCTAGGCTTCCCTGGACTGCTAAAGGTCCAAGACATTAAAAGGTGAAGTCTTTGTCTAGTCGAGGAAAATAAGGACAGAGCAAAAGCTACTGGATTAAACAAGAAGGCTATCACTGGTGAACTTCAATCAGTTCTTCTGATAAAGAGGTGGGCAGCAGAAACCATACTGTATAGGGTTAAGGACTAATAAAACTATGGAAGAAATGGAAGTAGAGGGTCTAGCAAAAAATATGACAGGAAAAAGGCAAGGAAAATATTAGTATGTTGGGGCATTAGAGTGGGGGCAGTCAAGCTAAAGCTTACTGCTTTTTTTCATTTGAAATTCTACTTGAAGAAATATGGGAAAGGTCTAACAAAGAATACAATATAACATATTAGAGAAAGGAAAGAAATGAAAAACCTCAGCAAGAAGTTTCTATTAAAACAAATGATGTAAATTTTCATATACTCAAAATGAAATCTTACTTGATTGAGTGAGGTGGTGTCTGTAACTACAGCATCAGGTGATCTCTTTGGTAGTGGCACAGTGACCTGAAAGAAAAATATAATGAAACATCAAAACATTAAAAATTCTTAAATACTAATGCAGTATGTAAAAAAAAAAAAAACAGAGACAGCACAGAGTAATAGAAAACTGGCTTTGGAGTCAGGAAAATCTGAGGTGGAAATCAGGAAAATCTGGGTTCAAGTCCCAATCCTGATGTATCCTAGTTTAGAAAAATCACTTAACCTCTCCCAGTACTTCTGACAATTCTCTATAACTGTAAATTATAGAACAAAAATCTGTTTCTATGATAAAAGTTGCATCATAAACTCCCTTCACTAATTAAACTATAACTTTGAGCAAAAAAATATTTTAAGTAATAATAACTCACATCTGCATATCACTTTAACAATGTAAAGATATGTTTCTCAAAATAATTTAAGAGATGCACAGTACAGTGTACTAGAATTCACAACATGTGAGTTTTAATCCTACCTCAGAAGTTTAGTATTGTATGACTGAGCAAATCTCTTAACTTCAGTGCCCTCAGGCACCTCTCTGAGACTAAAATGCAAGCAGATTCTGACTGAAAGTGAGGAGTGTATAACAAAGAAATCACAAGTCAAAAAAGATATGCATATATGCAAACATAATGTCTTAATTTAGCCTGAGGTGGACACTAGCTAGAGGCATTTGGTTCTTTAATCCAAAAATAAAAGAACTAGGAATTCATCAAGAGGAGAGAAGGTGAAAAGAAATTGTCCACAGGTCTAGGTCCCTGGGAGAACTGGGAGGAGGAGAAAAGATGAACCAACACTAAAACCTAAGGGAGGGGCAGCTAGGTGGCTTAATGGATAAAGCACTAGCCTTGGAGTCAGGAGTACCTGGGTTCAAAATCTGGTCTCAGACACTTAATAATCACCTAGCTGTGTGGCCTTGGGCAAGCCACTTAACCCCATTTGCCTTGCAAAAAAAAAAAAAAACCTAAGGGAACTAAACTCATTGAGCAAGATGAATTTTTAGGAAACTATTCCCTCAAATTCAGCTCATCTTCTTCTATATTCAGTATTTAGCTTTTCCTGAATCTAACTCTGTTGGTTTGGTTCATCTCCCAGTGTACAGGCAAATGTTTTTGTCTTTGCCCTTTTCAGGGTTCAGCATTTGCTAATCTGGTATATGATGTATTTCTGCTCATTTGTCCCACTGTTGCCCTCAGAATATATACCACAGCAATTTGCAGCAGGAAAAGCAGAGGCCTTCAAATCAAAGAATCATACATATGCACAAAATCTATATAAGATTGTTTACTGCCATAAAGAAGGTGGAGGGAAGGAAAGGTGGTAGAAAAATGTGGAACTCAAAAACTTGCAAACGAATGAATATTAAAATTTATCTTTGTACGTAATTGGAAAAAAAAGTAGTTTAAAACTACAAAGAAATTTAAAAGTCACTAAATATATTCTCAATTTACAAATGGGTAAAATGAGACCCCAGGGAGTTTAAGTAACTTTGTCAAAAATCACACAGACAGGAAGTAGCAGAATTAGAATTTGAACCCAGACACTCAGACCCCAAATCCAACACCTTCCCTTGCTCATGACCTGGATCCACACCCACATCCTCTGGATATGCAATAATATCTTTTGCTTCTGGGTAAGAATTAATTAAGAAAAGTCAAAATCAAAGTAGATCCTATTTGTTCTACTGAAGAAGGAAAAGAGGTCTAACTAAGTACTCTGGGAAAAGGAAAGTCTCAGTAACTCAACAAATATGAGGAATTTCCATCAGAGGTAAAGTAGGTGGGAAGAAATCTTTCCAAGACAGCAAATATAATATGCAATGCAAATAATTGAAAATTAGATTCCATGAAATATTTTACTATATCAAAAACTGAACAGTTTAACAACTAGGCCTGACAAGTCTGTATTTCAGTAAAGTATTTGTCATCCATTCTAGTCTGTCTAGACATTTATGTGTCCTGAAACTGATACCCAGCATTAACATTCTTGTTGGGTATAAAGAAAAAATTCCTAACAATTAGAGCAGTCAAAAATATGGAATTGTCTCCCTCAAAAGGGAGCAGATTACCAATTAGACAGGATCACCATCTCTACAATCCCTTGCAATAACATAAAGATATAATCCTACACAGCTTCTTCCAGAACAGGAATATTCATTAACATTCCTGTTGGGTCAGAACCTGAGAGGGCAACTTCCTAACACAAAGGAGGACAGAACCTTCTAGAGTTTGGGTTTTTTTGCAAGGCAAATGGGGTTAAGTGGCTTGCCCAAGGCCGCACAGCTAGGTAATTATTAAGTGTCTGAGATAGGATTTGAACCCAGGTACTCCTGACTCCAGGCTGGTGCTTTATCCACTGCACCACCTAGCCACCCGACAGAACCTTCTTAACCATATGGACCCTGAGAGAAGGGAACAATTTCTTCTTACTTAAAAGGAATTATTTCAAATTGGATGTTCCAGAGACATCTTGAACTCAACCTGTCTTAAATCAGAACTCATGATCTTTTCCCAAAAACTCTGCTCTCATCCAAACTTTCTTATTTTTGTCAAAGGCACTGCCATTCTTTCAGTCTCCTAAGTTTATAACCTTGGCATTATTCTTGAATTCTTTCTCTCCTTCACCCCATATATACAATCAACTGCCAAACCTTTGCATTTCTATCTTCATAACATCTTTCATGTCCTCTCACACAGTCACCTTAATTCAGGACCTCATTACTTCCTGCCTATATTATTGCAATGGACTCCTGTCTAAAGTCTCCCTACTCCAGTCTATCCTACATATTGCCACAAAAATGATTTTCCTTAAATAGTTTGATTATGTCACTGCCTTAATTCAATAAATTCCTATTGCTTCTTTAATTCTTAAAACTAAAAATTCCTCTTTCTATAAGTTTTTCCACAACCTGGCCTCAGTCTTCTCTTTTCAGCCTTGATAGTCCACTTCTGACACTTTAATTGCTGTCATTTTCTGTTCCTCACACCCAACACTCATATCTCAATACCTTTTAGCAACCTTCCTCCATTCTGGAATGCCCTCCTTACTTACCCCCATCTCATAGACTCCCTGTCTCCCCTTCAAAGTCAAGCAGTTCAAGCTCCACCTTCCACATGAAGTCTTTTTTCCAGATTTCCAGTTACTAATGCTTTTCTTCTCAAACTGCTTTGTACATAACTACTTCATATTTATTTGTATTTGCTCTCTTCATATTTACTTTCGTAGATACTTACATATGTGTCCTCTCTGGCTTCCTCATTAGAATATAAATCTCTTCCAACTAGAGATTGTTTCATTGACTATATTTGTTTCTCAGGTATCTAGCACAGTTCCTGACACATACTTAACTATTGATAGATTCTCCCAAATTGTTACCTGCTTTTATAGCTTTCAACTTGGATAGATACAATTTCTAATACAGATAGCACGGTATTCACTCTTAGAAAAGTAGAGCTGAGAAGGGTTACATGACTACATGTGGGACCTAGTTTAACCATAAATTTAGGCAGTTCCTAGACTTTGGGCCCCGAATCAGAATTTCTTACTGTCACTCTTGGCTTGCATCTCCCTGAGAAGGGAACAACAAACTGGCCCTATTTCTACTCTCTCCTGCCTACTTGCTGTCAAAACAAAAAGAGTCTAGTGGTCTGTTCCTACCCTTGCTTTCTAGCTTTGCTGCTAGGAAGGGATTCTAAGAGCTGTTTCTGTTTTTCTCTCTTTTCTTTCTGGTGGTCCTGGAAAGGTAGGATCATCCCTCCTAATTTTGCTTGCTAACCTAATGCTACTCTTTCTGGAGTTAAGCCAAATAGTAGAGAGCTGACTTTTTTCTCCAGCTCTCTTCAACATCTTCCTCTCCTCCATTAGCTGGTACTTAAGTCTACCATACATAAAGGCAGACTTTGAAGAAGTGATCAAATGTGATCTTTTAGAAGAATGCTTCTATGACTTATATTTAGGATCATTTTTGTTAAAGGTCATATTTTTATTAACTAGAACTCATTGCTGATATATTTGTATCTTATTTAAAGATTCCCCTTGTGAAGAGTAAAAATTCCAAGAGACAAAGTTTCAGATAATAAAAATCAATTTATTAAATAGATTAGTCAATAATCAATAAATTAAGGGTCATGATTTCTCTTGGTAATCAAAGATGCCAAGGGAGACTCTGAAACACCTTAAATCAGTGTGTTCTTTTTTAGAGGGAATTCCCTGACAAGTGAAACTTAAATCTGATTGATGAACATTTACTGAAGAGATAGACTAAAAATTCTCAGTCCTTCCCAATCAAATTCTTATACAGGGGTGGGGGGGAGTGGTCATGACTATATCAAAAAGGCAAGGAGGGTTAAGAATGTGGCCTGGTCATAAGGTATGAGCTCCCTTCAGCAACCTGGGGACCCATCAGGTTCTCTCTAGTCTGGTTTCTTCTTCATGAGTTAAGTCACCCTAAACTCTAATGAAAGAGAGCAAGAACAGGAGCTTTTATTCTCAGGGAAGGACCAAGAACAAAACTGGATCCCATCCTGCAGACAAAATTCAGATTTCTAATTGGATGAGGTCCTGCTCAGATACCTGGAGAAAAGGTATTATGCTTCTGATATTCTTTATCAGTGAGAGGTTTCTCTCTAAGCTAGCCTTCTGAACAACAAAAGGAATATTACAAATCATGATTAATAATCAAATAGCACAGCATTGGAAACTAATTTCTCTCACCCTAATGATTCACAGCCCATATGCATGACTGTTCACCTTATGGTATAGTATAATTACTGAGTTAAAGGTTATCTGGAGTCCATATTTGTATTATCTCCACTTCTTTCTCTGGAGTAAATCTGTATAGTTATTTGGTGGGTTTAGCTTTGATGCTAAAACCAAGGCCAAAGACTGCAAGAGTCTTGGAACTTCAATAGATTTAGGGGGTGCAGAACGTGTAGAAGGGAGTATCCCCAGTTCAGCAGGCTCATTAACACAATTGAGAATCTTCAGGTGGAAAGTAAAAAACTACTTACTAGCTTACTAACTTCGGAAAGTCATTAATTTCCTTGTTCCTTGGTCTTTATCTGAAAAGTCGGGATATTATTTACATTATCCACCTCATCTGTTTGCAAAAAAAAGTTTTATAGACTTGAAAGTGCCATAGAAATGTGAAGGGTTTTTCATAATTTCATTCCTTCTAAGAAAATTTATCAAGGAAAAAAAACAGGGGGCGGCTAGGTGGCGCAGTGGATAAAGCACCGGCTCTGGAGTCAGGAGTACCTGGGTTCAAATCCAGTCTCAGACACTTAATAATTACCTAGCTGTGTGGCCTTGGGCAAGCCACTTAACACCATTGCCTTGAAAAAAAATCTTAAAAAAAAGGAAAATAAAAAAACAGGCTATGCTTTTCCCTTATCCATTTCCCTCAAAGATAAAGAAGTCAACATGAGAAACTAATTCTAAGTTACCTGAGGGCAAAGATTGCAGCCATCAGATTAAACTGAATGTACCTAAAGAAAAGCAAGGAAGGGCCTTTTCTAATATAATACTTCAAAAGAAACAAAAGTATGGTGCAGGTTTATTTTTTAATGACAAAAAAACTAATCTATGTCTCACACAAACTATATAATATGACCACGATCTGGTAGTTCCACAAGTTTGCTAAGTTAAATTGCAAAAAAAAACATGTCTTTTTTCCAAGGAAGTTGTTAAATCCTTTTAGTTACATTTTCCTAGGACTCGTTTAAAAAAAAAAATTCTGGCCAGAAATCCCCAAAGATGTTGAGCTAGGACACATCCAAATAGGGCAGTGGCCCTTTTGTACAGTGATTTCATTAATTAGCACACCATCACTTGCTTAACTTAATCCTGAACAAGGGTAAAGCCATAATTTTGGAATGACATTACCTATTTTAGCTGAGTACAAAGAGAGTCATCAGTGAGAAGCATCTATTGAATTATTACAAAGTCTGGGGTCAAAAGAAGTTTCAAAAGAAGTTTCCTTAGTTGAAGTCCTAAAAGGAAAGAATCCTTATGAGACAGGGAACTGTGGGTATAGGAAAACACTTCCTCTTGCCTTTCACCTTCAACCTTGGCCAAGCTTGATCACAGGAAATGATGTGTTAGACTTAAAGGTCACACACTTTGGGACAGGGAGGACTGGTGGGTCCTTGTTTGCCCATGCCCAATGAGCCTTGTCTTGGCCCCTCCTTGGAGAACACCCCCTGTGGCCTGGGTATTGGAGAGTACCTGGAGTCAGGTGTTAAACCACTCCCCAAGTGCCACCCTTGTCCAACCCACTACAGAAAAGAAGCTCTCTCCTCCCTTTGTTCTCCCTTAAAAGATGGACATTTTCTTCCTCTCCCTAAACTGGAACCATGTGCTCCAGCCCAAGGCCCTCTGGAACCTCTATTCCAGGTGGTCCAACTCAAGTCTAAGCCAGCTCTTATGGCTATTTCTCCTTTCTCACTTTCTCTCAGGCACCTCCCCAAGGCCTTTTGTTATTCACCAAGTCCATAAGCAACTAACAGTCTCTACAGGAAAAATGGTTTTACTCTTTAAGGATTAAAGGAACTATTATCTATGCTTATCAGACATTTTTCTGTTGGTCCCTGACTCCTTTTCCATTGTTCAGTTTAATCCTTTTCTCAAATGTTAATTCATTAAGATAACAGTGGGCAACCTCAGCTTCTTCCCCCTACCCCTCCTCCACCATCTGGCTCTTAACCTTCCAAGGTAAATGCCTAATTCCTGTCACATGGGGGAGGCTACTCCTTGGCTTCCTCCCTGCATGGGAGGTGGGCTAGGCTCTCTATAAAGAGTTGGCCAACCCCCTTCTCCATGGAGCTGGACCCATTTTTATCTCAGCTCCATGTGACTAGATCCATGAGAATTTAAGCCCAGTCATTGTCTTGTGGCTACTTCCTTTGTTTCCCTTTAACTGTCTTTGCTATCTTCCTCAGTCCAGCTTGCTGCTGTCTCTTCTCTGCTTAAACTCACTATCCTTTAAAAAAAATTCACTTTCTTTACCTTGTCAAAGAACCAAACCTGTGAACTTTTTGTGGCAACCTGTGAGCTTTCTGTAGTAACCTATTGGACTTCTGCAGCAACCTGTGAATTAAGAAGTGTTCCCTTCATTTCTGCCTCATAGAATCTCTCTTTTCCTTTACAATACAGTTCTACATAAAAACCTTCCTGACATATCCAACTACTAGTGCCCTCCCTCTCAACCTATTCCATATAGATTGTGTTTTACTCTCTTTAGATTTACTCAGGATATATGTAAATATTTCAATACATACAGGAGTACCTGTTGTCTCCTCATTAAACTGCAAATTCTTTTCAAGGAGGAACTGTTGCTCACCATATTTTTATCCCCAACAACTAGCATTGTGTCTGGCATATATAGTAGGTATTTTATAAATACTTGGTGATTAATACTTTGCCTTTGTGAGACTATGTCTGGAATACTATGTTCAATTCTTAATACCACATTTTAGAAAGGCCAATAAGAACTGGGAGCACCCAGAAAAAATCAAACAGAATTAAGACACAAGAGGAAGTGAAAGAACTAGGAGAGCTAATTGGAGGAGACTTAAGGGGAACAAGATATATGGCTTTAAATATCTGAAGGGCTGTTAAGTGAAAGTCTTTGTTCTGCCTAGCCCCAGAGGGCAAAACTAGGAATAATGAGTCAGAGTTAAAAAAGGTTAGAGTTAGGCTAGACATAATACAAAACTTCCTAATTCTTAGAAGAATGGATCACTTGGAAGACTGTGAATTCTCCCCCCAAGGGCTTTCAGCACAGTGTGAATGAATTCTTAATAATGGAATCTAAGAGGTTCATTTTCAGATATAAGCTGGATGAGATAGGTTCTGTAGTCCCTTCCAATACTGAGATTCTGAATTTTATCTTTTATGAGATGAATGCTACTGAAGTGCTTGAAAACAATTCTCTCCTAGATACTTTTTCAATTAAGTGATGGAGAACCTTTTCTCTGTCAAGGACAATTTGGATAGTAGAACATAATTTGTTTGCTATATTTCATCAAACATTTAATTAATTCACCCCAAAAAAGCTCACAGATTTATTGAATTTTGAGTCCCACCTGGGATTGCCCTAGCAGTGCAAGACCAAATGACCCTCTAGTCTGACATTCCTGAGCTCCTGCTTTCAAACATTTTCACAGCAAACTCACTAGACATTCTGGATAAGTGGAGTCTAAAAGGGAAACGATGGTGTATGGAAATCATAAGCTCATGACTTTAACATGAACATTTAAATGAGATATACATGGTTTTCAGCAATAAAACTTAAGCTTACCTTGGCTTTATTTGATGTTTTCTTTCCACCAAACCCTCCAGAGCCAACAACGAAAAGAGAGAACTGATTAAAGCATATAAGCTCTTTTCCACTATAGGAATAGACTTAAAAAAAAAAAAAGAAAAGCAAAATAAGTTATTATTTAAGTATGTAACAACCTTATCAACATTTCAACAACAATTCCTGGCTCTAATACTTTCCACTTCTGTGTTCATGATCAAGTCTCTTCTAGGTCTCATTTTAAATAAATGAGGACTAGATGATCTCTAAGGTTCACTCCAGTTCTAAATCCTATAAAAATCTTCAACAAGTAAAATTCATTTTTGGAGTTCTGTAATAAGAAGAGATTTTTAAGTTCCAGTAATAAGTTTTAATGACTTGGAAACAAATGATTATAATATTAAGAGAAAGCTTTCTATAAGTCCTGGCCACTGTGACTCCAAGTTTGTATTTCTACCCTCAGCTTGAAGTTGTTAAATATAAACAGTTAAAGAAGTGGAAAGACTTGCCGACCATAGCACAGAAAAATTTGTTCTATGTGATCTCTCAGATTTTGAGTTCTAATCATTTGTACCTGTAACTCCTCAAACTTCAAAGGACTGCATCTTAACAAAAAATAAAAAACCCTAAAAATTGAAAAGTATAAATAGAATTATTTTATTTATCCTTTCTCAAGGAAGTGTGGAATCAGTAATGGACAGAACCAGACATAGATCAAGAAGACACTGGCTCAAGTCCTGAAACATCATGTCTGGGTGACACTAGATAAATCACGTAATCTCTCAGTCCAGGAAACTTTCTAAGACTATGAGTTGGAGAGAAGATACCAAACTGAATTGGAAGAGGGAGTTTCCTCAGCTTCAAGTACCCTATAATCAATAAAACCACAGATCAAGTTTCTATCCTATCATTTCTAAACATAAAAAGTCTGCTAAATCCTAAAAACCTTGGACATACATTCGCCTAAAAAAAGAAAGATAAATATTTTATTTAAAATTACTGTTCAAATGCACACAATGTTCAAAATGCAAATGAACAGTTTTAAACACTAACAAAAAACTAATACACAAACCAGTTTTATTTCAATATTTTCAAACATAATTAGCTTTGTTTTGTTTAAGAACAATGGCCTGCTGTCTTGTTTTTCCTCACAAAGGACACTGTCTTTACTTACCAGGTCTTTGCACCATTTATTCCCCCCTGCCTAGAATACACTGCCTGCTCTCATCTTCTCTTACACATGCCAGTTTCTACCTGAAAACTTATTAGGGTCCCTCTTCCTCCAAAATTCTTTTGTTTATGTATGTATGTATGTATGTATGTACATATCTATATGTATTGCATGCAAACACATGCTTTCTTGAGCAATAGAATGTAAACTCCTTAAAGGCACAGATTATTTACCTTTTGTCCTTATACCCCAGCATCTAGCATTGTTTATGACATATGAGGCACTGGGTTTGTATTTGATAGTGATTGGTTATTTTCAATCATGACTAACTCTCCATGATTCCATTTGTAGTTTCTTGGTAGAGATATATTGGAGTGGTTTACTATATCCTTCTTCAGCTCATTTTACAGATGAGGAAACTGAAGCAATTAGGTAAAATGACCTACACAGGATCACAGAGTCAGTATCTAAAGTCAAATTTGAACCCTGGACAGTAAGTTTTCCTGACTTCTGGCCTGACACTCTATCTGCCTCTTCTGAATTCATAAATCAATACATAATGCAGAATATTATAAAAGGCATTTCATTTTTCAAGTCATGTTCCTATTCCATTCACAAATTACACATGGAGGTTCTCTAAAATTAATCTAGATTTTGTTTGGGTGGGGGGTAATTCTGGCCAGGAATAATTCTAGATTCCACTTCTCAGAGATGCTGCTTTGGTTCAAATATAAAATCATAAAACAAAACCCAAAGTAGTATGCAAGGGAAAAATGGAGAAAAAAAGGAAAGAAGCTGTCTTTCATCATGACATTATTAGCAAACTTTCAAGGACTGTACAGTGCTTTAACTGCATGTTTCATTTTAACATCATAACAACCTTGTGAAGTTGGTACTACAGGTATTTTTATCTCCATTTTATAGATGAGGAAATCGAAGATCAAAGCTATTAAATGACTTATTTATGGGCAATTAGTAAGTGGAAGAGACAGGATTCAAATTCAGGAATTTCCTATTCCAATTCCAATTATCTATCTATGGTGTCCTCCATTTCTCATTTCAGAGACATCCAAGATTTTTCAGCAGTGGATATTATAATAATAATAATATATATATGCATATATATGGAGAAATATATAACACAACAGAAATAATTAATGATAAGAAATATAATGTGGGTTATGTGAATTTTTTATAATGAAAATAACTACTAAATCAACTAGTACAACAATAGGAGCTAATTACACCACAGCATTAGGCTGTTTGACCCTATTGACCAATTAGTTCTTGTGTGCTAACTGGCTCTTGGGCTATGTCTTGTTTTGCTTTTGCTAAAAATCTTAAACAATCTGCATTTCAGAATCAAGTAGTCCAAATCTAGCCCACAAGTTGCAGGCTGATAAATTTAATTCTTCTTTGTTTAAACCAACTGGACCTAGACTCAGGAAGACCTGAGTTCAAATCTAGCCTCACACTTATTCTCAATGACATCATGAGCAAGTCATTTAACTTCTCTGCCTCTGTTTCTTCCTCTGTAAAATGAAGATAATAATAATACCTACCTAGCAGAGTTGTTGTGTGAGAATAAAATGAGATAAAGTTTGTAAAGTACTTTGAAAATCTTAAAGTGCTTCAAAAATGCTATTCATCTCCTTAACTTCTTTCTTCTTTATTTTTTGTTTAGATATATCTAGGACTATAAACTGAAGTCCCTGACTATTGCAGTCTTACTATTTCCTCTATAATGCATTTAAGTTTTCCTTTAAGAATTTGGTGCTCAAATTTATAAGGTTACAAGTCATTCCCCAATTGATAAATGGTATGTGTAATTATATAAAACATTTCCATACTACACATTTTGTACAAGATGACTCAAATAAAAGGAAAAAAAGTGAAAAAAAGAAAGTTAAAAAATAATATGCTTCCAATTTGTATTCAAACTCTGTCAGTTCATTCTCTGGAAGCAGACAGTAGGCTTGTCCTTTGGGACTGTTGTAAATTATTATATATTGTTGAGAATGGCTAAGTCATTCACAATTCATTGAACAATATTGTTGCTACTGTGTACAACATTTTCCTGAAGCTATTCACTTCACTATGCATCAGTTCATGTTAAGACTGTTCACTTTATTATGTATCAGTTCATGTTAAGACTTTACAGATTTTTCTGAAATCATCCTACCATACCTATTATAGCACAATAATATTTCATTATAATCATATATACACAGCTTAATTGGCCATTACCCAACTGAAGAGCATCCCTTTGATTTCTGGTTCTTAGCAACCACAAAAAGAACCTGCTATAAATACTTCTTATACAAACAGACCTTTTTCCTTTTTTTGGATGTCTTTGGGATATAGACATAGCATGAGGGGTATCAGAGGGTTTGCAGAGTTTTATAATCCTTTGTACATGGTTCCAAATTGCTCTCCAGAATGGTTGGATCAGTTCACAATTTCACCAACCATACATTAGTGTTCCAGTTTTCCCACATCCCCTCCAACATCCAACACTTTCAACATTTTCCTTTTTTTGTCATATTAGCCAATCTGATAAATGTGATGCCTCAGAACTATTTTAATTTGCAATTCTCTAATCAATAGTGATTTAGAGAATTTTTTCATATAAATAGATAGCTTTGATTTCTTTTTCTGAAAATTGTTCACATCCTATGACTATTAGGAAATGATTTGTATTTTTAATAAATCTGATTCAAATGTCTCTATATTTGAAAAATGAGGACTTTATCAGAGATACTTGCAAATTTTTTCCAATTTTCTGTTTTACTTATAATTTTGGTTGTATTGATTTTACTTTGCAAAGACTTAAATTTTATATAATTAAAAGTATCTATTTTACAATTGTAAGGCTCTCTATATATTCTTTGGTTCTAAATTCTTCCCTAATCCCTCATCCTTAACAGATGAACTACTCCATGCTCTCCTTCTTTGCTTATGATATCATCTTTTAGGAATAAATCAAGTGCCCATTTTGACCTTATCTTGGTATACTGTGTGAGATATTGGTTTATACCTATGGCACACTGCTTTCCAGTTTTCCCAGAAGTTTGTGTGAAATAATGAGTTATTCCAAAAATCTTGGATCTTTGGATTTAATATATACTAGATTACTATGATCATCTATCCTATCCTATCCTATCCTATCCTTCTACTGATCCACCACTATTTCTTAGCCAAGAACAAACAGTTTGTATGATTGCCCTTTGAAAATACAGTCTGAGATTTGGTAGGATTGGTCAATTTATTTTTGCATTTTTTTCAAGGCAAAGGATTTAAGTGACTTCCCCACGGTCACATATGGGAGGTCACATTTGAACCCAGGTCCTTCTGACTCCAGGGTCAGTGCTCTATCTACTGTACCATCTAGCTGCTCCTTCAGTTTTATTTTCCCATCAATTCCCTCAATACCCTTTGTTTTGTTCCTCCAGATGAATTGTTATTTTTTTCTAGCTCTATAATTTTTTGATAGTGTGATTACTATGGCACTGAACAAATATATTAATTTAAGCAGAATTGTCAATTTATTATATTGGCTTGGTCTACCCATGGGCAATTAATATTTTTCCAATTGCTCAGATTTGACTTTGTGAAGTGTTTTACAATTATGTTCATATACTTCTGAGTTTGTCATGGCAGGTAGATTCCCAAGTATTTCATATTGTCTACAGATGTAAGTGGAATTTATCTATTGCTGCTGGCCTTTGTTGGTAATATATCTAGATATAGATATAGATATATGCAGATGATTTATGAAGTTTAGCCTACCATTTTGCTAAAGCTGCTAGTAATTTCAAGTAGTATCATGCACAACGAGTGATAAATTTATTTCTTCACTGCCTATTCTAATTTCTTTTACTTCTCTTATTTCTATAGTCAACATTTTTAGTACAACATTAAATAACAGGGGTGATAATGAGCACCTTTCACCCTGATTTGTATGGGGAGGGCTTGTAACTTATCCCCAGTACACATAATGCTTGCTGATTGTTTTAGATTAAATATTACTTAACATTTTAAGTAAAGCTCCATTTATTCCTATTTTCTCTAGAGTTTCTAATAGAAATGGCTACTTTATTTGTTCAAGATTTTTTCTGCACCTATTAAGATAATCATATGATTTTTGCTAGTTTTTTCATTGATATAGTCAATTATGCTAATAGTTTTAGTAATATTGAACCAGTCCTGCTTTCCTGGTATAAAGGCTATCTGGTCTTAAATGTATGAACCTTATGATATATTGCTGCAATCTCTTTGCTAGTATTTTATTTAAAATTTTTGCATCAATACTCATTAGTGAAAATGATCTATTTTTTTTACAGTATTATAGGAATTTAGTAGGACTCATTCACCTATTTTTTTCAAATGGTTTACAGTATTAGGATTAATTGTTATTTAAATGTTGGCAGAATTCACTTGTAAATCCTGGTCCTGGGGATTTTTTTCTTAAGATATTCATTAATACCTTGTGCAATTTCTTTTTCTAAGATTAGCTTATTTAAATATTTATTTATTATTCTGTTAATCTGGGTAATTTATATTTTTGTAGACATTCTTCCATTTCCTTTAAATTGCCTTATTTCATGGAATACAATTGGGCAAAATAGCTCCTAATACTTGAAATGTCTTGATTTTTTCATTAGCAGTGAATTCTCCCCCCTTCATTTTTAAAACTAGCAAGTCTTTTTTTTTAAATCAAATTAACCAATAGTTTATCTATTTTAAGGATTTTTTTCTAGATCAAGCTTCTAGTTTTACTACTTCAGTGGGTTTTTTTAATTTCAATTTTATTAATCTCTCCTTTGATTTTCAAGATTTCCAATTCAGTGTTTAAAATTTTTAATTTGTTCTTTCTCTAGTTTGTTTGTTTTTTTTAAGTTGCATGCCCAGTGCCCTGCTCTGCCCTTCCTCAATTTTAGCAATGCAAGAAATTGAGAGATATAATCCCCACCCCAAGTACAGCTTTAGCTGGATCCCATAAATGTGGTATATTATAATGATTATAATGGTATAGTATAATGATTGTCATTTTCTTTAATGAAATTATCAATTAAGTTATTCTTTGACTCACTTATTTTTTAGATTATTTAATTTCCAATTAAATTTTAATCTTTCTTTCATTGTTCATTATTGAATGCAGTTTTTATTGCATTATTACCTGAAAAGAATGCATTAACTATTTCTGCTTTTCTATATTTGGTTGTGAGATTATATCATAATACATAGTCAATTTTTGTGTGATTGTGTAGCTGTCATGTACTACTGAGAAAATGTATATTCTTTTCTATTCCCATTCACTTTTCTCCAGAGATCTACCATATCTCACTTTTTTCAGTATTTTATTCACCTCCTTAACTTCTTTCTTATTTTTTATTTAGAATTATCTAGTTCTAAGGAGGAAAGTTGAGGTCCTCCTCTAGTATAGTTTTATTATCTAATTTCTCATTAACATCTTCAAAAATTTAGATGCTATACTATTTGCTGTATGTATGTTTATAATTGATATTTCTTGTCTATGGCACCTGCAGCAAAATAGTTTCCTTCTTTAGCTTTTTAAATTAGATACTATTTTTATTTTTGTTTAGTCTGAGATCATAATCACTACCCATTTTCTTTGCCTCAGTTGAAACCCAGATTCTGCTCTAGTCCCTAAATCTTTACCCTATGGTATATCTCTCTGCTTCAAATGTGCTTCTTGTAAACAACATATTATACTATTAGATTCTGGTTTTTAATAAATTATGTGATATACTTCTGTTTTATGAATTAGTTCATCTCATTAAGATTTATAATTATACATTCAATTTTGATCAATGTAAAGCATGGAAATAATGTAAAGATTATCAGACTGCTTCTGCGGGGGGGGGGGGGAATGTATAAAATTTAAAACCTTACAAAAAAATGATAAGAATTAACTACTATTGTATATAATTGGAAAACAAATAAAATATTTATATATAGCAAAAAAGATAGTTTTGATAACTCTGTATTTCCCTCCATGCTTATTTTTGCTTACTTATCCCCTTCCTCACGCCCCCACACTTTTCATCCTCACAAGTATTTTATTCCTGATCACCACCCTCCCCAGTCTATTCTTGCTTTTATCAATCCCCACCTCTCTTCTATTATCCCCATCCTTTTTAGTTCATTAGAGATTACAATAAATTTTTGTATCCAATTGAGTTTAAACCTCACTCTCATCAAAACTGACTGAGTTATGCTCTCCCGGTCAATTTTGATGAGAGTAAGGTTTAAACTTTGCCCATTGCCATTCATCTTCCCCTTCATTATAATATCTTTTTCATGCCTCTTTTTATGTGGGAACAATTTACTCCATTTAATCTCCTTCTCCTTTTATCCAGTTCAATTTTCTTTTTCATTCCTGTATTTTGTTTTGGGAGTTATCATTCCATCAAAATAACTTATATCAATATTCTCTGTCTATATAAACCCCTTCTAATTGTTCTTATACTAATAAAGTTCTTAATAGTTACAAATATTATCTTAGCACAAAGAAATATAAACAACTTATTGAACCTTATTGAATTTCTTATATTTTCTCTTTGTTTCTTTTTTACTTTTTTCTTTTCCTTGACTCTTATATTTGGAGGTCAAATTTATTATCCAGCTCAAGTTTTTTAATTAGAAATGCTTGAAAGTTCTCTATTTTATTAAATATCTTTTTTTCCTCTGAAAGATTATATTGAATTTTTCTGCGTGATTTTTGGTTATAATCCAAATTCTTTTGCCTTCTAGTACATCATATACCAATTTCTCCAGTTCTTTAATGCAGAAATTGTCAAATCCTTTGTAATTCTGACTGTGGCTCCTTGATATGTGAATTGTTTCTTTTGGGCTGTTTGCAGTCCATTGTTCTCCTTGATCTGTGAGTTCTGGAATTTGGCTATGGTGTTACAGGGAACTTTCATTTTGGGATCTCTTTCAGGAGGTGATCAGTGAATTATTTCAATTTCTATTCTGCCCTCTGGTTCAAATATAAAAGAGCAGTTTTATTTAATAATTTTTTGACAGAATGTTGCTTAGGCTTTTTTTTTTTAATTATGACTTTCAGGTAGTTAAATAATTCCTACATTATCTTTCCTGGATCTATTTTTCTAGGTTAGATGTATTTCCAATGAGAAATTTTCTATTTTCTTGCTTTTTTGATTTTAATTTTACTGTATATATTGATATCTCATAGAATCATTAGTTTTCACTTGCTCAATTCCAATTTTTAAGGAATTATATTCTTGAGTGAACTATCATACTCCTTTTTCTACTTGGCAAATTCTATTTTGGGGGGAAGTTATTTCCTATGTTTTGATTCTTCTTATGATATTGACTTTTTTCAATATTTTCAAGCATTTTTATGCTCATCTTTCCCCAAATTTTTCTAATACTTCTCTAATTTGCTTTTTAAGTTCTTCCAGAAATTCTTTTTGGGCCTGAGACCAAATCACATTTTTCTTTGAGACCTCACATGTGGCCTTTTTGACACTATTGTACTCTTCTAAGTTTATGCCTTGATTCTCCCTGACACCATAGTAACTTTCCAAAGTCAAGTTCTTTTTTTTTCCAGTTTTTCTGCCTTTTTTTGTGAAATGCCAGTTTTATGTGAGAGCTAGGCTTTGTTCCTGCACTGTTGCAAGCTTTTTGTGCTGGAACTCAGGGTCTTTCACTGGGCTCAAGGTTTAGTGGCTAGTTTTCACTGGAGGGTAGGTTATTCTTCCAGGGTACTGGGGTGTCAAGTCTTCTGGTTGGCCTTCCCTGGGAGTAGGGTTTAGAAGCTGATCTGCCCCAAGGGCTTTGTGATGCTTGCTACTAAGAGAGTCTTTCTGGTGGCTGGTCCTAGAAGATCAATCTTGTTGCCCAAGGGTAGGCCCTACTGATGAGTTGCTAGAGAAAGAAGGTCTCTCCACTGGTAGAACTCAAGGGTGGAGTCTTGCTGTTGGCCAATCTCTAGACAGGGCTTCACTACTGGTTGGCAATGAGATCAAAGTCCACTGGTGTCTTGTGTTGTGATCACTGGGGTGAGGCCTTGCTGCAATACTCAAGACTGTTCACTTGTCTATGGAACCATTGATCTGAAGAAGGGAGGGGCCTCACTGGTAGATTCCCCTAGGCTTGGTACCTTGCTGCAGGCCCCCTGCTGTGAGCCTGGCTGCTGCTCTTGGACCTTCCTTCCCTCCCACCTAACTGAGACAGACCTTTTTCTGCCATGATGCTAAGCTGCTTTCTTGCTCTTAGATCAATTCTAAGACAGTTTTCTAATTGTTTATAGTGGAATTTGGGAGGGCTTCAGAGGGTTCCTTTCTCACTCCACCATCCTGGCATCAAAAATCTTTTTAGAATAATCTTGTTAAACTGTTTTTGTCTCTACCTACATTAGCTATTTGATGTTTTTAATTTAATACTTTAATACATGGACACTGTTAAGTATTCTCTGTATCTTATCTAACCTGTTGCTGTTCAGTTATTTCAATCACATTCAATCATACCCCCATTTGGGGGTTTTCTTCACAAAGACAGTGAAGTGGTTTGCCATTTCCTTCTCCAGCTCATTTTGAAGTTGTGGAACTATAAATAAGTTTAAGTGACTGGCCCACGGTCATACAGCTAGTGTCTGAGGCCACATTTGAACTCAACAAAGATAAGACTACCTGTCTCCAAGTCAAGATTCTAGTCTAGCACCATTTACCTACCCTCTAACCTGGCAAAACAGCAATCCTAGAGTTTTAGAATCATGTAATAAAATCCTTCTTTTTATAGCCCATTTTTTTCCAGGAGAAATTCATATTCATTTCTACAACCTGCAGCCTACTTTTTCACAGAATGTAAAACAGATACAATTATTTACCAGTCACAAAAGCACATCTCTTAGAGTAGCAAAAGTGATAATACTTTCAGTATCAGAAGAGGGGGAAAAAAAGCATATTTATCCACTATAATATATGTGTTAAGACTGCAAAATGACTTACCATCCAGAAGTATCACTAATCCTGATCCTTTATCCAAGATATCAACAATAGTGCATTCATTGGTTAATTGTCCTATAATGAAAAGTCTCAAATTATTGTATAGCATTATTAAACTAATGACTTCCACTGTTAATTATATAAAATTAATTAATATAATATATTAACAATATTCACTTTTAGACACATTAAAATGTTAGCATTAATTTTACTGCTAACATTATAAAATTAATAGAACCATGTGTTCTTGTAAAAAAAAAAGAAACTAGTGTTTTTATTAAGGATCTTCTGTCTAAATCCAAGGGTCATTTGAGATTGTTTCTTCCTTTACTCTCTTGACTCCTCACTCTTTTTCACCTTCCATATTCCAATCAGTTGGCAAGTTCTTTTGATTCTACTTTACCAAAGTAGACCCTTCTATGTCTTTTCACTGCCATTACTCTAGTCCAGGCCTCTACCGCCTCATGCCTGGACAACTATGATAGCTTTCTGGCTGATCTCCTTGCCTCAAGTTTCTCTCCCCTCCAGTTCATCTTCCATTTGGCTATCAAATTGATTTTACTAAAATACACATTATGTAATGTAATGCTCATAATTCACTGAACTCCAGGGGCATTCTATTTTAGATCAAATATAAAAACTTCTGTCTATCTTCTAAGACTTTTTATTCATTACTACTCTGCAAATATTCTTTGATCCAGTGATACTGACTTCTTTGGTGTTCCTCATGCAAGTTGTTTATAGTGGAATTTCCATGACTTTTCATTTTCTCCATGTTTGTCTATTTCATAACCAAAGGGCAATGAAATTGTGCATACCCTTTGACTTTTATCTCAAGAAGCTAAAAGAAAAAGGGAAAGTACCTATATATACAAAAATATTTATAACAGCTCTTTATGCTAGCAAATAATTGGAAATTGTGAAGATGTTCATCAACTAGGGAACAATCAAAGATGCTATAGTTCATGATTACAATAGAGTACAATAATGCTATAAGAAATGATGGGGGGGTCAGAAAAAACATGGCAAGACATATATGATCTCATGCAAAGTGAAGTGAGAAGAACTGGAAGAGAACAGAAATAACGTTACTTATGATTTACTGTGAAATATTTGGCTTCTCTGATCAAAACAATACACTTCTTCACACAAAGTCAGATCTAAATAACTGTAGAAATATTCATTGCTTATGGGGGGACTGAGTCAATTCAATAAAAATGATGATTCTATCAAAGTTAATTTACTTATTCAGTGCCCCTCAACTTTGCTTATTTTTCTATAATATTCTTGCCAAAAATGTGTTTCTAATCCATCCTTTCCCTTTCTGTCCTTCATTCTTTCAAACCGACATGGCTGGTTGAGATCGTGACTCTCAAAGGCTAAGAGTAATCAGATGGAATACTGCTACACATAGACTCTTTTTTCCTACAATTGTTTTCCTTTAGTTCCAAAATTTACACCTGACATTGATTGTGAAGAATATGGGTGAAAGTCTCTCAGGATCTTTTTTTTGGGGGGGGGGAGCACTCTGAAAAGAATGCACATGAATCTCTTCCCCACCATTCTTTCCTAGTAGCTACTTATTTCCTCACTGCCAATATTACATTATTATAAGAGTGCAATTTGGGTTTTCTCCCCATCTTCTCTTTAGTCCTCAGGTGTCCACATTCCTTCACAGCTGTCTCTCCTCCTCTTTCTTCAATTCTAGGGACAGTATGATTCATTGGTCTTGGGCTGTCAAGGAAGCAAGGTTCTGCCCAGAGATTCTAAAAAATAGATGACCTCACAAAGTTAAAATTGCAGCACCTTTAGGCATTAAAGGACATAGGATATGTAAAAGGGAGAACTTAGAAGCAATGACTGATGAATTAGTATTCAGTCATTTTCTTCTATAATAATTATCTTGAAGAAAGCTTTTCCCTGATCTCCCCAGCTGCTAGTTCACTCCCTCCCTGAGTAAATGAAAAAAATTTATTAAACACTATCTATGTATTAGTCACTATGCTATACTTTGGTTATAAAATACATAAGGTAAGACAGCTCCTTGAGGAGCTTAAATTTTAACAAAAGAAGTCAACACATATAAAGCAGTGATGACTAGAGTATTTTGATTTGATGCTGAATATAGTCAGAACATTTGAGAGGGATATCCTTTCCTAGAACAGCAATGTAGTTTTATTTCTACTTCCAGAATAAGGGGGAATTAGTGGGAAGGGGATCTAAGTCACAATAGGAGAGAGTGTTAACATACATCATGATGAGAGTCTGAGGGCTCCCACAGGATATGCTTAGGATCTAATTCCAAGTTTGGCATACACATAGAGAGTACTTAGGGAATGCTTACTGACTGACTCATTGTGGTAGATTCTTCACTGAGAATTGTCTTATCGTTCGTTTCCTGAATTTTGTGGTTCTTTATAGATATTATTTGATATGGTAGAAGGAGAGTTGCCTTTAGGAGACATTTCTCTACCATCTTTCCAGGATCCATTTCTATGGCAGCTGAAATGTAATCTTGGGTATCATTTAAGAGGAAAATAAATTTAGAGTTTTAGGATCATACTGATTAAAAAAACTACAAAGGGTTACTTAGAGAATCAGAAAAGCAAAATTCATGAGGAGAAAAAAAAGCCAAAATTCTCAAGAAATGGGGAGGAAAAAAAAAAGTAGGAAAGAGACGTACCAGCATCAGACCTCAAACTATATTACAAACCAGAATCATCAGAAGGAATCAAAAATGTAGCATAGCATTCAAAAAACTAGGGCACCCTATCATTATAAGATTCATTATTGAATATTTGTAAAGTACTTAGCACAGTGCTGGATGCATAATAAACAAAAAAATGTTTATTTCTTTCCCCTTCCCCCCCATCCTCTCACTTTTCCCCGCCCTCAAGCAGAAGTTTTTTAAAAAATCAATAAATTTTAAAAAATGCTGAATACATGACAAAAACTCTCAATCATTCATTTATATTTATCATCACTCAGTACAATTGGAGCACAGATATACCAAAGGTGATCATTAATACTGCTCTTCATTTGATGAGGCTGGAGTCATATCTTTTTTTGGGGGGTGGGGTGGGCTTTCATTAACTTTACTTCTTAGTAAAAAGAAAAACGGGTTAAGTAAGAAAAACGGGTTAAGTAAGAAAAACAGGTAAGACAGGAAAAAAAAAGATTGTTTCTGACAATAAATGCAACAATATGTTTACAAAATCTCCTACTTCTAAATGTAAAAAAAAGGACAAGTATTTCTTGTTTCTAGGGAACAATACCAGTCAACATTGCAATTAATGTGCATTTGGCTGTTTTTTAGTGTTGTGTACCTTTATATTATTAAAATCTCTGTATATTCTTCTGCTTGCTTTGCATAAATTCATACAAATCTACCCATGTTTGATGACATGTCTTTCTACATTTCTGTATTTCCCACCAAAGTCTAGTAACACTGCTTTAAACATAATAAATGTTTGATGAAGGAAGGAATTGGGAAAAGAGGCAATCATTGATCTAGAACTATAAAAGGACTACAGAGCAATCTAGTCTAACACATCATTATACAGATGAAGAAACTTGAGGAAAATTAAATGAACTTCTCAATACGACCTATTGTCATAGAGCATTGGTAGTGGGATTGGAATACAGTTTCCAGCACACCTCACAGCCAACTGAAGGAATGACAAGTGAGAAGAGGGATAGGGAAAGAAATGGAGATGAAATAAGAATGTGGTTTCTTTATGTATGCTGATGCTCCATAATATACAAAATGGTAGCCAAGGTGGTTATGATGGCTAAGGGCTGAAATGATCTAGATTTAGGCAAGAATTAGCTTGGATTTAAAGCCTGATGACACACCTGGTGGCTTAAATGAAACTGTAAGATCTATTCTTCAGTGTCCTCCCTAACCCTTGCTTAGTCTGTAGAATGACAAAAAAAAAAGTTAATAATGAGGAAGAATCATGTCCAAAGATAATGGACAATGGAACCTAGACACAAACTCAATAGTTTCTTTGTGAAACTAACTTTACTCAGAGACAATGGTAATTTAATGTATACAGATGATTGCATAATGATATGCATTTAAGAAGGATAACTGAATAACATTTGTGGAGGTCTAAGAGAAGTGGTAGAGATTACTGGATATAAGACTGAGCTTGGAAGAACACCCAGATTCAATTTCCAATTCCGGCATATTTGTGTGACTCTGGACAATTCACTTAATATCTAAGAATCAGGCAATTCTCCAAAATTGTTAAGTTGCAGAAAAGATGCCATTCTGCATTGGCAAAAGAGGTTTCTGACCAGAGGCAACTTAATAACCACAAAATCACAGGTATGGTCCAAAAAGGAGAAGAAATATGTCTTTGTCATGAGGATAGGAAGCAAGTGAAATGTGAATTAGTGACTGTAATATCCTGTGTTGAGGAACTAAGGAGGAGGAAAGAAAGAGACAGAGGTCTGATTTGGACATATACACAAACCCATTCCTCATAACTTTTAATCATAGCTACATATGCTTAATAAAATACTAAGAATACAGCAGAGATGGGATAAGGTGAAAGCTGAAGAATCAATGAGAAAAATAATAGCAAAAAATGGCGTGAGATTAGGCAGGATTTTAACACTTGTCAACCTCCATATCATACAATATGAAGTGATAAATAATATCAAAATGTGAAATGGAGGTTGAATATTTAGCCTTAAATTTAAATGGTATATTCCCCAATTGACAAATGGTCAAAAGATATGCAAAGGCAATTTACTGGTGAGGAAATCAAAGCAATCCATAGTCACATGAAAAATTGCTCTAAATCACTACTTATTGGAGAAATGCAAATTAAAGCATCTCTGAGGTACCACCTCACACCTCTCAGATTGGCCAATATGATCAGAAAGGACAATGATCAATGCTGGAAGGGATGTGGGAAATCTAGGACACTAATGCACTGCTGGTGGAACTGTGAACTCATTCAACCTTTCTGGAGAGCAATTTGGAACTATGCCCAAAGGGCAACAAAAATGTGCATACCCTTTGATCCAGCAATACAACTACTGGGTCTATACCCTGAAGAGATGATGAAAAATGGTAAAGACATCACTTCTACAAAAATATTCATAGCAGCCCTGTTTGTGGTAGCAAAGAATTGGAAATTAAGTAAATGTCCTTCAATTGGGAAGTAGCTTAACAAACTGTGATATATGTATGTCATGGAACACTACTGTTCTATTAGAAACCAGGAGGGGTGAAAATTCAGGGAAGCCTGGAAGGATTTGCATGAACTGATGCTGAGAGAGAAGAACCAGAAAAACATTGTACACCCTAACAGCAACATGGGGGTGATGATCAACTTTGATGGACTTGCTCATTCCTTCAGTGCAACTATCAGGACAATTCTGGGCTATCTGCAATGGAAAATATCATCTGTATCCAGAGAAAGAATTGTGGAATTTGAACAAAGACCAAAGACTATTTAATGTCAAAGGCCCAGGAAATGAACCTTGCCTCTGCCCTTTATTATCTGTGTGATCAAGACAGTCACTTCATATTTCTGGCCTTTATCTCTAAGGAGGTAAAAGTAGGAAGGAGATAAAGGGAAAAGAAATTTAGATAACATCTAAAGATATCACTAAGTGATTTAATTACTGAGAAAAGAACTACTATTTGCAAACAAAGGAATTATTCCCAAGGTTATACAATCATTTAGTTTAACTTCACATATTAATTTATACCAAATTATACATACAAAATTATACAAACAGAATAAAGCATAGAATACAAATAATCAATGAGTATTAAAATTTTGATTATGAAACATAAAGTATCAAGAACTAACCTGTTCTAGGAAGTGGTTTATACAACTCCAAGTACTGCTCACCATGAAGCACCTGTATTGAGAAAAAGAACTTTACTAACAAATCTTTAGCAGAATTGTATTTGAGAATTACTCCACATATAATAAGGGAAATGCAAAACAACTCCAAAATTTCCAAACAAACTTGGTAAAGAATTAAAATGACAGGAATTCCAAGTGTTGAATTGGTTATGGAAAGGCAGGCAGATGAATTTACTTCCAGTGGAAGCATAGATCGATTTAAATTAGGAAGTAGGCTAAAAAAAAGGTGATTTAAATGTCCATTTGATTTGACTCAAAGATCCCAAGACATATACCCCAAGGAGGTCAAAGACATAATGAATGGTTCCCATATACACTAAAACTTCCATTACAATAGTAGTGGGGGGGGGGGGAGCGGAGCTGAGCTGAAAATAAAGTAGATATAATGATTCAGCAAATGTGGTTACATGAATATAATGGAATATTGCTGCCCTGTAAAAAATAATGAATATGAAGAATTTAAAGAAGCATGAAAAGATGTATATGAACACAGAGAAAACAGAATCTAGAAAACAATATACATAATGACCACAATAATGCAAAAAGAACAACAAAAATTAAACAGGATGCTATATAATTACAATGTTAGTCAATAGACCAACCCTGGCACTTGAAGAGCTTTTAATAAAATGCACTTCCCTCCTCTTTTCAGAGGACTATAGATAGGAATATACACATTATCACAGTTGGAATGTTGATGGATTCTGCTGATCTTTTTTCCTTTTTCTTTTTAAATCTTTTTCATATGGTAAGACTCATTGAAAATGGGTGGAGATAAGGTCAGAAATGAAGATAATCTTAACAAATAATATCAATAAAAATAAGATTTTAAAAAAAATTTTAAACAATTTTTTTTGCTCATCACTAGTTCAGGTAATTCTAATCCTAGGGAATACACTATATCTAACCATATCTAGTCACTAGGGTTTCCATCTTTCCCATAATTTTAAATTCACAGATGAGTTTTTACTTCCTTATTGAGAGGTCACATAGCTTAGGGAAAAATGCCCTAGATTGGAAGCCAGATAATTTGGGCTTTCAATCCACTAATAATGTGACTGAGGCCAAGTAACATCATCTCCCTGAACCTCAGCTTCCTCATCTATAAAACAGTAACATTTTCACTGTCACAGTCAGGAGGTCCAAATGAACTCATAGATAGTGTTGTGAAGGATATACAGAATGATTGAATATCTTCCCCTAGCCCCCAACTCCCTCTTTGGGTTACATAGAACAAAATAAAATTAGGACACTTTAGTCTGAAGGCCCTGACCTAATCTGAATGAGAACACTTATTGATCTTTATCAATTCCACCACAACATCCTACACCAAAATCTTTAAAAATCATTCTTATCAAAGACCTGACCATTTTCTAAAGTGAAAGCCTGGATTAGCCCAAGGACTCTTTCCTGAGGTGATTATTATAATAATTATATTCTAAGAGAAGGAAGGTTTTTTTTTTTATTAATTCAGATTCATTACTTCTGTTAAAGTAGTTTCTGAGTTCAACTTTGACCAGTCTGAAAGAACTAACCCCCAAATCCAAGCTGTTGCTAAGTCCTCTAGACTTCCTTTTCACAACATTTCTGAAATAAGTTCCCTTCTTTCCTCTGACATTGCCACAACTCTAGTACATCTGAACTACTAAAATAACCTGCTGGGGAGCTGTCTGCCTACCCCAAGTGTTTTCCAATCCATTCTCCAGGAAGCCACTAAAATGATTTTCCTTAAATGAAGATTGTGTCACCCTCTGAATTAGAGAGAATGTTTAGGAACAAATATAAAATGCTTTTTTTTTTTTGAAATTCAAAGCTATTCATAACCTAACCTCTTCCTACCTTTCTAGCCTTCTTACACTTTACATCCTAAAACATACTCTTCAATCCAGTCCCACTGGCTTCCAGGATGTTCCATGAATAGGGCATTCTATCTTTCTGACTATCCCTCAAACCTGGAATGCTCTCCTTCCTTCTCTCTGACTACTGACCTTTCTAGGCATGTGAGTGACTCAATGGATATACAGTACAGGGCATGTAGTCAGGAAGACCCGAATTCAAAGCCAGTCTCAATATTTATGAGTTGTATGACCCTGGGCAATGTGACTGAGGCAAGTAACATCACCTCTCTGAACCTCAAATTCCTTCAGTATAACCTCTGTTCGCCTTAATTCACTGGAGAAGGAAATGGCAAAGCACTCCAATACTTCAATATCTTTGCCAAGAAAACCCCATTGACAGGGCCCACTGGGTTATAAAGAATCAGACCTCCCTCACTTCCTTTAAGTTCCAACTTAATTCTCCCAGGATGTCTTCCTCAAACTCTCAATTGTGCCCTTCCTTGTTAATTATTTCCTATATGTCCTGTATATAGCTTGCTTCATATATATTTCTCTACATATTGTCTTTTCCATTAAAGTGTAAGCTCCTTGAGATCAGGGACTATTGCCTCTTTTCGTCACCATACCACTTACTTAGCACAGTGCTTCACACATAGAAAGTGTTTAATAAATGCTTATTGATTGCTTGAATAAAAGTGATTAAAGACAGATTGAATAGTTTAGGTCAAGTTCTTAACCTTTTTTGTAGTCATTCAGTCCCCTCTTGATAGTTTGATGAATCTTATCAAGCCCTTCTCACCTTGTTTTTATATGAATAAAATAAAATACATGGGATTATAAAGGAAATCAATATATATGTGTGTGTGTGTGTGTGTGTGTGTGTGTGTGTGTGTGTATATAATGAGCATTTTTTTTTTTAAAGTTCAGAGATCACATACTGAGAATCTCTGATTTAAGAGCTTGTCAATTTGCTTTTCTAATTCTCTGGTTTTAAACAGGAGTAATTCAAAAATCTGCTGTAATTTATCTCACACTACAGCTTACATTTAGAAACTGCCTCCAGAAGAACAGACTGACTGCAAATAATTGGAAACAACAAGCTGTTTATATAGAGCAACAGATTTTGTGTGTATATATGTCTGTGTGTGTGTGTGTGTATGTATGGTGGTGCATGTATGTATATATGTGTGTGTTTAAATATGCATACATATATGTGTGTATGTATATTTAAACACACACACACACACACACATACATATTTGAAATAAAAGGGTTTAGCTGGGGTCACGACAAGACAAAAGTAGTCTACTTATAGGTAAATGATTCCTGCAGTCAGCTAAGACTCACAAAGCTAAAACATCATGCTTGGTAACAGCAAAAGTTAGTAGCTTCAGAGCATTTTCTAAAGTTCCTTAAGTCGAGGTCCTGCAGGCTGACCATACCATGTCTATACAAATGTTCATATGGTTGTTCTGGAACATTTTTAAAGTATCCCTCAATTTCAATACCTACATTAGACAGCAATTTACCTGAGGGCAAATGTTTTATATCCTCTGTGAAGTACCTATATTTTATTGTATAAAATAGTCCTCAAATATTAATTGTATTAAAAGAAACAACCTGATATTACAATACAAAAGAAATTTACTTACAGTTTAAGCTGTAGCAAGATTCAATTGGCTATCAAATAAAGATTTTATGAAACATGCCAATGTGCTACTTAACTACACACTTCAGGCTGAACTCTAATCTTTAACAAATATTTTTAAATCTTACTATATCTTCTGAAGCTATAAATCTGAATCTAGAGTCCATCTAAAACTTATAAAGTTATTTTAAATTCCTTAACTGGAAAACAAAATTGCTTTTTCAATCTAATATAAATAACATATAATACTTTTTTTTTCAAAAGACAGAACGATTCCTAAAGTTACATTAAAAAAAGGTGACATAACTTTGCTTTATGGACCATTAGACTGGCATTCCATAGACGCAGGACTACAGCACTTTTGATTAAGAACTAGATGACACTTTCGAGATCATCAAGACTAAACTCATTTTACAGAGAAGAAAACTGAAGCCCAGGAAGAAAATGGTCTAGAACTATATAGCCAGTTAAGTGTCTGAGGCAGGATTCAAGCCGAGGGTCTTCCTGACTCCAAGTTCAACATACTATATCCAACTGTCTCTCAAAAACATAATCATACCCCATCATGTCTCACTTTTTTAAAACCCTCTAAACTGATTTCTCTTTCAGTTTCTTTACCAAGTTACGAAAATAAATCTTCTCCTGACCAAAAATCTTCAATGCTTTCTAAATATCTCTGGTAGAAAATGCAAATTATTCTTCTTTTTTTGTTTTTTGTTTTTCAGATTTTTCAAGGCAATGGGATTAAGTGGCTTGCCCAAGGCCACACGACTAGGTAATTATTAAGTGTCTGAGGTTGGATTTGAACCCAGGTACTCCTGACTCCAAGGCCAGTGCTCTATCCACTGCGCCACCTAGCCACCCTGAAAATGCAAATTCTTAACCTGACATTTAAGGACCCTAGTAATCTGATCCTTATCTGTTTTTCAAACCCCCTTCACAAACTATGATCCAACCAAAGAGATATCTAACTGTTCTCAAACTCAGAATTTCCCACCTCTAATCATATACACAAGACATCTCCATACTGGAATTTATTCTCTCATTCTCAGCTCTCCAAATCCTTGTCTTCTCTCAAACCTCAATACTGCCACCACCTCCTCCATGTGTTCCCTGAGCCATCATAGTTGAAAGTGCTTTCTCCCTCTGCAACTTTCCTTATTTCTGTATTTATGCAGAGCTCTCCTACCTCTCAAAGTAAGCTTCTCATTCCTATTTTTCTGTCCTTGAAGCCTATTATATAATAGATTATGAAGCCTGTTGAAGTGAACTTCAATTTTCAATCTCATTCACTGTCTTTCATAACTGAGTACATGCTCAAATTTATAAAGATTGACTCAGGTAACTAAGAAATTAAAGAAGCACCATTTATTTTTGTGTGATAAAATTTTCTTAGCTTTAAAAAAAAGTCAGCAAAACCAAATATTAGTATATGATGAGGAAAATTAATTTCAAAGAAAAGAAGTCATTTATTTGCCTTGATATGGCTTCATTCCATATCCTCTATTCTCCCCTTTAAAATAAAACAGACCTATAGCAACTATGAAGCTTCCATCTAGGAGACTCCATGCTACACTGCATAGAGAAGTAATAGAATTTGTGTGTGTGTGTGTGTTTGTGTGTGTGTGTGTGTGTGTGTGTGTGTGTGTGTATCAGTTGCTCATCTTACCAAGATAACAAACCTCTTTTGGATATGGCTTTGACTCCTACTATACCCTTGTGTTTGCAATAGCAAAGGGAAGGAGAGAGGGAGAAAAAAAAAATTAGAAGGGAGGAAAGTTGTTTCTTTGGAAGTTGGTTGCTAGCTTTAACTACAGATTAATTAATCTGTAATATCATTCCAATTGGTAGGTATTCTTTTTCATCTCTCTTTCTCCTCAATCCCACTGTCCAAA
This sequence comes from Macrotis lagotis, assembly GCF_037893015.1. Taxonomy (NCBI): domain Eukaryota; kingdom Metazoa; phylum Chordata; class Mammalia; order Peramelemorphia; family Peramelidae; genus Macrotis; species Macrotis lagotis. Next base: position 158,461,093 of record NC_133666.1, on the reverse strand, counting down.
AAGCAGATCTACAAGACAATTTCTAGTGCTATACAGTACAAATAGTATTACTGGTCTGGGAGAAAGATCTGGAACTCAAGTCCCAACCTCAAAGTATCATTGTATATGTTTCATAATACTTTCACATATATCATCTCATTAGATCCTCATAATCATGTGAGGCAAGCAAAATAAACATTATTATTTGACCTTCAGTAAATGTGTAATTTTAGACAGGTCCCTCAACCTCTCTAAACCTTAATCTCCCCTTCTCTAAAATATGGCTAATAATTCTTGAATCTCCTGCTTCACAAGACGTGGTAACCAAAGCTTAATTATATTGGTCTAAAACTACTAGCCACATGAATTGTTGCCACATGAGAGTTGTGATTATTGTTTCTTTTGAGTTAGAAAACTGAACTCTGTTAAAATCATTTAAACATATGAAGCAAAATAATTTGACTCAGTGAAAATAAGACTATACTGAAGAGACCTAAGTTCATGTGGTTCTGCCATTTACCCTATGTATGACTTTCATTTAACCTGCTCAAGCCTTAATTAAAAAAAGGGGGTCAGACTTCAACCTTATGAACAATAATTCAAAATACTTTATTTTTACAATTCAGACTCTTCCCAAGTTAGGTTACGTCCTAAATAATAATGATAACAGAGATACATGTAAAAAAAAAGTTGATTCATTTTAAGAGAAACAACTTTTAAAAAGGTTCCATGGTATGTTCCATGGTCATCCAAAGGTTCCAGAAGATTTCTGGACTGGAAATCAAACCTAGGCTTGAGAACTGGTTGATCTATTTCTTAATTGTTCAACCTGTCTGAACTTCTTTTTAAAAGCTATTCAAGATAAAGTCATATATTTTTTCTTATTAAAAAGAGTATTCATTTTCTAAATTATCACATATATTTTACTCTGGAGGAGGTTATTAAAAGTAGTGTGAGAGGCAGCCTAGTAGAATGGTTGGAACCGGGTCACTTGAATTCAGTTCCCACCTCTGACACTTCCAGCCTCTATGACTCATTCTCTTAGTGCTCATGGCCACTCTAAAACTGTGAAGTTACTGATTTGAACTGACAAAACAATGTCCTCACCAGGAGCATCCTAAAGCAATCAAATCACAGGTCTAGCAACCAACCCCATTCTAAATACTCTGAAATACTACTAAGAACTTTGCAAAAACAAAATGTACATAGAAATAAAAAAGGTATTATTCTCACTGATAAAAGAAAAAAGCAAATAAATGTTTACCTTTGCAAAGTTTATATTAAGTCCTGGAACTTCTGAAAGTCCTCCTCCCATCATACATTTCTGAGCAAGGACAACACCAAAGGTAGGTAAGCAGGAGAAATCTGAGCTTCCCTCATAAACAAATTTTAAGTTTTCTGGATTCTTAATTGATGCACCCACTCCAAGAGCATACATAATAGCTTCCATTTCAGTATAAGAAAAGGTCTGTTGAGGCAGCTTATAACCAATTGCTGTAGTCTGTGAATAAAATTTGGTTTATTAGTTTACCTTATAAAATTATTAATAAAATTGTCATTTTACCTTCTAAGTACTCAAATTTTGCTTTAGAGAAAACCCAAGATGGCAACCCATCTTAATTCATTTGAAAAGGTTAATTATAATAGCTTTATTATATATGATTTGTTTAAAGTATTATTTTACTAAGGGTTGCATTCGTGTTTGTGTGTGTGTGTGTGTGTGTGTGTGTGTGTGTGTGAGAGAGAGAGAGAGAGAGAGAGAGAGAGAGAGAGAGAGAGAGAAAGGAAAGAAAGTAAGAAAATACTGTTTATATGAGCAGCACTTTTTTTTTGCTTCCTTGTTTCTGGTCTAAAAAGATCAAGATCAGGACTCATCTGGTTTTCACTTCTTTTTCCCCCTAGCTTTACTAATTATTGCTCTTTCTAACCTCTATTGTAGCAACACATAAATACAATGCTAAGACCAGTTATGGAACTAGCTTTATTTAGAATAAATATAATAACAATATTTATTAAAGTAGGATTAAATTTAGTTATCCATCTGAAAATGTCTATGTAATGTGATTAACGAGAATAATCAATTTCTAAGCTAAATTTTTAGCATAGGAATGCCACATAAATGTTATTTCTTATTCACTTTCTATTAGCAGGCAATCTTTAAGTTGATTTTTTGCATTTTAATTATTTTATTTAATTTAATATGAAATAAAATTTGAAAACTTCTCATCTTATATGGTTTAAATAATAATTTTTAATTTTTTTATCATATTTGATCCTGATTATAAAACATCCAAGTATACTAAAAACCACTGTATGTCTGATTTTTAAATAATAGGTCATAATGATAATAGCAAAGTGTAAAAATGACAAGAGAAAAGCATAAAATATACACCAGTTGATAGTAGTATATTTTTGGAAATACTGACAGAGTAAGAAGTTAGTAGCCATGCTGTAAATCTTCAGACTATATAATAATGAAAGTTTTCCAAGCAACAGCTAAAGGTACAACATTCATTTGTATCTTAGAGTGAGAGACAAGGAGAAAATGAAGGGAAAAAAAATAAAGAAGAGTAAGTTATACAACACAGTCTTTTAATTATTAGGGCCCATTTATTCAGTTTAGTGTCAATGTTGTGAATTTAATGAATATCACCTGTATCCATATTCTAACATATCAAAGTCAAAGGTGAATAACTCTTGTTTACACCATTCATGCACCTGACTTCTTTCAACAATTACAGATAATTAAAAGTTGATAATATCTACCAAAAAAAAATTAGACACCAAAGACAGTTACTTTGACATTACTCTCTCTACTTACAAATCCTGAAGTGGTCGTTGATGCAGCATGACTTGTATTATTAATAGCAATGCCTCCCTGAGAGTCTATTTTACTTAAGACTTCAATCACATTTACAGTTGACTCTAAAATAAACAAAAATTAAGGATATTATTTAACATCTGTAAAACTATTTCTCGAGTCAAAGAAAAATCTACAATAAATGCCTGATGCTAAGAAAGTGGCTCATGAGGAGTGTGCAGTTCAAATTTGCAAAGTCTAGCATTCAATTTTAAATTTATTTAAATTACCACAAATAATGTAGCACCATGTTTCATGCCTAGTAACTTCATTGAGTACCTATTAAGTAGATTGTTCTTATATTATAGTCATGCAAATCAATGACACATCACCTACATTTTCTCTTTACAAATAATAAGGGAAGACGCCTCATCTTGTAGAGAGAAAAACAAAGGCATTGCTCAGAATAAGGCTTTTCTCACCACATGAATTTTCTTTATTAGTAAAAAAAAAAACCCTCATCATATATAGTCTAATCAACTGAAAGGACACCAAGTAGAATTGGAAATAATCTTCCTACTATAATGGCCCCAAATGTACCGAGATAAGATGGAAGAACAAAATGAGGCATAGCATCTGGTGTCTTTGTGCCAAGAAACCAAGAAATCCCCAATGGGTAATGAAAAGTCAGGATGAAAATAACACAACATGTCTAGAATTTACTGCTTCTTCACCTCTGTCCTCTTATCAGAATTCTTGTCTTCCTTTAGGCAAAGCTCAGCTGATACCTCATTCATGTAATCCTTTGCTGATCCTCACATTACTCCCCTCCCCAATTTAAAAGCTCTGCCTCCTCAAATATTCCAAGATCATTTTGTCAGAATTGCTCCACTGATTCCATCTTATTATAAACTTCAAATCAACAGACTATTTAAAATTTGTATATGCATACTTAACACACACACTTCCCAAACATATATGTACCAAATATCTTGTCCTAAATGTTAAAAAAGATTAGTTTTATTAAGCAATTGTTTTGCACTGAATTGTACTTTTTTCAAAATGAATACATAAGAACTTTATATATATATATATATATATATATATACACATACATACATATATATGTATGTATATATATATTTCCATCCTTATTTGAACTCCCTTAATTTTGAAAATGCTGATTTCATATTTTTTTTTTGTTTCTGACAACATGATGTCTCATACACAAGTGAATACCACTGGGTAAGCTCAAAAAAGTTTGAAACATCCTTTAAGAAATACATTGATTAACAAAAATAAATGAAAAATAAAAGGGGATATTAGGACTTGGTATTCTATCCTATTTGGGCATTTTAGCATCTTTCTCATAAAGTCATAAAATCAAATTGTGGGGATTAGGTGCATTGGCCTGCCCTAATTTTGTACGTTGTGCTTCTTCAATGCTCAATTTAATCAACAGACATTACTGTGTATGAAAGCAGAATATGTCAGCTCACTCAGCTCAAGCCCATTTATCAAGTAAGTTTATACATTACTTTGTTCAAAGGATGGCTCAAAGAAGGCATATGAGAAGACACTCATTCCTACTCCTTTAGAGAGGTGAAAAGTACATGGATATTAAACATTCCAAGTTTTCTCAAATTTTTCAATATATAGATCAGGTTATTTCCTTCTCTTCATGATTTTTTTAATTTGAAAAAATCTGTTATAGAAAATGATTTTGTGGGAGGAGGGTGAGAGAAATACTGAGAGGAATTCTAGCAATGTAAAAAGAAGCAATATAAAATAAAATTCCAAAGACAACTGAGTTATACTTGTTTTCTTTGTAAAAACTGGAACAAGTTGCTCCTATAAAGGTATATTTACTGTCAAATTAACCATACAGAAATAATAGTTTACATGGGGTATTAAATTTTAAAAATCACAAAGTATCTTGGGCAATATTTCAAATAATGCTTGACAAAAGTATTTAAATCCTAAGGAAAGTCTAGTCATTAAAAAATTCCTCAATTAATAACATTATTATTCATTTCTCAATTCTAATCATTTACATTATCTAAAAAGACAAATGTCTCAACTAATTGTATTTTCAATAATTATACATAATAGTTTAGCATATAATTGCTTTTCATAGCATCAAATTATTTAAATTGTTGCTAATAATTTTAATGAAATCTGGGAGAGTATGAACTGTTGATGTAGAAGGTATTTTTTTTGTTTGAAATGTACATACAACAATTTCTTTTTTATAATAGTTCAGTTCTTTAAAGCACTAAAGGACAATTTTTTTACATCAGAGGAAACCTGCTAATATATTTCTTTAATGCTTTCCCTTGTATCATTTCTTAACTCTGACAGACTGTTACTATTCAAAGGTTATCCATCTCATATCAAAATACAGAATGGACTTGTACTGCCACATATGTAATGTCCTAATCATTTTAACATTTCCGTAAGAAAAGGCAAAAAAGTAATTTTCAAGGAAAATTCAAGAAGATTGAAAAATTATTTTTAGAATTAGAAGAAAAAAATTTTCAGGCATTTATGGTCCTCTAACAAACCTGCAGGTATAATAAAAGATGAGTGGAATAGAGAAAATTCTGAAGAAAATGACTGTGATTAAAACTTTTACCTCAAAAAGTTTCTTTTTCAAATACTATTAAAAATATATTTGTATGGATTATGCTTAAGGAAAAAAGAGCCACCAAGGAGCAACTAGGTGGCACAGTGGATAGAGTACCAGCCCTGGAGTCAGGAGGACCTGAGTTTAAATCTGGCCTCAGACACTTAATAATTACCTAGCTACATGACCTTGGGCAGACAAAAATTAAAAAAAAAAGAGCCACCAAACTTTATATTCTGCAAGAATGTTCCATGTTAGATTCAAAACAATACAAAAATTATTTGAGTCCCTGTATACAGCAGGGTTGGATGCCAGGCAACTAATACACATAGCTGTTCTCCTCAAAAAACTATAGATTAGAGACAGTTAAGTGGCATAGTGGATGGAGCACTGGCACTGTAGTGAGCCTGAATTCAAATGCAGTTTCAGATATTTGGCACTTGCTAGCTATGTGATCCTGGGCAAGACACTTAACCCTGATTGCCTTGCCAAAAAAAGGAAAAAGAAATTTTAGAAGATATGAGTTGACTTAACAGCAACATGGGAGTAATGATCAACCTTGAAGGACTCGCTCATTCCATCAGTGCAACAACTAGGAACAATTTTGGGCTGTCTGCAAAGGAGAGTGCCATCTGTATCCAGATAAGGAGCTGTGGAGTTTGAATAAAGTTTAGAAAAAAACAGATATCTTATTGTCTGATCTTGTTACCTCTTAGACTTCTTGTCTCTTCTTTAAGAATATGAGTTTTCTCTCTCATCACACCCAATTTGGATCAAGGTACAACATGGAAACAAAGTAAAGACTGACAGATTGCTTTCCATTGGGGGGGGGGAAGTAAGATTGGGGGTAAAATTGTAAAACTCAAATAATATCTTTAATAAAAATAAATTTAAAAAACAATTTATAAAAAATAAGATATGGATTGAGAGGAAATATGCTTATAAAACAACTATAAGCATTTCTATAGAACTTAAAGGCTTTACAAAATGTAGTTACAAATATCATCTCAAACGGAGGCAGGTGCTATTATCCCCATTTCCCAGATGAGGAAATTGAGGCAGACAGATTAAGTGATGGGTCTAGGGTCACATTACTAGCAAGTGCCTTAAGCCAGATTGGAATCAAGACTTCCTAACTCCAGGTCCAGAATTCTATTCATTGTGTCACCTAGACAACAAATAATCATAACACTTAAGAAGGTTACAAACCTGTGGGTTATTACCCACATTTTACAGATGAGGAAACTGACATTCAGAGAGATGAAGCTGAAATGTTAAGAGTTTTAAAAACACATATTTTGCTCATACAAACAGTGCTGCTTACACCTTAAAAATAAACATACATTTTAACTGATATTTCCCAATGCAAAAATAAACATTCAAGAATAATTATTTTTAATACACTTTACATTTTCACATAATATTAACAAATGTATTTTATACACATATAAACAAGTGTGATTTCTGAAACTTTAAAAATTATGTCCAAATTTAATTTATATATTTATAGTAATATCATTTATAAAAAGAAAAACTCAACTCTTTACCCTAAAGACTAAAAATAGTATAAATATATCATAAATACCAATAAATTAGGTCCCAATAAGGGCAAACAATAAATGCCATTAGTTGATCACATTATTCAAATTCTCACTATGTGAAGTTATGATTTTATGTAAAATGTGGTAACTGGTGTAAGACCAATGGAGATATGCAATCAAAAATTTATCTATTTATTACCATAACTAAGGATGAAAATATATATTTCTGATTTGTTTATTACAAATTAATAAAGTAATAGTAATAGAAGTCAAATTTTTAAATGACAAAATATACCTAATAAAATATAAATAAGCTTATAATTAATGATATGATGGGGAGAAAAACACTGTTATAGTCATTTATAACAAAATTTTCATACATATGCTGTTAGCCATAGAGAGCTTCATTAACATGTTAGAGAATCATCATGCTCATATTCTATCCCAATGAACCAAGTATAGTTGGATGGCCTGGGGCATATATAAAATCCACAATGCTTTAAACACAATAGTATTGTCCTTGCAATATTTTTTAACAGTTGGGCTAAAATAAATTGTCTTCAAAATAAGTCTTCAAATATAATAAGTCTTCAAAAACAGCTTCAGGCAACAACTTTTTTTTTTTAGTCTGATGATCAAAAAACTAGAAGCAATCAATGATTGTAGCACCTCAAAGCATAAGCATTCTGAGCCCAATAGATAAGTATTGATTTAATTCGAAATCCCTTTCTGGATTACTTCCCAAAAAAAGTTATTAGTAATCCTTTGACACTTTAAATCTAAGTTAAGTTTATTCTTTCTTAGAAATATAAATTCCATGCATAACTGTATCATTTATATGAAATCTCATTGGTTGTCTAACTCAGTTTTATGATTGATTCTATGTCCTTTCTGTATAAAATGTCCCCCAAATTTGTTATGAAAGATGGGTATCTTTAATGATATCATCCATTCATGGGTTCAGTAAGATAATAGAGAATAAAACTTCATGGATAAAGCTAAAATATATATAGATATAGATATATAGATATATATGGATATATAGATAAATTGATAAATTTGAGAAGGCACCCTTTTCTATAACAACCTTTTCATCCCCATTAAAAATTTGTTGATCAATATTTTCATCTTTTTCTATTATTTTCCTCAAAATATCAGAATATTTAGCTGCCATGATCACCATCTGTATTGGCTCCCTCTCTGGTAATTTTTAACATTATGCAACTATCAAACCAACTAATACTTACTGTATAATTTTCTTCACTATCTACTTTATTTTTATTTTCTCTGATTGCCTTAAATAAACTTGAAGCTTCAATCTGAACAGCTGCTCTGCTAGAAGGAATGTCTTTGATTGAAATTTTCAATTCATATAGCTAGAAGATGCTCCATTTCTATCACTATAATACTTCTATTCCTTTTAGTGTTTGCTAACCACAAAAAGCTGATGCAATTTGCCTTTTTCTTTTATTTTGCCAAAATGTTATATAGTATTTTGTTGCATAGATATAGTCACTCCAACAGTTTGTCTTATTTTGGAATTACTATAATCATATTCATATCATTCAATTACATCAAATTTTTGTCTAATGTAAGAACAAACTTTTTTGTGCCTTCAAGTGTTTCCATCTGAAATCTTATTTCTATCCCATTTTGTTAAAAGCTCTTTAAAAAAAACATAACTTGGTAATGTGGTATACAACAGCACATCATGGCCACACTTTATAATAGGCAAATGTAGAAAGAAAACAGAGCAACATGTTAAAAATGTGACTAGCTCACACATGTCACATTATTTGAATTTTGGCTCACATTAAATACAACCTGACATCATTTTATAATTTGAACTGAATCTAATTTCACATTATTCAAATTGTCATTAATCATGATCTGGTTGTAGTATAAAATCTTCACTCAGTTACAAGGATTCTTTTGGTTTGTTTTTTCAAATGAAAAGGGAGCAAGGAAGACATAAAGTATTCATCTGAGACGATGAAGTTCTTTCCAGGTAATAAATAAATAAAATGAATAAATGGAGGGAAAACATAGTTTCATTATATTATCTGACAGTGAACTAATGTGAGCTGAAGAAATTGGGGGGGCAATCTTCCTTTTATGAAAATTTTACCCTTAAAAGACAAAAACATATAATGCTGTCACATATCCTAAGGCAATTCTGTCAAAATGATTTTCCTAAAATGCAGGACTAACCATGTGACCTACTACTCAATAAACTAGAGGCTTCATATTATCTCCAGGATCAAATATAAATCCTCCTTTGAATATTTAAACCCTCATAACCTATCTTTTTAGTCTTCTTACACTTGACTCCCTCCCACAGACTAGATTTACCAGCTTCCTTGCTGCTCCTTACCCTAATACCATCTCTTTGAGTCCAAACAAGTATGAGCAAGTTATCTGTCTGTCTCTCTTTCCCTCTCTCCTTCTTTCTCCCTCCCTCTGTCTGTGTGTGTCTCTCTTTCCTTCCCTCCCCTTTTCCCCTCCCACTTCCCATTCCCCTACCCACCCTTCTCTCTCTCTCTCTCTCTCTCTCTCTCTCAGCTTCCCTACTGATCTTTGACCAAAAAAAAAATCCTCTCCCAGTCCCCTCCCAAACCTGCCTCATGCTAATGTTCTCTCCATGAGATAGTCTTCCATCTACTCTGAATATATCCTCTAAGTACATAATTATCTACACATAGTCTCTCTCCCATTAAAATGTGAACTCCTTGGGAAGGCAGGAACAGAGTTTCTGGCCTTTCTTTTTATCCTCAGTGGGTAGCATAATACTCTGCACACAGTTAAGGTGCTTAAAATAAAAACATATTGACACATATTAGGAAATATACAAAAAAGACAACACCTAGAAACAAAAGTTAAAATGAAGAATCAGGAGTTTCCTTATTTGCAAAATGAAGGGAATAATTACATTTCACAGTTATTTTGATGTTTAAATGAGGTAAAGTAAAATGCTTCACAAATCTTAAAGCACTATATTAATACAAATTATAATTATTAATTATCATGAACTCAAAAACATCTAGAGGAAGACAACCAAGAGACAGTGAAAGGCATTGATTCCATTAAACAGAACATAAGTAACTTCTTGAGGGAAAGGACTGTTTGATTCTCATTTTTTATAATCCAAAGCCTAGAACCTAATGCTTTGTAGATAGTATGCACTTAGTTCATGCTAACTGAATTTAAATCCTTAAGAGCACCTAAACCAACTAAGGATATAATTTAGCCTAAAAAAAAAAATACTAAAGCAAAGTTATAGAACCATCATTAAATATTTGAAATGCTATCCAGTGGAAAAATAATTAGTTCATTTTACTTGGTCCCAGACAGCAGAATTCTTGAGATTCTGAGAAGAGAGAGGTTGATAGTGGTTAGCATTTGCAGATATAACTTCACAGGGAAAAGGTGAGACTGATCCAAATCTCAAAAGAACAGATTTGGAAAGGTTAAAAAAAAGTGAGGGGAAAGGCACCATAGGAAAGAGTAAAATAGCATGAACATGACAACAAAGAACAGCAGTGTAAGACAGATACTGGAGTAGTGGGTTTACACTGGGATTAAACAAACCACATTGTTCAGAACGTTGAAAACCATTCTTAAAAATCTAGATTTTATCCTATAGATAAATCTGATGTCAATGTATAAGGCAGACTGAAATACAGAGAAATAGCAAGGAAATCAATTAAAGGATAATTTAAAGTAATCAACCTGTTAGGTGATAGGGGCTTGACCTAGATTGGTAAAAGAGGATATGGGATGGATAAGAGAGAAGTTTTGAAAGCAAAAACAAGAATAATCTAGAGTAGGGGTGGGAAATATCCTGCCCACAGGATATTTTGTCTGATGCTACCTAGGCAACAGAAGGCAGAACTTGAAATTCAATAAATCTGGGAGCTTTTTGGTTGATTCTTATCCTTTGTTATCACAGAAGACCAAAATGACATCACTATGTTTGAGACAAATTACAGTGTGTCCAATTGTGACTGATCAGACCAATACGAGTTCAAAATGCTCTACCATAGGTGGGACACAAATGGTCCACATGAACACCTGGGGTACTTATTCTAAACTTAAATATGTCACATTTCCTTTGAGTGAGCTGCTTCAATTCTGCCCTTCTCACAGAGCGCAGGACCTTCTCTGAGGGAAAACCATGTTGGATAGTTCTGTGTCTCCCATGCTGCACGATCAATTCTAAAGTTCTTCAATGAGACCTTCAGGGTGCCTTGGTATTGCTTCTTCTGACCCCCTTGTGAGTACTTGTCCTGTGTGAGTTCTCTATAAAACAGTTTGGGTTTTTTTGGCAAATGTACATCTGGCATTCTAACAATGTGTCCAGTCCATCATAGTTGCATTCTCTGTAGTAATGTTAGAATGCTAGATAATTTAGCTCCAGAAAGGACCTCAGTGTCTGGTATCTTCTCCTGCCAAGTGATCTTCAGAATCTTCCTAAGACAATTTAAATCGAAGTGATTCAGTTTCCTGACATGGGAACTGGTAGACTGTCTCAGGTTTTCACAGGCATATAGCAATAAGGTCAGCACAATGGCTCTGTGGACCTTCAGTTTAGTAGTCAGTCTAATACTTCTTCCTTTGGAACCTGACAAATACTGAGCAAGCTCTGGCAATGAGAGCGTCAACCTCATAGTCATTATGAACTTCCCTGGAAAGAACACTGCCAAGTTAAGTGAACTTGTCCACAGTATTCAAAACTTCTCCTTTTGCTGTAATCAAGTTGGAGAACCTGTGTTTTCTTCTTGTTAATTGTTAGACCAAAATAAGCACAAGCAGCAAAGAATCGAGCCATACTTTGTTGCATCTCAGCTTCAGAAGCTGCACTGAGTCCACAATTATCTGCAAACAGAAGACCATGCACCCATACTCTCTCCACTTTAGTCTTGGTTTGTAGCCTTTTCAAACTGAAAAACTTGCCATCAGTGCAGTAGCTGACCTTGAGGCCATGTTCATCCTCAGTGAAGGCATTTGATAACATGACTGAAAACATTATGCTAAAAAGTAAGGGAGCAAGGACACATCTGTTTTTCACTCCATTGGTGACTGGGAAATCTCGAGAGCACCATCCACTATCCAGAACCCAGGCAAGCACGCCATCGTGAGATTGACCTACAACACTGATGGACTTCTTTGGGCAAACAAATTTTGACATAATTTTCCATAAACTTTCATGACTGACAGTATCAAAGACCTTGGTCAATTTTTAAATGCCGTATACAGACCTCTGTTCCTAGCATTTTCCCTAGAGTTGTCAGGCAAAAAACACTATATCGACTGTTCCTCAACCTTCTCTGAAGGCTCTCAGGGAGGTGACCATCTTCGAGCCTGTTAAGGAGGACTCTGACAAGAATCTTACCAGAAATGACTAAAAGAGAAATACTGTGTGACTTTTGGATAATTTATTCCCTTTACCTTTATAAAAATGAACAATGGAGGCATTCATGAATTCATGGAGGGATAACCTCTTCATGTCACATAACTTGAAAAATTTCTGCAGTTTTTGGATGAACATAGTACCCCCACTTTGTAGATCTCAGCTGGAATAGAATCAGCACCAGGTACTTTGCCACTTGAAAGGAGCCTAATGACATTCAAAACCTTCTTCATTTGGAATTTCAGTTAGGGACTGATTTGATTGACTTCAACTTCAGGTAAATGGTCAATGGCTTCTGCATTGCTTGATGAACACTATGGAAGTATTCAACCCATCTCTCTAGGATCATGTCCCTATCATTAATCAATGTGAATCCATCAGCACTGAGTAATTGAGATGCACCATAGGTCTCTGGCCCATAAATAGCCTTCAGGGACTCATAAAAGCATTTTGGTTTATTACTGTCTGCAAAAAAACTGAATTTCATCTGCCCTCTAACTGAGCCAAGAGATCTGCATCTCTCAAAGCTTTGCTTATACTTTACTTTTGATGGAATTAAATACTGTCTTCTTAGAAATGGGGGAACTGGGGTGGCTAGGTGGCACAGTCGATAGAGCATCAGCCCTGGAGTCAGGAGTACCTGAGTTCAAGATCCGGCAACAAACACTTAATCATTACCTGGCTGTGTGGCCTTGGGCAAGCCAGTTAACCCCATTTGCCTTGCAAAAACCTAAAAATATAATAATAATAATAATAATAATAATAATAATAAAACAAAAAAAAAGAAATGGGTGAACTATCCTGCTGCTAAACCCTATGGAGTTCTTGTTTTCCATTTGGCAGCTTTTATTTCTATCACTCAACAAACATTTATCAAAGGCCTGGAGCATGTAAAGCACTGTGATAAGCACTGAGAAGAGGAATAAGTCACAGTTCTGTCCTTAAATCACCTAAGTTGGCATATTCTTCTCAATAACAATGCTGTAGGGGGGAAGAGTGATGGACTTAGGATAGTAAACACACTTCATATCTCTTCTCTGACACTGACATATGGCTCTCTAACCATGGAGATTTAACATCTCTGAGACTCAGTTTGCTCATTAATAATATTCATACAATAATATCTGTAGAATCTACTTTACAGAGTTGTTGCAGGGCTCTAATATATTTTAATATTATGTTATTATATGCTGCTATGTATTCCCAAAAATATATATATAAAGTAAAATGCAAATGAAATATAGAAGTAAAACAATCTCAATCACCCAAAGAAGGAATTTATGAACAAAAACAGAAAACTAAAAGCAGCAGTGATACAAATAACATAAATTATCTTTTCTTAAGACTATTATTCTTGTGTAGCAGAAATCACAGCAATAAAAGTTTAAATTCATAGCATACTTGGAGAGTTATAAGAGTTTGTAAAGTAATCACTACATCTTAAAACCATATATGAACTAGTAATTCTTAAATCGGTCAAAAATTTTTCATAGAGAAGTCCTAAGCAAAATTCCACTGCAAATCTGTGCTAGAATTCTGACATTCATAGCTTGACAATATGCTTTACAAAAGTCTTTTAACTGAGGCAGCTAGATGGTGCAGCAGATAAGAGTCCTGGAGTCAGGAGGTCCTGAGTTCAAATACAGCCTCAGACACTTAATAATTACCTAGCTGTGACCTTGGGCAAGTCACTTAACCTCCCTGCCTTGTCAAAAAAAAATCTTTACTATCAACTTAAAGAGATTCATATTCATATTAAGGACTTGGAGAGAAAAGTTCAATGGCTTTAACATTTACTGAAATGGAAAAAAAGACTTATAATTTATAGAATTCATAAAACATTGAAATTAAAAGAGACTTATGTAACAATTAAGGAGAACTCTTGTCTCTTCTTCAGTTCCCCAGCCTCAGTTTTATGAATGAAGCAATGATTCACTTTACCTTGGACAGTCTGAGGCTTGTTAGCATTGTCAAAGTCACAGATCTTCCTCCAATTGGCCTTCACAGACTCAGGTGTCATTGGCTGGTTTTTCTGCCTGACAATGGCCCCCAGAGTTCGTTCCCAACGTACTGATGAATAAAAGAAAAGACATCAAATCATAAAGTTTAAAACAGGTATCCAGAAAAAATGCAACTTACCATCTTAAGAATTATTCGCCTTAAAAGATTTTTCCTAATATTAAAAAGGAATCATACCATATATGTCTTTTTTAAAAATCTTAATTTGGAGGCAGCTAGGTGGCACAGTGGATAGAGCCCTGGTACTGGAGTCAGGAGGACCTAAGTTCAAATGCAGTCTCAGTATTTGATACTTAATAGCTGTGTGACTTTGGGCAAGTCACTTGTATGCCCATGAGCATGTGTTCACACATAAACACATAGAGAAAGGCTTAATTTCTTTTTTTTGGAAAATGGAAATAAGATTAAAAAAAATCTTAACTTGAGATTATTTTTAATTCAATTAACTAAAAGTAATTCTATTGCATTGCCCTACATGGGCTACTTCTTATCCTTCCCCTATTCTTTCCATCAAATCTAAAAGATATTCATTCACAAAGTCACCAAAGTTAATTAAAAAATACTCTTAAACAAGATTGTAATTTGTTTCTTCTGAAACTGTCCAGAAGAAAAAATAACTATGAAGAATACTAACTATTCCTCATTGTCCAACCTTGACAGTTACTAGGCTAAAGATCTCTATAACGTGAGAGGTTTCAGAAATACTCATTTCTAAGGATCCTTAATCATCAAAATAATAAAGTTTTTATTGTTACTTTTGGTTCTTCTTACTAAAATCAATGTTACCAGAAAAGGCTAGAAAGTACTACATACTGTCACTTAGGAGTGACACTAAGAGGTTAGACATATAAAATAATTTCACAAGTTGAGATATAAGTCCCCTATATTGAAAATATTTGACTTGGGCCTTCTTTGAACACTTAATTTTTTCAAATTATCGTTAAGTTGATCGTTTAAAAGAATGATGATGGGTGGCTAGGTGGCACAGTGGATAGAGCACAGCCCTGGAGTCTGGAGTACCTGAGTTCAAATCTGGCCTCAGACACTAAATAATTACCTAGCTGTGTGGCCTTAGGCAAGCCACTTAACCCCACTGACTTGCAAAAAAAAATTAAAATAAAAACCTAAATAAATAAAAGAATGATGATATAATTAGGAGAAAAAGTCTCCATATGGACTAACAGAAAGATGAGGAAAGAGAGGTAACTCTGAAAATGTCATGGAATTGGGAAATAATAGTTGAATTTAAGACATTTAAGTGTGAGTCATATTAAAAAAAAAAAGCCATTCCCCAATTGACAAATGGTCAAAGGATATGCAAAGACAATTTACAGATGAGGAGATCAAAGCAATCCATAGTCATATGAAAAAATTGCTCTAAATCATTACTTATTTGAGAAATACAAATTAAAGCTTCTCTGAGATACCACCTCACAGCTCTCAGACTGGCCAATATGACCAGAAAAGATAATGATCATTGTTGGATGGGTTGTGGGAAATCTGGAACACTATTACATTGTTGGTGGAGCTGTGAACTCATTCAGCCTTTCTGGAGAGCAATTTGGAACTACGCCCAAAGGGCAACAAAAATGTGCATACCCTTTGATTCAGTAATACCACTACTGGGTCTGTACCCTGAAGAGATGATGAAAATGGATAAAAACATCACTTGTACAAAAATATTCATAGCAGCCCTGTTTGTGGTAGCAAAGAATTGGAAATTAAGTAAATGTCCTTCAATTGGGGAATGGCTTAGCAAACTGTGGTATATGTATGTCATGGAACACTACTGTTCTATTAGAAACCAGGAGGGATGGGAATGCAGGGAAGCCTGGAGGGATTTGCATGAACTGATGCTGAGTGAGATAAGCAGAACCAGAAAAACACTGTATACCCTAACAGCAACATGGGGGCAATGATCAACCTTGATGGACTCACTCATTCCATCAGTGCAACAATCAGGGACAATCTGGGGCTGCCTGTAATGGAAAATACCATCTGTATCCAGAGAAAGAACTGTGGAGTTTGAACAAAGACCAAGGACTATTACCTTAAATTTAGAAAAAACCTGATATATCTTATTGTCTGATCCTGTTATCTCTTATACTTTTATTTCTTCCTTAAGGATATGATTTCTCTCTCATCACACTCAATTTGGATCATTGTATACCATGGAAACAATGTAAATACTGACAAATTGCCATCTATGGGGGTGGGGGGAGGAAAGTAAGATTAGGGGAAAAATTGTAAAACTCAAAATAAATAAAATCTTTAATAAAAAAATAAAAAAATGAGGGTGGGGAAGTCCTAATAAACATATGGGAAAAGCCAAAACTGCTAGTTAGCTGCATGAATCAAGGATGGGCAGGATGAAGGACTGTTTCATTATTTGTAACTGTATCCTCATCATTTGCCATATAGTAGATTTAATAAATACAATATTGACAGATGGAAAAAAAGACATTTAAGTGTTCTAAAAATGTATGTTCACAGAGGCATATATTTGGTCAAAACTGCATAGGAAAGGAAGGTATAAATTAGAGCTAACCCTCAAAAGCTCCTAGCAAACTCTCTGTGATGCTCTCTGTGGGTCACATTTAGGTTTAAAGTGTTGCAAACAGACAAACCACCAACTGAGAGGCACTTACATTTTCCAATCCAACCTGCTCCAACCTGGAAAGAGAAAAAAGGAAAAAAAAATCATCATTATCTGATTTAAAAATCTTCCCTAGAACTGACACTAAGAGACATGAGCAGAAGAGACAACAGTGTACACATTAACAGACTTAGTTCCTCTCAGCAGTTCAAGTGATCAAGGACAATTCCAAAAGATTTTTGATGGAAAATGCCATCCACTATGGAGTATGAATGCAGACCAAAGCACACTATTTTTACTTTTTAAAACTCATTTTATGATTTTTTTCTTTTCCTCCTGTTTTTTTTTTTTTTAAGATTTTTCAAGGCAATGGAGCTAGGTGGCTTGCCCAAGGCCACATGGCTAGGTAATTATTAAGTGTCTGAGGTCGGATTTGAACCCAGGTACTCCTGACTCCAAGGCCAGGGCTCCATTCACTGCGCCACCTAGCCACCCCATTTTTTTCCTTTTAATTCTAATTCTTTCACAACATGACTACAATGGAAATATGTTATACATATTTATGATTTATGTATTTATCATCCTTGTATAACTTCATTGTCAGGAGGAGAGGGGAGGAAGAAAAAGTATAATTCAAAAACTTACAAGATAAATGTCTAAAACTGTTTTTTGCATATAAATGAAAAAATAAAATAACATTCAAAAAAAACTTCCCTGGAAAAATTAAAATAGACTTCTAACTAGAGACAAAGATAAATGACCTCATGCAGTAAAATCCAGAGTCACAATTTTATGACAGTTCTATATTGTGAGCATACACACTAAACAAATGGAGATCAACATATAAAGCCCAAAATTTATTATAGGGTATGGTTATTATTATAGGATTATTTTATAATGTTATTATTTATATTACAATATAAAATATCTGAAAAAAAACAGATGGAGAATTTAATTGAGTAAATAAGAACAAGAACCCCAGAGAAAATTTGCATAGAAAATCCTAATCTTAAATTAGTTTGAAGCCATTTCTTCCTGTAAATAAATCTATCAATATTTTCTATATCTGCAAAGAAGGCTGCTTTGGAGGTATTTGAGAGGGGAGGAAAAAATCATCTGGGATAAACAGATGATGTTCCTATATATATATGAAAATACCTTTTCTTTTAAAGAAGCCAGAAAGGAGCAGTGTCCACTGTTTCCTACATAGCATGACATATACTTTGCTTGGTTTTAAAACATACTGATTTTGATTTAATCATTAATGATAAAAACAGAACAGATTACCATATTTCCCCATGTATAAGACACACCATTTTCAGAAAAATTTGGGCTCTAAAAACTGGGAATATCTTATACAGTAGTTGTAAAATTTTTTGGAAAGCTCTACAATCTTTTAATGTTCTCCTCTCCAAGATAGTGTATATATGAGTGTGTATTTTTTACCTGGTTAGAATATAAGTTCTCTGAATTCAGGGACTGTTTCAATTTTGTCTTTGTAGTCCCAAAGACACAGTCAGTACTTAATAAATGCTTGCTGACTTAATGACTGATTAGCAAAATTCTTTTTACATCAAATCTGAAAAATGCAAAGAAGCTAATTTAGGCTTTATGTAATGAAAAGTTCTTAACTACCTCTGGAGGGAGTGGGTTGCCCTTCTAAGAGGTCTTCAAACTGTGGTCAGATAACCACTTGTTAAAGGTTATATAAAGGGGATTCTTATTCAAGTATTGCATGGAATAGATGGCCTCTTTTCTTCAATTTGAAGTATTAACAACAGGTAGCATCGTCTCAACAGAAGATGGCAGTAGACAAAACAGACCCACACTTCTGGACAATCAAATCTGCCTGACAAGTGACAGTGGAGAGTGAGAGGATTAGAAAGAAAGGGAGGAGAGTGATAGAAAGAGAGATTCAACTCCTCTTCCTTTTTGACAGAGCTCTGAAGTTTTTTTTTACTTCTCTCTCTTCCTGGTACAATAGCTGGGTCCTTTTTTCAAGAGATAAAGACAGAAAATCTGTTTCTCAAATGTGAGAATGTTACAAAGTGGGAGAAGCAGATAAAACGTTTCAAGACAGTCATGATTTATAAAGATCTCAATGGGTATTGAACCATGAATCAAATTGAATAAAATGAAATGCATAGAGATTAATATAAAGTTTCATACCTGGAATTAAAAAATCTTTCAGTGAGTAAAATAAGGGAAAAATCTGGACAGATTTATTATAACGAATATAATAGCATATTGTTGTAACAAAAATGACAAATATAACAAAGAAATACAGAGAAACAAAGAAAAATATCCATGAACTGATGCAGAGTTAAAAAACAGTATTTACAAATAATGACTAAAATGGAAATTGAAGCAATCAAAAGCAAATATGTAAAAAAGATTAAGAGTAAAGCTCCTAAGAAGAGATATAAGAACAAAATGCTAAACCACTCCTTTGCAGAAGTGAAAATTCCACAGATATAATAACATGGCACACATTTTCAGGCTTTTTTCAATATGGTAATCAATTCTGAGATGGCTCTCTGGGAAGGGGGAAAGGGATAGATACTGGAGGAAATTTTGGTAATATAAAAAAAAATTTTAAGGTCTTAATTTTTTTTCAGTTTCCTAGTGTTCTTTACATTTGTGAACAGCAGAATTTTACTCATTTAATTTTAGGAAAAGGAAAAAGATTAGTTCCCTATAGATTAATCTGCTGACTTTATATGATAATTTTTTTGTAATTACCTTGCACTGCAAAGATGTTTTGTTTTGTTTTATTCCCTTTTCAAAGAATTCTCTTTATTGGGAGACAATCTACTTTGTGACTAATGTAATAGTCTAGGGGCAACTAGGTGGCACAATGGATAGAGTAGTGGCCCTGGAGTCAGGAGGACCTGAGTTCAAATCCAATCTCAGACATTTAATAATTGCCTAGCTAGCTATGTGACCTTGGACAACTCACTTAACCACATTCCCTTAAATAATAAATAAAATTTAAATATATATATATATATATATAAAATAGTTCAGTCTCTTTGATATGAAATATTTTGAAAATGAAAACATACTTGTAAAAATTTTGTTAATTTGTTTACCAAGGGCTATAATCACATATTAACTTGCTTTGGGAACACAAAGTTAACAAGAAAAAGTAATTCAATAATTTTTTCATAATACTTCCTCATTTAGGATATTAGCCAACATTTGATCTTTGGCTTAAAAAATGTAAGCAGCACCAACATTCCATGGAACCATAAAGTATTAAAATTTGGGGCTTTTGCAGACACTAAAGGTAGCAATAATATACACTGCTGCAAGTATTAGCCACAAAATAAGAAAATCTTTTCCTTAACAAGCAGTAAAATGATTATCAGCCATAAGGATTGGTTTTCATTTTTAACTTTTGCAAAAGGTTAAGCAACATAAAAGTTTAGCAGACAAAAGCTTTCCCTGAAGCTGATGATGGAAGAGGTTGGTTGAGAGTTTAAGGTAATTTTCCCCTTATTATCTAGGATACTAAGAACCTCAGTTCTTGCATCTTCCTACTCTGTGTTCTGAATGACATGTTTACAGAGGAGGAGAAAAAAGAAGAGAGAAGCAAATGCTGCAAAGAAAGATTATCTCTACTCTTATTTTCTGCCAGCTCTTGACCTTGTCAAGATGAATAAGATAATCAGTAACTAAGCAGAAAATAACTACTGTAAATTTTATGTGTGAGCACCAAAGGAACATGAGAATGTAAAGTCTTTGAGGGAAAAACTGGGGTTTTTTTTTCTGTTTTTGTATTCCTGAGACCTAGTAAAGTACTTGTCATCTGGAGATGCTTAATAAATTGTTTTCTAAATGATGAACTACATGTATCTAGGGGAGGGGAGAAGAAGAATCAAAAGGGAAGTACAGTACCTCAAATATGCTTCCATTCTCTTCACAGCTCTCATGACATAGCCAAAGGACTAGGGGAGCGACATAATCAGGCTTCAAAGCATCTAGCAGATCTGAATATGGAAAGGCAAAAAAGTTTAAAAACAAATTGATATATATATCATTTTATTCTCCCAATATTAACATCATTTATTAGTATAGTACTTTACAATTTATAAAGTAATTTTACACGTATTATCTTGTTTCTTTGTATCTGCTCTATAGCAGGAAGCAAGACAGATATTAAATCCCCTTTTCTAGAGCAGAAATTGAAAACAAGAGAAATTACCTGACTTTTCTAAGTTCATACTCTTGGAAGTAGCAAAATTAGAACTTGAACTCAAGTCCACCAAGTCAAACTGCATGCAGTACAACTCTGTCAAACAGCCTCCTATAGGCACAGTCATTAACTCATCTGTCTTATCCTTCCCATATTTTAGAAATGAGAGTAAAATTGGCAGGTATTAGAAGCCTATACATTCTGATGTGTCAGCAAGCTACTATGATTGTATGATGTACTTAATTCTTAATTAACTATGGGAAGGTAAGATCTACTTCCACATCATTTTTTTATATTGAGTAAAATTACGTGCCCTAGTTAGCACAGCATAATCAAAGCAAACCTTAATTTTCAAAGCAAAGTTCTTCCTCAAATAATGTTAGTACCTAACTTAATAACTCTTTGCTTTTCAAAAGTTCCTTTCTAAGTCAGGTATTTAGAACTCAAAATGAATTAATGTAGCTTTTCTCAGTCTCGTTTTCTCTATATAATGAAGGGATGGGACTTGATGGCTTTTGAGGGAATTAGAACAAGTGGTGATGGGAAGTAAGTGAACCACAAAGACTCCATCTTGTGACTCAATCCTAGAGCTAGTTCAATTACTTTTCTATTGAATTTTGGGTCTAGTCCAATTTCTGTCTTGTGAGAAAACTTTGTTGTACTATATGAATCTTGCTGACAGTGACTGGGAAAGTAGTTCACCTCTACCCACTGATTAAAGTCCCTTAATCTAGAACCTAGGTTAAACTGACCAGAGATAGTCAAATCTGAAGATTGATGCAAGTTTTCCCACAATTATACATTTCAAACAACCCATATGCCTTATCAAAACTGGCCCCAAACTGGTCAATCAGTTACTGTTTCCACATTTCTTTGACTGAATACAGTCATTTGAGGGGAATGGATCCCCCTCCCAATCTGGAAAATCCCCATTCATTCCTCCAATTAGAAATCAGATTATGTAATGTTCTATTATGGTTAACTGTTTTCTCTTAAATTAATCTTTATTTAATTGTTTTTAATGTATAAAAGTCAGTCTCCCCCATATTCAAGGTCTAGTGCCAAAGCTGAGGAGATGTGGTTCTAATTTGTTACGTGATTGACATGTATTGCTAAATAAATCAACATGCTGGGAAACTCAGATCATTTCATCTTTCATGTGCTACACCTTTAAGGTGCCTCCTAGTTCTAAATTTTGATTCCTTTGATCCAAGATATATATATATATATATATATATATATATATATATATATATATGTATGTACTTCCACTATATTGAACTAAAAGAAGGCCTTCAGTGAACTTTCTACTTAAAGTACAAGAATTTAAAAGTATGGAAATAGGATAGTCTTTTGTGAAGGAATTACCTGTAGCTCCAAAAGTACCATAAATAGCTCTCTATACTCATTAAACATTGTATCCTGCTGCTGGTTTTTTTAATTTTTTTTTTTATTTTCTATTTAAGGCAATGGGGTTAAATGACTTGCCCAAGATCAAACAGCTAGGCAATTATTAAGTGTCTAAGGCCAAATTTGAACTCAGGTCCTTCTGACTCCAGGGCTGGTGCTTTATCCACTGCACTACCTAGCTGCCCCCAGAAGAGGCTATTTTAATGTATTATAAATTATCAAAAGCAATTCACAGTTGTACTACTCAGGCATTTCATTAAGTACATAAACTAAATAAGCCAGTATTTTCTTTCAGTCACGATCAATTCATAATGGGAATATTTATCTTTTTTTGTTTCTTTGTTTTTTAGGGTTTTTTCTTCTTAGTAAGGGGGTTAAGTGGCTTGCCCAAGGCCACACAGCTAGGTAATTATTAAGTGTCTGAGGCGGATTTGAACTCAGGTACTCCTGACTCCAGGGCCAGTGCTCCATCCACTGTGCCACCTAGCCACCCCTGGGAATATTTATCTTAAAGAATTAGCTGAATTCTTATAACATATAATTCTTATAATATATTCATGGAAATTTTATTCTATGTTTTCTCAATCCTAAAAGGGACCAAGACTTTAGTGAATTGCTCTAAGATATAAAGTATATTAATATCTAAAACTGAATTTCTATATTTATATTCAAAAATGACTCCCACATTTAGGTAGCCAGTCTTTCTTTCTCTCACTTTTTCTCTTTCTCTGCTCTTCCTCACCCCACCCCATCCTCTTTTATTCACTCACAGGCCCTAACTTATCATCTAGAATACTCAAAGTAATCCAGTAATGTACTGAGTCTCCCTGCTTCCAGTCTCCACTCCACATAACCACTACATGGATATGAAGAAAGCACAAATCTACTATGCTACTTTCCTGCTCAGGAAGCTTCAGTGGCTTTCTATATGAGCTCCATTATTTGGCATCTAAAGTCCTTCAGAATCTGTCTGGATATAGTCAATCTTTGCAGATTTAACTCGTATCACACTGGTTCAAAATCTATTTTCTAGTCACAACAGCTTACTTGCTGTTTCCATACTTAAATTCCATTTTCTGCCTCCCTGCCTCTGCACAGGTCCATTTTTATCATTCAAATGCTCTCTCTCCTCATCCCTACCTTTGAGGAACTCTTGTTCCTCTCAAGAGTTACAAGGGGTCATTCCTATTGCTAGAATTGCCCCCAAAATACTTTATATTTACTCTGAATATACTTTATAGTTTTATATTCCTATATATGTTGTATGCTCCCTATAAAACATAATATTTTTGAGGGCAAGGGCATATTTTTTTTTATTTTTCACTTTATAGTCAGTTCTCAAAATAAAGCCTCACACAGAGGCATTTAACAAATGCTTAGTGAATTGCATAGGAAAAAATATGGAAGAAATACTTTCCAATTTAAAATTTTATTGGTACAAGTCAAATGTGAATCTTGGAGATTTATATGTTTGCCATAGCTAAAAACCAGATACCAGCTATTGGCCAAAACAAGGAAAACCAGATAGGTAGAGATAAGAGATAAATACACAGATAAAGACAGACAGAAAGACAGATAAGATACATAGATAGATAGATAGATAGATAGATAGATAGATAGATAGTCTTAAAAGAAATATCTACACTTTTACTAGCAAGGCTATTAATTTATGGACAAAGTAGAAAATTGTCAGAAAATAGTTTTTTTAAAAAAAGGCCTACACTTAAAAAGATCTGTGATCTCACTGAATTGATGACACAGATAATATGACCTATCCACATTTGCTCAACCTATGTAACTCTTGTCTATTTTTTCCCAAAAAACCATCAAAGGAGGTTCATCCCAAATGTTGGAGGCCTTTCCTACTTTCTCCAATCATTGGAAGAATAGTAATGGAACACTATGACTATCCACTTGTCATACTTTATTCTTACAATGTAATCAGAGTATCTTCTTTTCCTATCATATAACACATATCTTTTCTTCTTCACAGTTCCTAGTTGGTGATACACTATATCCTCTACATACTCATGAAGTGTCTCTCCACTGCCCCCTTGTGTAATACTGTTATTCTCCAAAAGCATACTGTTTCAAGTCTCACTGACATAACAAAACAATAAAATGTTAGGCCTATATACTTCCCCCTCAAGAATTGCGTGTTCAACTTGTCACTGAACATTACGTAAGCCACAATCTCCTTTCCCAATCCAAAAATATGGAATATCACTATCTACCTCAGAGGTATATTTAGAAGAGAGTTCTTAACCTAGAATCTGTGAATTTGGCTAGATAGATAGAAAGGCAATAGCCATAGATAGATGACTATATTTCAATAGAATTTGTTTTCTTTGTAATTCTGTGTATTTGATATTATGAATATAAAAACATTACTCTGAGAAGGAGTTTGTAGGCATCACTAGACTTCTAAAAATATCCATGCCCCAAAATATTTAACAGCCCTTGCTTTAAAATGTTAATAAGGTCAGATTTTCTAGGACCTTTGAATTCTTCAGAGGTAAACTATCATTAATGCTTCTGATAAAATGTACAAAATTCAGTCATTTCTTTATTTTCTATGTTATAAGATGAGACTTCCTTCATTGGTTGTAAATAAAAAATTTACTCCATTAAAATAGTTTAATTCACTGTAGAGATATAGTATTTAGAAGAAAGTAGGGCAGTATTATAAATTATCATGTACCTAAATAGATCACAACCTGAAAAACAGAAGGCCAAGTCTAGAGCAAATTATGTAATAAGACTTATATTTCTTTTACTATATTAAGGTTTTCTTGGGAAAAATGAAGGTTTACTTGAGTGTTACATAGATTGTGTTCTCTTGGTTACTGTCATAGGGAATGGTTCAAAGTTGGCACCATAGTAAAGAAAGGAAGGCAGTTAATATATACAGAGGCAATGCAGAATGTTTTAGACTTCAATATTTCTATAATTTACATGCCAATTTGAGCTAAAGTATCAGTTTTGGAAATGTGTTATGTCACATAATCTTTTGAAAATTTGAAAATAGAAATATGTATTCAAAGTCTATATCTTTTCATCTTTTTAATGTATCTGATTACATGATTCTTCTATTTCAATAGACTAAGAAGATTTAACTTTATAAAATGACTGTTTTTATAGAATATCCAAGGATTCCTAATGAGAATGCCCATAATTCAAGAGGTTTTATTAACAAAAAGTTATAAAAAAGGAAAACAATTATTTAATCAATGTCTGAGTGCCAAAAGGGAATAGAAAATCTAAGATGTCATTTGACTTGTGGTAAAAAAAGAAAGTATTCAGAAATTAAACACTTTGACAAAGTACAACTTTAGAGAATTCTGCAGCTAATGCTACTTACCCTGTGGCAGAATACTCTGAGTCATCCGGGATCCAGCAGTAGGTGCAATAGTATTACAATGGATGTTGAATTTTTTGCCTTCAATTGCAAGTGTATTTGAAAGACCCACAAGACCAAGTTTGGCTGCGCTATAATTTGCTTGACCAAAATTACCATAAATTCCAGAAGCTGATGAAGTCATAATGATCCTAAAAAAAAAAAAAGTACTCAGTACATTCTTTTCTTTCAAAAATTAGAATCACAGATCTGTACATCTACTTTTCAACTGTCAAATCTGACTTGCACACTGCCATCAATTTGTTCAACCATGTTACAGACCTAAAATAACAATAAGTTTTTAAAGAATTCTGAAATAAGAATATCAAAAGGATGAGCAGAATGATTTCAGAAAAATCTGGACTTACATGAACTGATACAGAGTGAAGTGAATAAAACTAGGAGAACACTGTTCACAGTAACAGCAAAACTGTACAACAAACAACCACGAATGATTCAGCTATTTTCAGGAATGCAAAGATCCAAGATAATTTCAAAGAATATATAATGAAAAATACTATCTGCCTCCAAAGAAAGAACTGATGGCTTCTGAATACAGATTGAAGCACATGATTTTTTACTTATTTTTCCTCTTTCTTTTTTGAGTTTTCTCCCACAAAATGGCTAATATGGAAATTTTACATGATTGGACATGTATAACCTATATCATATTGCTTACTATCTCAAGGAAGGAAAGAAAATATGGAACTCAAAACTTTTAAAAAGTGCTAAAAATTGTTTTTACATGTAATTGGGAGAAAATGAATTTTAAAAAAGTTTTCAATATTAAAACAATTTACATATATTATCTCATTTAACACAAAGTAGATGTGGGTAGTACGACAAAATAAAAAATGACAATAATGATGATGGTTTTCCTTCACTCCTGAAGAAGACCACAACATCAGGTAAGTGATACCATGATAAACACATGAACTGGATTTGAGTGAGGGAGTACTATGCTAAGTCACCAGCCTGCCTTTCTCCTCCAGAGTCATCTGGATCCAGTGGCCAGATATGAAATCAGGACAACTGGAGATGGCCCTGGATGTGAGGTAATCAGGGTTAAGTTACTTGTCCAAGGTCTCATAGCTAGTAAAGGTCTAGTGTCTGAAGCTAGATTTGAACTCTGGTCCTCCTAACTCCAAGGTCAGTATTCTATCCGCTGTACCACGGAGCTGGCTGGCAGCCTTTGAATTCCATCAAATAGCTAGTCTAAACTATACAGATTCTTCCTCTAGCAGACAACCCTATCCTAAGTCTTAAAGTGGATCTAATGTGAGCCAATAACTTTTGGGCTATAGGAAATTTAGATATTATCCACATGCAAAGCACATTTTCTGAATTAACCAGTCCTCTCAGTTTTCCTATCCAATCCTCTTCTGCATGAAATCTTCCAAATTTTTTAACTAAAACCCCCTCCTCAGAAGATTGGAAATCAATTCAATACTATTTCCTTTTGTCACTGAATTAGGAATTTTTGAGTAATCATCTAAGTATAATAATTCACAAAATAATAAATGAGTAGTTCCTCCTGATCTTCTCATTTTCACTTTACATTTCTTCAATTTTTTAACAATCTTATAATATACTTGTTCTCAGAATCTACTATTCTTATATTTTTACAGCCTTCACAATACATCACAATATTCTTAATTATTTCATTCTCGATTTTTTCAAGTAATTGTAAAACAAAAATTCCATCTAAAATCTGTGGAAGAGGTTGTTGAAGCTAGAGTAACACACCTATTTGTATCATATGTCAAAGGTTTAGTATGAGAAGATTCAATTCATCAAGTTTACTTCCTTTATCTAAATCAATTTAGCCTTAGCTTGTCAATTAATAGAATTCTGATATCAAAACAATAATATTCATATCTGTTCTACCTTGAATAAATTTCACTCAAAACAAATAAAAAAATCACCTTGAAAATGAGTCAAATGAAGTATCCCAATAAGCAAATGAGTTTGAATAAGTTACTTTTCTGCATTATCTGTGGATAACTTTAAGCTAGCTTGAGTAACTTGCATAGATTGGTGCTAGCACCAATCACAGTCAAATCACACATTTATGAAATCAGGACTATTAATACTATTTTCAAACATTTGACAGAAAGAAAATAATGAACTATCATTAGGACCTGCAAAATGACTGCTACTCATCTTCTGCCCAGCTGATCACTACAGGCATGAGATGACATCTTGGACATGGAATAAAGTACAGTATAAGAAATTTCAATTCTATATATTTGAATTGTTTTTAAGTATAAAATAAATAAAGGAAATATCAGAAAACACTGGTGAGATTATTAAAAATGAAAGATAGAAGATGAAACTAAATATAAAACTTTCTAGCTATAATTATGAATCAATGACACCAATTTTATTCAGAGGACAGGATGCATGAACCTGATACATGAAAATATCCACATATATCTAGAGATGTCTCCATGAGAATAATAAATTTTCTAATAACACCTAGCATGGAGAAAGCATACAAACACAAAGATGTTATGCTTGCAAGAAAATCATACAAAACCATACCTCCCAAACTTTTGTTTCTTCATGTGATCCCATGCTGCTCGGGTCACTTGGAATGAGCCCCGCAAATGAACTTTATGAACTATATCTAAAACAACAAGTAATTATTGTTATTAAATATTTAATTATCAGAATCTGACAGCTATTTGTTAAATAAGGCCCAAACAATGATTATATATAGAAATGTTCACTTAAAAATCAAAATTGCTTTATGCAACTACCAGTAAGCTATAAACAATAACATAAAAGTTTATTAAATCACTCTCTTCTTATAACTCTTAAGTCTATTAAATCACACAATTTTTGATTTATTTAAAATATATGTACATTATAATATTCATCCTAAATAAAACTTTGCCTTTAACTTTTTTGAATTTTGATTTCCCTATGTTTTCACATAGTTTTCACTATATCAAATTAATATTTATATATGTCTAATAATTTTATTTAGAATTCAAACAGCATTAACCCATAAAATTCATCAGCAATTGATAATTACTGAATATCCAGAGTCTTGTACAGCAGTAAAACTGTAAAGCAAATGGTACATTTTCTGTCCAATTTAATTAAACTAAAAACCTAGGTATATTATAGAAATAGAAACAAATAATTCTTTGATAGAATTTATTTTTTTTTAGGTTTTTGCAAGGCAAATGGGGTTAAGTGGCTTGCCCAAGGCCCCACAGCTAGGTGTCTGAGGCCAGATTTGAACCCAGGTACTCCTGACTCCAAGGCTGGTGCTTTATCTACTATGCCACCTAGCCACCCCCGAAAGAATTTATTTTTAAAGCCTTTTGTCATTTCATTCAATTTTTGGTTTCATTCTACAGTATACATTTTCATTATCATACTAAGGGGAAAAATTAGAGAAAGTTATAAAGAGAAATTAAGAGAAAATAGGAAGAAAAGAGTGGTACAGGGAAGAGAATAAAAAACAGTTACATAATGGACAAACTTGGGAGAAGCCAGAGAGGAAAACATCTCCTATACTAAGACCCAAGGTAGTACTTGGATTTTTTGCCTTGTACTGCATGGTATTTCTGGTAGATAAGGAAAGAAAAATTAAAGCATTAACATGTTCAATTATTGATACCATGGATATCCTCCTTTCCCTCTGCCCCTGCAAAACTTCTTGGAGCAAAAAATATATGGGAAACTATGATCCATTTCACCCCAGTTGTAGTTACACCTTAATATATCCTTCCAAGTACTTGACAACAGAAGAGGTAAACAGATGCCAAATGGAAGGTTTTGCTAAGATACAAATAATCCATAACAAACAAGCATTCATTCAGTGCCTATTATGCTAGGTGCTGTTCAGAACTGGAAGTTAGAAGCAGTCCTTGCCTTTGCAAGAGCTTTTAATGAGGGAGACAACACATACACACATTTAGTGCAACAACAGGGGTGCATGTAACCCTATAATGGAAAAATAAATGGTCCAATCACACACACTCTTGGAGCTTACCCAATCTCAACTAGCCACTTGATTTATTGCTATACATTTAATTTTATCCTCCTGAGCTCTAAAGCAACATAGATGTGTATTATTTCTCATTAATAAATGTGCCATAATGAATTAGTATAATTCATTTATTTAATATGTGTCACTGAATAAAACTGAAGCCTCCTTTCCCATTAGTAATTAAGAGTAATTTCTCAATAATTAAATATTCCAATTATCAAATATAAGCAATTTATTAGCAAATGAAGATAATAAACATAAAAACATCTATAACTATTTAAAATATTATTACCCAAGTCACAGACTGATTCATCTCTAAACTTCAATATCACAATAGCTGAATCTGAAAACAGTTTCACTGCATTCGATTTAAACTCTCACTAATCTTAATATTTCTACTCAACATTAGTCCTTTTTTTCCTTTTGGTTTCCCTCAAGAAAAGTTTTTACAAACTATACTGTACTTCATAACAAACATCATAAAATTCTCTTTAAAAGGTTTCTTTATAGCACCACAGTTAAAATAGTTCTAAAAAGGAAGAAATTTCTCCTTAGTTCTTTCTAACTCAATATTTTTCATAGATTCTCACAGATAGAGCATATACCTCTGCCCTGATTCCATTAGAAGAAGTACTTCAGATTAAACCATTTTCTCAAGTGACTCTTTGGTAAGACATTTCCCAACTATTTTTTAATGGTTAACAGAAACTGCTTTTCTTCTTTTTATCTCACAGTTTATGCCTGGCAATGGGATTAAATGAGCTGCCCAAGGTGACACTGCTAAGTTAGTATAAAGTGTCTGAGGCCACATTTGAACTCAGATCCTCCTGACTCCAGGGTCAGTGCTCTATTCACTATGCCACCAAGCTGCTCCAATAACGTTTTCTTAACATTCTATCTGAGCTCTTATCTGGTTTTGGGGGTTTGTTGTTTTTTTTTTTTTTTTAGATTTTTCAAGGCAATGGGTTAAGTGGCTTGCCCAAGGCCACACAGCTAGGTAATTATTAAGTGTCTGAAGTCGGATTTGAACCCAGGTACTCCTGACTCCAAGGCCAGTGCTCTATTCACTATGCCACCTAGCCACCCCTCTTATCTGGATCTTAAAACTATAATAGGGGCAGCTAGGTGGTGCAGTGGATAGAGCAACAGTCCTGGAGTCAGGAGGACCTGAGTTCAAATCCAGCCTCAGACACTTAATAGTTACCTAGCTGTGTAACCTTGGGCAAGTAACTTAACCCCACTGCATTGCAAAAACCTAAAAAAAAAGAAAAAAGCTACAGAGGTTACCTAAATATAAAAAACATTTTATGGAATTTTAGGGAGACACCAGCATCTGGAGGGATCAGGAAAGAATTCATATAGGTCAGTTAAGAAGTATTAAAAAAGTGCTTACCACATGCCAGAAAGAGAAAAATAGCTTCTGACTCTCAAGTAGCTCACAAAAGCCCTGTCACATAGGTAGTACAAGTATAAAAATGGCAATTCTTCCACAGCAATATTTAAAATTATGAAATAACCTTTAAGTCAAGCTAAGTCTTGAGAGAAAAAT
Source organism: Macrotis lagotis (assembly GCF_037893015.1). Classification (NCBI taxonomy): domain Eukaryota; kingdom Metazoa; phylum Chordata; class Mammalia; order Peramelemorphia; family Peramelidae; genus Macrotis; species Macrotis lagotis. Next base: position 158,429,562 of record NC_133666.1, on the reverse strand, counting down.
AGAGATTCCAAAATGTGAAGGCAAGTTTCAAGCATTAGGATAAGTCAGAACAAAGATTCAGAGATAGGAGTTAAGGGTGCTATGTACAATCTGTCTGACCTGTAGAGAGTGAGAAGGAGGTGATGTGCAATAAGGATGTAAAAAAGACTAGAATCAGTTTGTAAGGAGCTTTAAAAGCTGAATACAGGAATTTATATTTGATCTTAAAGATGATAAGGAGTCAGTGGAATTTATTAAGGGAGAAGGAGTAACTTGTGTATCATGAAAATCACTTTAGTAACTTTTTGACAGCTGTATGGAGAACTTATTAAAGTAGGGAAATATCTAAAATGGAGAAAATATTTAGGAGACCACCTATTAGGTGGCCTACCTATTCTAGGTGCATTGCTTTCGATATATCTGAATTTCACTTTCATTAAGCCACATCACTGAAGGATGCTTAAGAATCACATCCTGACCATTCCAACTTTCCCCCATTTCTTTTATTTTTATAAACCTTACTTCTTTAGAAACCTGCCAAGTCTAAACAAAAAAAAAAATGGCCAGAAGCATGTTGGAGGTGTAGTATACACATTCACCTCAAAAATTCTGTTTTTAGGAAGATGGATGAGGAAAACAAATTGAAAGGTACAATCCTATTTAGGTAACTTTTGAAAGGAGATTTAACAGCTTTAACTTTTCCTGATTTAAAAATAAACTACTTCAAGTTATTCAGCATTTTTACTTGTAGGAACTGTTCATCACTGGATAGTTTCATTTTCTTCTCTGTATCTCTAGTACATAGCAAGAAACCTGGCACATAGTAAGGTACCTAATGCTAGTGGATCATTTTTAAAAGAATGTGGAAAAGTAAGAATGTCTTTAGATGTTTTGTTTAATCCAGTTTCATAATTTTTAAAGGATAATAAAGTAGATAAGAATATCCCCCCCCAAATCTATTAAAACAAAACAATTTACCCCAGTCTTCATCACTTATCCTAACAAAGGAACGATCTCGCAGTATCCTGAGGAAGGAATAAGAGAAAAGTAATCCCACAACTGAAAAAATCTTGAGTCTAAGTTATATCTCAATGAAGTAAAAAAAAAGACATTACTCACCCAGCATTATTTATAACAATATCTGTCAAAAAAAGAGTCACAAATATTAGATTAAGCAAACTGATTTGTATCTGCTTACAATTTTAAAACTCACATTACTCTCAAAAAAATTTTTAATAGTTAAAAGGCAAAAAGACTAATGAAATGAGATTTTTGTGCCTGAAATAATATTTGAATTTATCAGTTACTTCATCCTTAATTCTAAATTCTCATGGCTGTTGACTCTCTATTTTTCATTACCTCCTAAATTACAATTCCATTGGTT